>NW_005370965.1:1479514-1480092 GCF_000412655.1 Myotis brandtii
CACCCCCCGCCCCCCGCCATGGCCATGGCCCTGGGGAAGCCACCTCAGGACAGAGTAGAGAGGCAGCAGGGTGTCATCGGGTTCTGATGGGACATGCTGCTATGGTGGTCTTGAGCCTGAGCACACAGGGCCCTCTGGACAGTGCTACAACCATGAATGGCCACTGGGCTTCTCCTTTTGGGGGACTACCTTTAGCTCCACGTGATCTTTGATGGCTGCTGATGCTGTGAGTGATGCAGCCAGCTGTAGGAATTCCTGACCAGTGGGAGCCCTTCTGCTTCTGTGAGGTAGAGAAGAGGGCCTTCTCCATCATTCCCTGGGTTCTGAACACTTCCAAAGGGTCTGCAGTGAGTTTCAGGCTGCTCAGAGTTTGTGCAAAGTGGTCAAAGTGGTGTGTGAGTGTGAGTGTGTGTGCTCCAGTGCTGGGGGCGGCGTCGACAACACTAATCACATGCTAAGTGTTGTCTGTGACCCCATGTTTCCCAGCCATGCTGCCTGCCCCTCATTGCTCATCTGATATGATAGCAGCCCTAGTCTTATTTTATTTTATTTATTTACTAGAGCCTAGTGTATGAAAT
>NW_005370965.1:1480512-1482194 GCF_000412655.1 Myotis brandtii
GATCGCCCCTAACCACTCTGCCTGCCTGCCTGATCACCCCTAACTGCCTCTGCCTCGGCCCCCGCCGCAGCAGCTTCATCCAGAAGGACTCTGGAATGATGTCCAGAAGGTTGTTCGGCTGTCCTGTCTAATTAGCGTGTTACGCTTTTATTATTATAGATTTTTGCAGCCCTGGTCTTGAAGGGTATACTGGAATCACTCATCCGGGGCTCAGTAGTTAACTCTCTGGGAAACCCCAGAATCCTTTACCCCCAGGACTTGGAGACTATCCGCCCCTGCACTGCCAGAAACCTCCCCGTGCCTAGAGCTATGCCTAGAGCTATGTTTATATGTGCAGTTCCTGGGAAGGCAGGCTGAGGGAGGCTTTGAGAGGGCCTAACTCCCAGTTTCCAAGGCCAGTCTCATGGGGCTGGGGGGCAGGGCAGAGAAAATCTGGGGGAAGGTCTTGCTTCCAGTTGTCACTAAATGGAGATAATCCCACCCAACTTTCTTGAGTGCTAACCACATGCCAGCCCTGTGCTAATCTTCACACTCCATCTCATTGCATGCGCACAACAGTGGTAACAGTGGTTAGCACATTCTACGGGACAGAGGGGCTGGGTCTCTTCCCATTCCCACAGCTCACCGGCACCCTTTCTGGGTCCTGGGGCTTTGTACTTAACCCCTCCCAGTGCTTCTCAAAGTGTGATTCTGGGGCTCTCAGGAAGGCATCTGTGGCCTCGCCCAGACTAAGTGAATCAGACCCTGAGACGAGGCCCAGGAGCCAGCGTTTTAGCCTGTGAGGCCCACATTTCTAGGCTCCCCTGCAAGTTCCTGATGAAATAACTTCCAGCTAAGGAGCTGGTCAGAGGAGGGAGCGAGCAGGGACGGTGCCCCCTGCTGGGTTTACATGTGTCCAGTTTGTGGGAGCAGGAGGAGGCTGGGCTCCCAGCATTCATGGCTCTTCCCTGCGACAGCTCCCTCCTTCCCTGTGGACATCCTGCAATCAGGTGAGAGGGGCCTGGGGGACATCTGAGTGGAAGGGTATTGAGGGTAGAGGACTTAGTGAGGGGGCCCAGGAAGGCAAGTGGGAGCCAGGGAGGTCCAACATCAGGTCAGACTTGTGTTCTTTTTCAGAAGGAAGGACCTGTACAAGGTTTCGAGCAGAATGACTGCGTTGGGGGTTCAGGAAAACTGGGCTGTGGGAACAGGGACTGGAGGGAGAAGGGAGGTTCCTGCAGTCGTCCTGGGAGGGCTGAGGGCCTCCAGGGAGAAGGGGGAAGACTGCTGCCCTGGGGCCTGGGGTGGAGGAAGGGAAAGAGGCTGGTGTGAAGCGGGGAGGCAGGATGGGACCCTTGGAGTCTCATTAACTCCCCAGGGCCAGTGGGATGTCCTTGGAGGCTCCTCTGAAATGAGGGGTAGGAGGAGGTGGGGCTGGAGGGACACCCTAGTAAGGACTTACGCTGAAAGTCAGCACGTTGCAGGGCGGCGACAGCGTGTGAGACCCAAATCACTCAGCCTTCATCTCTGAAAAACGGGTTGTTGTGAGGGGTCGGAGAGGTAAAGGTGCGCCTGGAAGCGCCCCGTCAAACGCTTGGGAACAATGACATGGTTTAGGTGGGTGTGTGTGTGGCCCCAGATGAGTGTGTCTGGATTCAGAGGCGGGGTGGGCGGGCTGCGGGGGGTGGCCCTGCCCTCTGGTG
>NW_005370965.1:1482598-1491678 GCF_000412655.1 Myotis brandtii
GCCGCAGTGGCCCAGAGTGCTGTGGCTGGACGGGGCGTGGGGCGTGGGCAAGAAAAGGCGGGAGGAGAGCGGACTGGGTCTTCCCCGGTGGTAGAGGGCTGAGGGTCCTGTTGGGGCGCCCCATCTCCGGGGGACCCGCGGATCATTTGTCTTACTGCGCGCGCCGCGGGGCGACCCTTCCCGGTGGTGCAGGGAGCCTCCCGTGAACCTGGGTCTGCGCTGCGCTGGTCCAGCTCGTCCCCGCGCCTCCCGCCCAGCGGGGTCGGGGGAGGCAGAGGCTGCGCTTGAGTGGATGAAAATGCGCCAGGATCCCAAGATGCGGGGATTATGTGTGGGAGGGGCAGGGAGGCTGGGGGATTTTGTTTGGAGAGAGGAAGATACTCTGATTAAGAATGCCTGGGGGTCCCTGTCACCCAGTTTAATACCTCACTGTAGTTAAAAGAAGAAGAAGAAGAAGAAGAAGAAGAAGAAGAAGAAGAAGAAGAAGAAGAAGAAGAAGAAGAAGAAGAAGAAGAAGAAGAAGAAGAAGAAGAAGAAGAAGAAGAAGAAGAAGAAGAAGAAGAAGAAGAAGAAGAAGAAGAAGAAGAAGAAGAAGAAGAAGAAGAAGAAGAAGAAGAAGAAGAAGAAGAAGAAGAAGAAGAAGAAGAACTCGGGTCTGGGAGAGCAAAGGACCTGGAAAAGAAAGTAGTTGGAAGGTGGTTGCACGGGTATGTGGGCCACCTGAGCCCCCAAGCCTGTGACTGAAGAGAGGAAACGGGGCTGGAGGAATAGGGAGAAGACCCGGGAACCAGCCTGAAAATCCAGTTGCTGGAGGGGAGGGTTGATGGTGGGGGTGGGCTTGGGGAACAGGCCCCGGAGGACAGTTGGGGCTGCTCCCTCCCTCCCCTGGACTGCCCTTCCCTTTCCATGTGGGGAGTAGGGTCATGTACTGTGCACTGAAACTGAGCACCCAGAATGTACCAGGTGCGCTCCTGAGAACTTTGTGTCGTCTCTCATTTAATCTTCACAGAAGCTGTAAGGTAGGCTCTATTGACACCCCCATTTCACAGACGAGGAGACTGAGGCACAGTAAGGGGAGGTAACCGCTAGAGTGTGCAGAGCTGACATTTGCTCCCAGGACAGTTTGTTTAACACCATGGCCTTGGTTCTTAATCACTGTATATGGTGGACTGGCAGAGATGGGCAGTACGAGAGAGGAGAGGGAACCCTAGAACCAGCAGTGTTAAGGGTGTCAAATATTTCAACTTCTAATAGTGTAGGTGATGGAAAACAAAAATAAGAGTGAACTTTTGGCTATGGCCAGCATTGCTCAGTGGTTAGAATGTCGGTCTATGCACCGGAGGGTCTCAGATTGTATTTTCAGTCAAGGGCAGGTACCTGGGTTGCAGTTTTGATCCCCGCCACCCCCTCCCACCCTGTTTGGGGTACATGTGAGAGGCAACCAATAGATCTCTCTCTCTCTCTCTCTCTCTCTCTCCCTCCCTCCCTCCCTCTCCCCCCTCCCTTGCACTCTCTAAAAATCAATGGGAAAAATATCCTCACTCCTTCAGTGAGGATTAAAACAATAAAGAATCAACTTTTGGATCAGCGTTACCATCTTTTAGCCCTGGATCCCCTCAGTGACTCAGCCCCCTCTGTAACTCAGTCCCCTCAATGGGGTGCTGATAACCTGGCCCTTCTGTGTGTCAGGCAGGCCTCTTTCAGGGATTAAACTCTCTCAAACCTCCTAATAAGGAAACAGCTGCAGAGAGGTTACCAGGCAAATGGTCACACAGCCTGGGATTGGGGAGGCTGTATTTGAACCCAAGCAGTTGCCTACTGAGTCCTTGTTCTTCAAGACCACATGATACTGCACATTGCCCATTTTACAGATGCCCAAACTGAGTACCTGTCTCAAAGTCTGTGGCTTGAAAGGGGAGAGATTCAAGGGAAAACTGCTGATGGCAAAGCCCATGTTCAAGAGGATTCATCATTTAGTCAAGATTTCAATAGATTGAGAAATTTCAAATTGAAGTCCACTTGTTATCTTTTGTAAAAATATGTATATTGATTTTTAGAGAGGGAGAGAGAGAGGAACATCAATGTGAGAGAAACATCAATCAGTTGCCTCCCGTACATATCCCAACAGGAATTGAATCTACAACCTGGGTATGTGCCCTGTGATTGGGAATCAAACCGGCGGGGCATGGGACAACCCTCAACCAACTGAGCCACATCAGTTAGGGCTTTATCATTTTGAAGATGTACTTTTATTTATTTAATTTTGGTTAATCCTCACCGGAGGATGTTTTTTCCATTGATTTTTTTTTATTTTATTTTTTTATTTTTTTTTTAGAGAGAGTGGAAGAAACAGGGAGAGACAGAGAGAGAAACATTGATGTGAGAGAGACACATCAATTGGTTGCCTCAGGGATTGAGACTGCAACCAAGGTACATGCCCTTGACCGGAATTGAACCTGAAACCTTTCAGTCCACGGGTGACCATGCAGGTTAGCCCGTTGCCCACGGGTGACGCTCTAACTGCTGAGCCAAACCGGCTAGGGTAAGATGTACATTTTTACATCTCTGAAGTTGTAATGCATCTTACAATGGAAGACAGACTTCTTTCTCAGCAGTACATAAATAATGGCACCTTTGGTTTAATGAATTACAACAGAACCTGGGTTCCCTAAGTGACTTTTCTGAGTGTCTCTGTATTCTGTTCCACAGGTTCCTTTCTGCCTCAATTGTTCCATCTTCCCTGGAGACATGTCCCTCAGGGGTGCAAGGAGCCCGGTGCCCTGCAATGGCAGTAGAGAGTGGGGGCACTTTGAACCTGCGGATTTTGAACCTGAGGATTTGAACCTGACTGATGAGGAGCTGAGACTCAAGTATCTGGGGCTCCAGAAGACGGAGCTGTTCCTACCCATTTGTGTCACATACCTGTTGATCTTTGTGGTGGGCACCGTGGGCAACGGGCTAACCTGCCTGGTCATCCTTCGCTACAAGGCCATGCACACGCCCACCAACTACTACCTCTTCAGCCTCGCAGTATCGGACCTGCTGGTGCTGCTCCTAGGCATGCCCCTGGAGCTCTATGAGAAGTGGCGTAACTACCCCTTCCTCCTGGGTGCTGGTGGCTGCTACTTCCGCACGCTGCTCTTTGAGACAGTCTGCCTGGCCTCTGTGCTCAATGTCACCGCCCTGAGTGTGGAACGCTACGTGGCCGTGGTGCACCCACTGCAGGCCAGGTCTCTGATGACCCAAGCCCATGTTCGCCGGGTGCTCGGGGCTATCTGGAGCCTTGCCTTACTCTGTTCTCTGCCCAACACCAGCCTTCATGGCATCGAGCTGCTGGATGTGCCCTGCCGGGGTATAGTGCCCGACTCGGCCGTGTGCATGGTGGTCCACTCAAAGGCCTTCTACAGCCTACTCATGCAGGCCACAGCACTGCTCTTCTTCTGCCTGCCCATGGCCATCATCAGCGTGCTCTACCTGCTCATTGGGCTGCGGCTGCGGAGTGAGAAGCTGCTGCTGCTCAGGCAGGGGCCCCAGAGCAGGGTCCAGCGACTACAGGATAGGAGTCGGACACAGGTGACCAAGATGCTGTGTAAGTGTTGCTGCTGGGGAAAGGGGCTGATCGAGACTGTGGGTATGAGTCTGGGGCTTCCAGGGCTGGGGGAGGTGCTGCATCCGAGTTTATGAGTGTAAGGCTTGGAATTACATACCCCTCTGTGTGTGTGTATGCACAGGTGTACATACACATGTGCATGCATGCATACTGTTTTAGAAACTAACACCAAAGGTAAATGCTAATGGCTTCTGGCAGGATCAGCTACATAATTTGCAGGGCCCAGTGCAAAATGAAAATTCAGGTTTCTTGTTAAAAAATCATTAAGATTGTCAAGACAG
The DNA here is from genome assembly GCF_000412655.1 of Myotis brandtii. Classification (NCBI taxonomy): domain Eukaryota; kingdom Metazoa; phylum Chordata; class Mammalia; order Chiroptera; family Vespertilionidae; genus Myotis; species Myotis brandtii. The sequence goes on from NW_005370965.1 coordinate 1,486,490, forward strand.
CAACAGTAGAGCATTAAACCATTTTAAACTCGGGCCCTGTGCAAATGCACAGGTGGCTCACGGACCCAAACCACAGACAGGGCAGGCGACATGGCTGGGCTCCAGGATAACAGAGCTGTTCATGGCATCTGCACCCTCCAGGTCTCTCATCTTGGCTGCTAAACATGTCTTGGCTCTGTCCTTTCCTACATCAGCCTGGAAGGCATGGCCATGGGCTTTCCTGAGGAACCGTTCTCTTTCCTTAGTGGCTATTGAAAAGTTCCAGGAAAAGATTCTGATAAGTGGGGTTAGGTCATGGCCCATCCCCAGGCCAGAATAACAGGATGCTGAAGTGACTACTCCCACAGAACCATATGGGAGGTTCTGGGGGGATCTGCATATGCAAGATGATGATTTCTTCCATCTATGTTTGCAGTTCCCTGGGGACCACAGGAGTGATCATTGTCTAAAAGAGGATTGTCAGAAAATAAATAAATAAATAAATAAATAAATAAAAATAAAAGAGGATTGTCAGGAGGGGTGTTTGTGAGGGTCAGAGCATAGGAGAATCAGGGCAGAAGTGTGGACTGGGGCCAGCCAGGGCATGCAGCTGGGTTGAGGTTCTAGATGTTACTGTGCTCTAGACGGGGCTCTTTTTCAAAAACAGTGGCCCCAGGAAGCAAGACAAACTGATACTAAGTCAGTCATTGATTTCCATCCCATCTCATTCCACCTTAGCAGGGCCTGAATCAAGCAGATGGGTTGAGCCAGGGCAGGACAGGCTGGTGAGGCCTTGGTCAAAGCCATGGGATTACAGCCAGCTAACTGAGGACTGCCCCATTCCCAGAGAGAAGCCCACCCCCCGCCCCCCTGTCCTGGGTGGGGTGTCCCAGAGAGTGGTGTCACTTGTTACCCCCGGAGTTCTTTGCTTGCTTCCCAGCTCTGCACTGTGAAGCCTGTACTACAGACCAACTGGCCCCTGCCCCCCCCCCCCCCCCCCCCATGACAGGGTCCAGGTCTGAGTCTGCTCAGCTGGCATAGTTCTCACCCTGGGCAGGAGGGCAGGGAAGATGTTTCCTTAAAGCCACCTTGGTTGCTGGCCTGGGACTCTGGCTTTCTTCTCTCTCTCCATCCCTCCCTTCCTCCTTCCCCCACCTTCACTTTCTGAAGGCCTACTGTGCAGCAGACTGTGTGCTGGGGACATTGGAATCTGGGATTACGAGCAAAACCACACTAGGCTGACACTGCAGGGGAAAGATAGTCAGCTAAACAAACACAAGAAATAAGAAACAAAAATCAAGGCAGCCCTAGCTGGCTTTGCTCAGTGGATAGAGTGTCGGCAGCGTAGGCCTGTGGACTGAAGGGTCTCGGGTTCGATTCTGATGAAGGGCACATGCCTGGATTGTGGGCTTGATCCCCAATAGGGGGCATGCAGGAGGCAGCCAATCAATGATTATCTCTCATCATTGATGTTTCTCTCTCTCTCTCCCTTCTTCTCTGAAATCAATTTAAAAAAATTTTTTTTAAATCAAGGCAGATCCTGTGACAGAGACCCAAGAAGGTCATGGCTGGTTAAGACTAGGGCTGGAAGGAAGCTGGGGAGAAAGAGTGAGGGCTTGGCCAACCTGTCCTGTCTTTTGCTGGATGGTAGGGGATGGGATCTCAAGAAGACAGCAGTTAGTACAGGGCAGGATATTCAGCTGGGCCTTGGAGAGCTGGTGGCTGGGGCTGGGAAGGCTCTGGGGCCAAGGCAGACAAGGGGAGGTGTTTGTGTTTTCTCTGGCCCCTTAACCTCCATCTACTGCTGTCTGAGCATGGGCCCCATTCTTCTGCTTCTCTCTGCTTACCCAACAGTAAGCATTGTCCCCAAGTGGGCACCCAGGGTGGGCCTTAGCCGCACAGTCTGCAACACGCTGGGGCTTAGTGTCCAGAGCTTAGAGTCACCTAGTTCCAAGCTCCATGGTGAGATAGTCGGGCTGGGCCAGCTTGGCTCAAGTGCCCACGCCTGGCCCAGTGGGCTGTGGCCAGGGGCAGGGCACACACCCACTGCCCACTCAGTGACAGAAGTGAGAGCAGCCTCTCTGAAAGGGTGTGGCCAGGGCAGGCGAACTTCCAGAAACTTCCAGATGGACAGTGGGCATGGGTAGCCTGTGGAATAGGAGGGGAGGTGAGAATGAGCAGACTAAACTGGAGCAGCACCCAGTCTCCTTTCTCTGCCCCTACAGTTGTGCTGGTCCTGGTGTTTGGCATCTGCTGGGCCCCATTCCATATCGAACGTCTCATGTGGAGCTTCGTGTCCCCCTCGACCGAGTGCCTGCTCGTGGCCTACAAGTATGTACACATCATCTCTGGCGTCTTCTTCTATCTCGGCTCTGCTGCCAACCCCGTGCTCTACAGCCTCATGTCCAGCCGCTTCCAGGACACCTTCCGGGAAGCCCTGTGCTTGGGAACCCGGTGCCGTGGCCACAGACGACGTTACAGCTCCCACAGCCTCAGCAGGGTGACCACGGGCAGCACCCTGTGTGACATGGGCTCCCTGGGCAGCAGGGCCCACCCTCTGGCTGAGAACTATGACCCAGAGGGACAGCAAGAGACTGACCCCTCCCTCCATAGAGGAGACTCACAGCAGCTCCACCTGGAGGCACCAGAGGGCCACTTGTAGCCACACCTGCCCTCCTCTTCGGTGATGTCTTCATGCCTGTCCCCTTTATGCCCTGTTCCCCCTGCAGCCACCTCAGTGACTCCTGCTCCCACCATGTACTAGAAGGGATATACGATTACCCTCTAGGCCCCTAGGCCTCCAGTTAAAGTCCTTCCCTGCAGGAACATCATAGTCGGTTAACTGGCACAGCACACCTTCTTTTGGGGACATCCCCACTCCTGCCACAGTTTCCAAAATGTTTTCCCAAGGCTCTGCCTTCCCTCCCACTTTCTGTCCCTTTCTAGCTCATGGCCTGCACCTGAGACCCTCCTCCTATCTGACCCCTCCCTGGCCCGGTCAGCTTATTCTGCTCTGGGATCTCCACTGGTGGCACTGTTGGGTGGCAGGGATGCCAGGGATCCAGGGGACCTGCTCCCAATCTTAGCCCTGTTGCCACCTTGCTGTGTGGCATCAAGCATATCAGCTCACCTTCCCAGGCCTTGATCCCCTGCTTGCAAAATGAAACGGGCCCCGATATTCTAAGTGCCACACTTTGACTCTTTAGCTGCATTTTCTGCGAGTGTGCGTAAGTCACTGCTGTAATGAAACCCACTGATACCCTCAGATTACCAAGACGGAAATTACTGTCTACACACTCACCACCCCAACCCCTCTCCCTCCCTGACCTCCATACGCACCACCTCCCATGCCCCCCTTCTGGTTGCACAACAATGTGAACATGCTCAAACAATATTCAACTGTATGCTTAAATGGTTAAGATAATAAATTTTGTTGTGTATTTACCAGTTTTTTTAAATCTAAGATAAGCAGAAATTGTCATTTATTTTTTTAAAGCCCCACACAACAGTCTGTAATACTTAGTAATCATTCGAATTCACTGTTTTTAAAACACTTTTTTTTTTTTTTAAGAAGAAAGATGAGAACAGATTTAAGGCATTTGGTTCTAGAAACATTTACATTCTTCTGACAGTCTAAACCTCTTCAGCACAGGCCTCACCCTCTTTCAAGTTCCTGCACAGGACAGAGCAGGACAATTGGGGCTGTTTAGGAACAGATGTCAAGGCCAATATCCTGTAGAGCAGCGGTTCTCAACCTGTGGGTCACGACCCCTTTGGGGGTCTAACGACCCTTTCACAGGGGTCGCCTAAGACCATCGGAAAACACATAATTACATATTGTTTTTGTGATTAATCACTATGCTTTAATTATGTTCAATTTGTAACAATGAAAATACATCCTGCATATCAGATATTTACATTACGATTCATAACAGTAGCAAAATTACAGTTATGAAGTAGCAACGAAAATAATTTTATGGTTGGGGGTCACCACAACATGAGCAACTGTATTAAAGGGTCGCGGCATTAGGAAGGCTGAGAACCACTGCTGTAGAGGTACATAATGAAGTATTTACAGGCAAAATGATAGGATGCCTGGGATTCACATTAAAATAATTAAGCAAAAAAGGAGGAGGGGGAGGGGTAAAGGGAAAGGGTGAGGAGGTAAAAGTGGGGCAGAGAATAGTTGAGAAAAGAATGGCAAAAATATTCAAGTTTTGCCCTGGTTGGTTTGGCTCAGTGGATAGAGCGCTGGCCTGCGGATTGAAGGGTCCCGGGTTTGATTTCGGTCAAGGGCACATGCCTGGGTTGCACCCTCAATCCCCAGTAGGGAGCGTGCAGGAGGCAGCCAATCAATTATTCTCTCTCATCATTGATGTTTCTCTCTCTCTCTCTCCCTTCCTCTCTGAAATCAATAAAAATATATTTTAGCCGGGGAGGGTTGGGGGGCGAGGGGGAGGGGGTAAGAGGTCAACCAAAGGACTTGTATGCATGCATATAAGCATAACCAATGGACATAAGACACTGGGGGATAGGGGAGGCCAGGGGATTGTCAAGGGCGGGGAAAAAAAGGAGACATATGTAATACTCTTTGTAATACTTTAGGCAATAAAACAATTAAAAAATGAAAAGAAAAAATATATATTTTAAAAAATATTGAAGTTTTGAAGCTGGGTGATGGGTAAAAGAGGATTCGTTTTTAATTTTCTCTACTTAATGTATGTTTGAAAGTATTCACAATAAAATGTTTTTAAGTTTGCAATAAAGATTCACCTATTTCTCTCTCCATCAACGTGACTGCCTTTATTAACAGCTCTCAGCACCTGCAGACCGGGGGTTCCTGGCCTGGGGCTAAGGGCTCCCACTCTCGCGTGCTGACCTTCGGTCTCTCGGGCTCATCAGCAGGGAAACGTGGCCTCGCTCCCTAGCAGCGGGGAGGCTGGGCGTGGAGCGCGGGACGGGGGTGTCAAGCACTCTGCCCGCGTCGACAGGATCCCCACACGTCCGGGAACCGGAGGGACCAGTACCCACCGCTCCCAAGAACGGCACACGCGGCACCAAAAAATGTCCGTCCCAAGGCGCAGGCTCCGCAAGCACAGGCCGCGGAGGGGCACTTCACTAGCCGTGCGCCCACCGCCCAATCTGCGCTGGCCTTGCACAGAGCGAATCCCTGCTCCCCACCCCTCTTCCTCCCCCCTCTTGCTCCCCCG
>NW_005370965.1:1491919-1503587 GCF_000412655.1 Myotis brandtii
CATCCCTCTTGCTCCCCACCCCTCCTGCTCCCCACCCATCTTGCTCCGCACTCCGGCCGACCCAGAAACGGAATCTCCACTCTCCCTTCCGGCGACCTGGGCCAGCCCACTCCAGGCCCCGCCCCACGACGTCCGCGATTGGCTCATGGAATGAGCGCAAACTCTGATTGGTTGAAATGGAGTGACGAAGTACAGTCGTCGACTTTCCAAAGATGAGCTTTTGCCCAGGCTCGAACTCTAGCCCGTAGCGAAACATCCGCGCCGGAGTCTTCCGTACAAGCGGCCCCCTTGGCGTTGTTCGGTTCCTCTGGGCTCGTCTTCCCCCCTCACCCGCCACACACCCACCGTGTAACCCACAAAGATAAGGGGCCTTCCTCCGTAAGCACGAACGTCGAGGCCCGTTTTCTGAGGAACGCGCGCAGGGCGCCGCTAGGAGGAGGGTGTGCGCGCCGTCCCGGGCGCATTCGAGGGCGTCCTGCTGCGGGAAGTCTCGCGTGATTAGCGCGGAGGTCTTGCGGTTTGGGGTTCTTGGTGGCGAGGTGAAGAGCGGCGGCGGGTGTTGCGGGTGGTGGATGCAGCGGGAGAGCCTTCGGGACTGAGCGTGGGGAGGGGGCGCTGGGCCTTGGGGTGGAGAGATGAGGCCAAACTCCTGGGACAGGCGGGAGCCGGGCACGTGCCTTGGGTGTCCCGCCACGTGGGCCGGGCCTCGCAGGTCGTTCCTCGAGGTAGCGAGCAGCCGGGTTTCTTCATTTTTTAAATCTAGTTAGGTTAAGAGGTGATCTTTAAAGTTGCCCTAATTTAAATTCAGAGGAGAGGGGTGGGATAAGGTGCCACAATTTACCGAAGGCTTTTAAAAGTTTTATATTTTATTTTATTTTATTGATTTCAGAGAGGAAGGGAGAGGGAGAGAGAGAAACATCAATGATGAGAGAGAATCATTGATCAGCTGCCTCCTGCACGTCCCCACTGGGGATCGAGCCTGTAACCCAGGCATGTGCCCTGACCCAGAATCCAGTCGAGGACCATTCAGTCTGCAGGCCGAGGCTCTGTCCACTGAGCCAAACCGGCTAGGGCTGGAAGTATCATTTTTAAAACAGGTGTGTTAGCCCTAACCGGTTTGGCTCGGTGGCTAGAGCGTCGGCCTGCGGACTGAAAGGTCCCAGGTTCGATTCCGGTCAAGGGCATGTACCTTGGTTGTTGTGGGCACCCCAGTAGGGAATGTGCAGGAGGCAGCTGATGGATGTGTCTCTCTCATTGATGTTTCTAACTCTATATCTCTCTCCCTTCTTCTCTGTAAAAAAAATCAATAAAATATATTTTAAAAAAATAAAATATATTTTAAAATAAATAAATAAAACAGGTATGCTAAATGAAGGCAATAGGAAGAGGGAGATCGTGTGTTTGAAATTGTTTATTTTATTTTTAATCCTCACCCGAGGATATTTTTCCATTAATTTTTAAAGAGAGGGAAAGACAGAAATATCGATGTGAGAGAAACACCCATTGGTTGCCTCCTGCATGAGCCCTAACCAGGACCCAGGCCCTGCAACCGAGGTATGTGCCCTTGACAAGAATCGAACCCGGGGACCCCTCACTCCGCAGGCCAATGTTCTATCCACTGAGCCAAACCAGCAAGGGCTAAAATTGTCTTTTTACCTAAGATTGGTTTACCTTATTGGTAATATTTAACAGAATGAAAAGTGGATTCTGAGAAAGGGAGATGACTGCAGGCAAAATGTGAGTGGCCTGAAATGTGGGAGGTGTGATGTGCTAATGATCGTGTCTGTTGTAGGCTGGTAAAAATCAAGGTGACCCCAAGAAAATGGCTTCTCCTCCAAAGGAGGGAGAAGAAGATAGTGAAGATGAGGAAATGTCAGATGAAGAAGATGAAAGCAGTGGAGAAGAGGTAATTATGTACAATTTAATGCAGAGTCATGTACAGTCGTGTTGTATGTGTGAAAATACTGGCAAAGGTAAGATTGTATTCCTTCATAGATGCCCTGTTGTAATGGTTGAGTGTTTCACAAGCTCTTCATTGACCTGTCAAAATACCATAAAGGTAAGTATTTGGATGAGCTTGAGAGAAAAGATCTGGAGCCGCCTCCTCATGTGCCCTCCACAGGGCTTAGTGTGATGATGTATTAAATCATTTTTCCAGTTTCAACTTGCTAGCCCCACATGCTAGATGAGGAAACAGCCTGGACAGCTAGCTGTCTTGTATGTGGTGGTGCTGGGCATTGTATTCAGGTCTGGGTTTAGCCTTACCAGATTCCTTTCCTAGCTGCCAAGCAGGTCTCTGTTCTTTTTTTAAAAAGATAGATATTTTTATTGATTTCAGAGAGGAAAGGAGAGGGACAGAGATAGAAACATCAGTGATGACAGAGAATCATTGATTGGCTGTCTCCCTTACTCCCCCTACTGGGGATCAAGTCCACAATTGGGGCATGTGCCCTGACTGGGAATTGAATTGTGACCTCTTGGTTCATAGGTCGACACAACCACTGAGCCACACAACTGGGCAGGTCTCTGTTCTTTGTACAACTTTTGTAACACTAGTCACTGTGTTATAATGTTGTGGAGTGAGGAACGCCAGCTCCCTTTGTACTGACGATGACACTTTGGTACTCTTGGCTACTATTGCTTACTGTAAAGACAACTACAAGTCTTATTTTAACACATAACTTGATAAAACTGGTGGTCAACAAGAGGTAGCTTTGAGTGTGACTTGACTATAGATAATGTTTTTATCAAGTTAACTGCCCACTCTAATTTGTATTAATTTTGCAAGGACTGTCCAGCCTATTTGATACTCATTTTATCTCTGGTCTTAATACTGAGCTTTCAGTGAACTTTATACCACCTCCCCAAACGATTTAATAACACTTAACAGAGCTCTTAGTTACAGAAATTAATTCATAATCCTTAAAATACCATGTAACATTGGTTATCATTGTCAGAAGAGAAAAAAAGGTGAGGCTTAAAAAAATCTCTCCTAGCCCTAACTGGTTTGGCTTAGTGGATAGAGCATCGGCTTGCAGACTTCGATTCCGGTCAAGGACACATGCCCGGATTGTGGGTTTGATCCCCAGTAGGGGGCGTGCAGGAGTCAGCTGATCAATGATTCTCTCTCTCTCTCTCTCTCTCTTCTTCTCTGAAATCAATAAAAATATACTTTAAAGAACTAGAGCCACACAGTAGCAGATGGGATCTAGACAGTCTATTTTCAGAGTGCATTTAAGGTGTGCTGCTTCAAAGCTGAAGTGATTAGAGTATGAGGTATAGAAATTAACAGGTGTGGGTCCATAGGTATTTGAAGGGTTCATTATGATTATACATTTTACCTGAAAATGAGGACTGTGACTGCACAGATATAGATAAGGACATGTAACATGACGCTATAGTTTTAACATGCTAGCATATATCTAATGCATGTGGTCTTGAACTAGAAGGCAGTGCCAGAATTTAGCAGTCATTTATGAGGGACCAATACTCCCTTTTTGAGTTTGAAAATAGACTCATGTTTGTTTGTTTTTACAAATATTTTTATTGATTTCGGAGAGGAGGGGAGAGGGAGAGAGACATAGAAACATCAATGATGAGAGAGAATCATTGATCGGCTTCCTCCTGCATGCCTCCCACTGGGGATTGAGCCCACAGCCCGGGCATATGTCCTGACCTGGAATCAAACCATGACCTCCTGGTTTGTAGGTCGATATTCAACAACTGAGCCACACCGGCTGAGCGACTCATGTTTGTTTTTATTTAATCTTGAGGTTATCATTCCTCAGAAAAAAGGCAAAAAGGCTACCACAACTCCAGGAAAGAAGGTGATGGTTTCCCCAACAGAAAAGATTGCAGTTGCCACAGCAGGCAAGAAAGCAGTTGTCACTCCTGGCAACGAGGCAACAGCTATACTGGCTCCTGGCAAAAAGGCAGCAGTTACACCAGCCAAAGCCGTAGCAACCCCTGGTAAGAAGGAAGCAGCCACCCCAGACAAGGGAGCAGGGAATAACAAGAATGCCAAGAAGGAAGATAGTGATGAGGAAGATGATGGCAACAGTGAAGAGGAGGATGAGGTTGAATTTGAGCCAGCAGTGATGAAAGCTACTGCTGCTGCCCCTTTCTTGGATGATGATGATGAAGAAGACGGTAAGGCGTTCTCTTGGTAGTTCTTGGGCTCTTCTCTTGTTTGAAAGGTACATTAGGGGTGAGATTGTGGGTTGGGTGGGCAACATGCAGACATACTCCTTCCATGACACCATGGGGATTAGATAAAAATCCTCCCAGGGATTCTCCGTGCTGGTTGTATACTAGGGTGTTAGCCATGAATGATTGCCTGCCTCTGAGAAAATGTTTAACAGCACATTCTATGAGTAGTTTTCATAATACAGGGTTTTGCTTCCAAGTAATCTGTTAATTCTTGCTATAACTACTAAGCACAGTATTGTATTATGTATTTTTTCCTTTAGATTTATCTGGAACTAATGTTGGTTTGAGGATAATTCTCTTGAGTTTTTGACTAGGTAGCTTCTCTTTCAGACTCTGAAGAAGAACCAATGGAGATTACACCAGCCAAAGGCAAGAAAGCTCCTGTAAAAGCTGTTCCTGTGAAGGCCAAGAGCACAGGAAATGAAGACGAAGAGGAGGATGACGAAGAGGAGGATGAAGATGAAGGTAATTGAGTTAGATTCTAAAGTGTATTGGTATGAGTTTTATTTATTTTATTTTTTAAAATATATTTTATTGATTTTTTTACAGAGAGGAAGGGAGAGGGATAGAGAGTTAGAAACATCGATGAGAGAGAAACATTGATCAGATGCCTCCTGCACACCTCCTACTGGGGATGTGCCCGCAGTAGGAGTAAGGGTAAGGTACATGCCCTTGACACCTAATCGAACCTGGGACCTTTCAGTCCACAGGCCAATGCTCTATCCACTGAGCCAAACCGGCCAGGGTGGTATGAGTTTTATTTAAAGGAGGTATTTGAATATGTGTCAGGAATTGATTGGGTGGGTTTTCATTTAGATTCTGAAAAAGAAGCTGTGAATTCTCCATGGTCCAGAGGGAGAAAAGCCTTTCCTGTGGGGGCCGAGGAGGACGAGCAGGACAACCACTGTGATGACAAAGGCTATGAGGAAGAGGAGGAGGGTCAGAATGACCCAAATTGGCTATGTTAAATGGTGGCCAGTCTCAACGATTTCTAGTTGTAAGGGAAGTCCTTGGGCAGGGACTGTTGCATTTCTGTTATGAACTTGAAGAACTTTCTAATTAATTTATAAATGCTTTTAAAAGTATTTTGACCAGACCTAATCCATGTGTCTTGTGAAGAATAGGCATAACATAGGTATGATATTTGTGGAGAATGTAAGAACTTCCAGTTTACTTACTAGTGGCACAGACAGATCAGTAAAAATACAATATTTTGGCTTTTGCCCACAGATCATATTAAAAAAACACCTGATAAACAGAAGAAGAAAAGGGCCAAACAGAAGGCTTCCCCTGAAACCAAAAAACAGAAATTAGAAGGTAACTCCTTTGTTGTGTTTTTTTGTTTTGTTTTGTTAATTTTCACCCAAGGATATTTTTTCCATTGCTTTTTAGAGAGAGTGGAAGGGAGGGAGGAAGGGGGAGAGAGAGAGAGAGAGAGAGAGAGAGAGAAACATCAATGTGAGAGAGACACACTGATTAATTGCCTCCTGCACAAGCCGAGACCAGGGGTGGGGATCGAACCTGCAACCCAGGTACGTGCCTTTGGGAACCAAATCTGAGACCTTCAGGTGTGCAAGCTGATGCTCTAACCACTGAGAACACCAGCCAGGGCGCTTTCCTGTGTTTTAAAATATAAGGGACACATAGAGAATTTTATCTTGGTGAAAACCAAATCTTAAATCATGAGCAAGGATTTTAATTGCAGCCTGGTGTTATAATACGCCAGTCTTTGATGAATTTTCTTTTAGCATCATTCTTTCTGAACTGCTTATTTGACTTGTGTGTGTGTTGTTGTTGTTTTACCTTTTTGTATGGCAGCTGAACCACCTGTAACTTTCAAACTGTTTGTTGGAAACCTGAATTTCAACAAAACTGCTGCTGAACTAAAAACTGGTCTCAGGGAATTTTTTGCTAAAAATGAACTCACAGTTGTTGGTGTCAGAGTCAGCTCGTCCAGGTAAATACCGGTAAATTAAGAATGTTGTTAAGAGTTTATCAGCCTAGCACGTACTGTCCCTGGAGAATTTAGGAGTCCCAGTCGCTTTCTGTTTCACTGTGGGTTACTAGACTTCCATTTTGTCACATCCTTCTATTACTTGCTCTTCGCCCTTTGGTGGGATTTTACCTGTCTCTTGCAGTCAAAATGAGTATTTAAAACCCTTCAGTGGCTTGTTTATTAAACCTACAAGATTAAACTTTGCTACCCAATTTTCCCAACCAAAGCATTAAAATAATCCCAAGATCTTCCAAGTCTTTACAGAAACATATTTTCATGATTTTCCAACTGTGAGCAATGTTATTTGCCTAGAATTATGTTAGCTAAGCCACAAATTTAATCACAAAACCCCCAACTTTGGTGGTAAATATCGTTCTGCTTTTTTGCTGAGTTGAATTTCATCTTTTCTCACTTCTTTTTCATCAAAAGCAAATGTCTTAGGTGTAAGCCTGTTTTGTACAACTCAGAATTTCTCAGGTAGAAACAAAGGTAATCATACTAGTAAACATTTGCTGGGTGCTCACTGTTCAAGGTGTTGCTCTTAGTTTCTTATTTATATAACTCACTGACTCCATAAGACAGTCCTCAGTGGTGATTATTGCCATTATCCCCATTTCATAGAAGAGGTGACTAAGGCACAGAGAAGTTATGCTGCATGCCCAGTATCACAGCGAGAAAGGGGCAGAGCCAGGACTTGAGCCCAGCACTCTGGCTCCAGAGCCTGTCCCTGGCTCTTCTAGTTTTTGTTAGCTATATTTTGGAATATTGTTGCATTTGCAGTAAATAAGGATTCCTTTTGTATTAAGAAAAAATTCTTACCGAAACAGCCCTTGAGTTTGTTAACAGTTCCACATTAGGAATAATATTTTTGTTCCAGTAAACAAATGCAGATGGCTGCTTATTAAAAATAAAAGTTCAAAAATTTGTCATTTTAAGCTTCATTTTCTATAGCTTTTGGTTAACTCTGGTCAGTTATTAAACAGAAAACCAGTCCTTGCTCTAGAACAGGGCTTCTCAACCTTGGCATGGTTGACCTTTGTGTGGTGGGCTGTCAAGTTCATTGTAGGCTGTTTAGCAGCTTCCCTGGATTCTACCCACAAGATAATAGAAGCACTTGCCCCAGTTGTAACAGCTGAAAATGTCCCCAGATATTGCCAAACTCGCTGGTGAGAACCACTATTTTCTGGGGACTCCCTGGCACTGATATTGCCAGTTGGTGGAGCCTTGGTTTGAAATTGTAAATTCAGCAACTGCTTTTTACTTGATACTAATTTCCACTCTCACAGCCAGTGTGATGAGCCAACCAGAAGGCTTGTGCCTCTTGATTTAATGTGTGTGTGTGTGTGTGTGTGTGTTTTCTTTTCTTCTTCCTCTCTGTAGGAGATTTGGTTATGTGAATTTTAAATCTGTTGACGATCAGGAAAAAGCCCTGGAACTCAGTGAGACAAAGGTCCTTGGGTATGAAATTAAATTGAAGAAACCAAAGGGAAAGGAAACAAAAAAAGGTATGCAAATAAGGTAATTTGTTTATAGCTACCTAAAAGACTGCGTCAGGCAGGAATATCATCTTCTGTCTTATTCCGTGCTCCTCAGTTACCAACAGGTCACCTGCTTCCACATCACCAACTTGGCCCACCTTGCTCTCATTCCCTATGCTCTAGCTCAGGGGTGGGCAAACTTTTTGACTCGAGGGCCACAATGGGTTCTTAAACTGGACCGGAGGGCCGGAACAAAAGCATGGATGGAGTGTTTGTGTGAATTAATATAAATTCAAAGTAAACATCATTACATAAAAGGGTACGGTCTTTTTTTTTTTAGTTTTATTCATTTCAAACGGCCCGCGGGCCGTAGTTTGCCCACGGCTGCTCTAGCTACTTGGCCCACCTTCTCTGTCACAGTTCTTTACCTTACTCTCTGTCATTTTCTACCTTATCTTCTCTGTCACATGTTCACTGCAAGACTCATGCCCTGGCTACCTGCAACCCATCCAGCTTAAAGGTCACTTCCTCAGATCCAGAAACCTTTCCCTTACCCCAGACGAGGCTATGTCTTCTCCACTAAATGTTCTCATCTCCCCTTTTACTTTTCCTTCCTGGCACTTAGCACAATTTGTAATTATGGGATTGTTTATGTACTGGTTTTTCCCCCACAAGACCACATTCCTATATTTTCACAGCCTGCATGAAGCATAGGCCCTCACCCAACCTGTATGTTCAAATATTTGTTTAGTTCAAATATTTGAAGGAGTATGCATTGTTGTTTCCTCTCTTCAACTCTTGTGAAATATTTTTTTTGTGTGTGAAATATTTTTTTCTCTCCGAGAGAACTTTTGATGCCTATGAGATCTAAATGCAGACTAAAAATATTCTTTTCTATTTATGTAGATCGAAATGCCAAAACACTTTTGATCAAGAACTTGCCTAGCAAGGTCACTGAGCATGAACTAAAGGAAGTGTTTGAGGATGCTTTTCAAATCAGATTTCTGAGCAATGATGGGATAAGTAAAAGGTATGTTTCGTACCTCGTACTGAAAAGAATACATGTCTACTGGATCCAAACGTGACAATTTCATTCCATTCTCCCAAATCATTGATGCCTGATTTTAGAGAATGAAAGAGTAGTTAAGTAGCCTTGCTATTAGAAGGCGTATAATGCACAGCCAGATCCTGGTAGAAAACAATGTTGGTATCATAGAAAAATGGAGACTTATTCGACCAAATACAAGATTGAAGATTGGAAGAATTCAGCCATAGATTATCTTCATTCCTCTCTCTTCAGGGCTAGCTCCAGTAAAATAACACACTTTGTGACTTGCCTGGGCAGGTACCAAAACAGAACATTAACTTTGTCTGTTAGAATTATATTGTGAACCCTGGCCATTTTGCCTCGGTGGTTAGAGTGTTGGTCCTCAGATGGATAGTCGCAGGTTTGATTCCCAGTCGAGGACTTGTACCTGGGTTGCAGGTTTGATCCCAGGTTAGGGTGCATGTGGGAGGCAACTAGTTGATGTGTGTCTCTCTCTCATCAATGTTTCTCTTTCTTTCTCCCTTCCATTCTCTCTCTAAAGATCAAAGGGAAAAATATCGTTGGGTGAGGATTTAAAAAAAGAATTATGTTGTGAGCAGTTAATGAAAATTATCACCGTGTGTCCAAGCTTTGATAGGGTAAGAGGGTGAATATGGTGACGTTAGAATGGATGGAACAGAATGTACTTTGAAGGGATTTTCAGTGAGGTGAAAATTGAATATCAGGTTTCCAGACACATTTGAGCTGAATTTGTTGGTGTAGGTGTACTCTAAAACAATTTATGCCAGTATATTCTGATGAACATAATCTCTAGAAAAGAATCCTGCAGATTTAGAAAACAAGTCTGAAAACAAATCCCAAATTGTTCGCAGTGTTTTCTGTGAGGAGATTGGCGGGCACTCTGCATACTTGTGGTCAGCAACAACAAAGCAGAAATTCCTGCCAAAAGCTATATTAATTCTCTAACTTTAATTAAGTTGTAGTTAGATATACTTAAATGTTTAGAATCATTTAAGATTTATTACAAAGGGGAGCTGAGAGAAGCCCAGAATCCATGACCATATGAAATAAAGCATAGTGCCCAAGTCAGAAATGAGTGTGGTGCATTCTCTTCAAGAATGTTCTTACTGCCCTGGCTGGTGTGGCTCAGTTGGTTGAGTGTTCTCTATGCACCAGGAAGGAGATTGCCGGCTCAATTCCCAGTCAGGGCACATGCCCAGGTTGCAGGCTCAATCCCCAGTAGGGGGTGTGCAGGAGGCAGCTGATCGGTGTTTCTCTCTCATCGATGTTTCTATCTCTCTCTTTCCCTTCCTATCTCTCTAAAAATCAATAAAAAAAACCATTTTTTAAAAAACCATAATGGGAGAAAAAGAGAGAGAGAGAGAGAAAGAAAAAAAATAATGGGGGACACATCATAAACAAAAGTAATTCAAAATGGATCTAATATCTAAAGGTAAGAGTTAAAACTTAGAAAAAAACACACAAGAGTAAATCTTTGTGATACTAGGTAAAGATATTGCACAGACAATAAAACAGAAGATTGAGATGTTAGCCTTTATCAAAATTAAAAACATTTGTACTTCAAAGGACACTATCCAAAAAGTCAAAAGAAACCACACACTGGGAGAAAATATTGCAAATCATGTATCTGATAGGGAACTTGTATTCAGAACATAGAAAGAACTCGTACAACTCAAATTAAAAGACAACCCAATTGCCCTAGCCAGTTTGGCTCAGTGGATAGAGCATCGGCCTGCGGACTGAAGGGTCCCGGGTTCTATTCTGGTCAAGGGCATGTACCTTGGTTGCAGGCTTGATCCCCAGTAGGGGGCGTGCAGGAGGCAGCTGATTGATGTTTTTCTCTCATTGAAGTTTCTAACTATCCCTCTCCCTTCCTCTCTGTAAAATAAATTAAAGAAAACCCAATTTAAAAGGATTTGAATGGACATTTCTCCAAATAAGATATAGAAATGGCCAATAAGCACATGAAAAGATGTTCAACATTAGTCATTAAGGAAATGCAAATCAAAACCATGATGTGATACCACTTCAACCCACTAGAATGCCTATAATAAAAAAGGCAGACAGTAACAAGTTTGGGCAAGGAGGTGGAGAAATTGGAGTCCTCAAACATTGCTGGTGGGAATGCAAAATAGAGCAGTTGTTTTGGAAAACAGTTTTGCAGTTTCTCAAAATGTTAAACATACAGTTGCCATATGGTTTGGCAATCCTACTATTAGGTATCTACCCAAAAGAAATAAAAACTTGTAACTATACATTTCTATGAATGTTTGTATCAGATTTATTTATACTAGCTAAAAAGTATAAATAACCCAGAATGTACAACAGCTGATGAACAGATAAACAAAATGTGGTACTTTCATACAGTGGAATATTATTCAGTCATAAAAAGGGATGAAATACTGACACATGCTATGACAACATGGATGAAACTCAAAAACATTAGGCTAAGTGAAAGAAGCCAGACACAAAAGATTGCATATTTGTATAATCCTATTGATATGAAATGACCAAAATAGGCAAATCTATGGAAAACATTGTAGTGGTTGCCTGCAGCTGGGGGATGGGAATGAATGGGGGGGGGGGCGAGGAACGAAGAATGACTGCTGAGGGATACTTTTGGGGATGATCAAAATGTTCTAAAATTAGATTATGGTGATGACTGTATAATTCTGTAAATATGCTAGAAACCATTGCATACTTTACATGGGTGAATTAAATAGAGTATGTGGCCCTGCTGGTGTGGCTCAGTGGTTGAGTGTCGACTTATGAACCAGGTGGTCACAGTTCAATTCCCAGTCCTGGGTTTCAGGCTTGACCCCCAGTAGGGGGCGTGCAGGAGGCACCCAATCAGTGATTCCCATCATTGATATTTCTTTTTTTTTTTTTCTTTTTTTTTAAATATATATTTTATTG
>NW_005370965.1:1503707-1504114 GCF_000412655.1 Myotis brandtii
ATCCTATATAATAAAGAGCTAATATGCTAATTAGACCAGACGGCAGAATGACCTTCCTGAACGACCAGTGGGTGGGGCCGTGGGGCTGTGAGGGCTTACTCTTGCACGAATTTCGTGCATTGGGCCTCTAGTATATATATATAATAAAAAAAATTAGAGTATGTGTATATTTGCTTTTATATGTACAGTTTATTATCTCTAAGGATAGAAATTGAGTGGCAGGAAGACTTCATGGTATCTATCTTTTTGCATTTTGTTTTTTTAATATATTTTATTGATTTTTTACAGAGAGGAAGGGAGAAGGATAGAGTTAGAAACATCGATGAGAGAGAAACATCGATCAGCTGCCTCCTGCACACCCCCTACTGGGGATGTGCCCGCAACCAAGGTACATGCCCTTGACTGGA
>NW_005370965.1:1504143-1527772 GCF_000412655.1 Myotis brandtii
CACCCCCTACTGGGGATGTGCCCGCAACCAAGGTACATGCCCTTGACTGGAATCGAACCTGGGACCCTTCAGTCCGCAGGCTGATGCTATATCCACTGAGCCAAACCGGTTAGGGCTCTTTTTGCATTTTGAATCTTGTATATGTATTACCGTTTAAAAAGACAGATAAATACAAATACTAAATTCTGGCAGTTCTCTCTCCCCACCCCATCCCCACAACTGCAGAATTGCCTATATTGACTTCAAGTCACAAGCTGATGCAGAGAGAACCTTGGAAGAGAAGCAAGGGACAGAAATTGGAGGGCTTGCCATAGTTCTGGAGCATGTTGGAGAGAAAAATCAAGGCCAAGAAGAGAGGGCCAGGAAGAACAGAAGTTGGAGAGGTAAGCATGCTAAAGCTCTGTAGATGGAGACTTACGAGGGATGTCAATTAGGTTAAGGGCACTTGGCACTTTTAAATACAATTTTCTCCCTGTATCAAAAACATGTAAGTCATCCTCATAATTATATCAAGCTAATGAGCATTTTCCTAGTTAACTGTAACCTTGATGTCTGTAAAAGAAATGGCACTTTGAGCCCTGGCCGGTTTGGCTCTTTTGGTTGAGCATCATGAAATACACTGAGAGGTCCCCAGTTCGATTCCCTGTCAGGGCACATGCCTGGGTTTCTGGCTCGATCTCCAGTTGCGGGCATGTAAGAGGCAGCCAATCTATGTTTCTCTCTCTCTCTTTCTCTCTCTCTCTCTCTCTCTCTCTCTCTCTCTCTCCCTCCCTCCCTCCCTCTCCCTCTCCCTCTCCCTCTCCATTCCTTTTTAAAAATTCAATAAAAACATATTAAAAAAGAAATGGGACCTTGAGATACATCAGTTTGGTTTCCCTTTTTGGGTACCCTTAGGCTTCTGTTTGAACAACCTCTTAAACTTGTGGTTTCAGAATTCGATATTTAGTTCTCTTCAGACATTTTATTATTTTTAAGAAGAGTTGTTGTCAGGTTTAAATCAGAAACCCCAAGCCAGTGCCCCTAATCTGATGGGTAAGCATGGTGGCTTATACAGCATTTATAGGAAAAAGCAATATAATTTGTTATGAATGTGTTTTTTTTTTAAATCAAGACATTTCACATAAAAATTGGGATTCCCAGCTTCTTTTGCTACATCAGGAAATCTGGCCACCCTGTGGCTGCAGCCCTACCTGCCTGAAGTCCTACCTGTCTGCAGCCACCTGGAGAGAAGCAGCCGTTTTCTCTTAACTGTGGCATTTGCTGTTTGTGCAGCCTCCACCATTCTCTAAGTTCTCCCTAACTCCAAAACAGTGAACAGCACACTTACACCTTGAAAAAATAGTTAATACTTTTTATTCCAAAGTAGTACTTTCTTCCCTATTAGTAAAATGACATTTTAACATTTCTTATGCATTTATCTCTTTCAAAAAATAGGAAAACAAAAGATAGAACAAGAAAGCCACACATTTCAAGAAAAATGGGAGAGAGCTTATTTCTTTGTGGAGGTAAAAAATGTTCCTATGTGTTTAATATGCAAAGAGAGTCTGTCTGTGTCGAAAGAATATAACCTAAGATGCCATTATGAAACAAACCACAGTAGGAACCTTGTTGGATATACAGAAAAGATGCGTGATAAAAAACTCAATGAACTGAAAAAAAGGTTGAAACTTGAACATGATTTGCTTTTGAATGTGAATAAAATAACTGATGCTGCCATGAAATGTAGTTACGTGTTACGTGAGAAAATTGCCCGGGCATCAAAACCCCTTACAGATGGTGCGTTTATAAAGGAATGTCTACTGAGTGCTGCAGAAATTTTGTGCCCTGAACAGAGACAAGTGTTTGCCAACATAAATCTCACTGGTAATATTGCTGAGCAGCATGTTGCCAATGTGACTGAGAACTTACAGAACACCTTGCAAGAAAAAGTTAAATCATTTGTGGCTTTCTCTATTGCAGCTCATGAAAGCACTTATATAAATAACGCCCCCCAGTTAGCTGTATTTATTCGCGGTGTTGATGAAACTTTTGATGTGACTGAGGAACTTTTGGACATGGTACCCCTGACGGGCACAACATCAGGAAATGACTTATTTTTATGTGTTGAGAAAAGTCTTAGAAAATTTGATGTAGACTGGTCAAAATTAGTAAGTGTTAGCACAGATGGTAATTCTGCAACGGTTGGTGTGAAGCAACTTGTTACAAAACTTAAGTCTAAAGTGTCAGGGCTTTGCAAAGACACAGAACTTAAATCTGTGCATGGCCTCTTTCTCCAAGAATCCCTCTGTGCTAAAAAGTTACAAATGGATCATGTCATGGACATAGTAATTTACACCATAACGTGGCTGCATTCCCATGGCTCGACCCACAGGAAGTTTAGTGCTTTGTTCAGTGAGTTAGACACACAGTATGGACACCTGACCTACATGGAACTGAAGTGGCTGAGCCGTGGAATGGTGCTAAGGCAGTTTTTTGAACTGTTGGAAGAAATTGACATTTTCATGTCTTCTAAAGGAAAATCTGTGCCTCAGCTTCGTAACAAAGATTGGATCAAAGACCTAGCCTTTTTGGTTGACATTATGACTTATGTAAACATGTTGGATGTTGCTCTGCAAGGGCATTCGCAGATGGTTACACAAATGTACCATGCAGTTCGCTCTTTCCTAGCGAAATTGTGTCTTTGGGAAACTCACTTGGCAAGAAACAATCTGGCCCACTTCCCGACGCTGAGACTAGTTTCTGAAAATGAAAGTGATGGGCTGAACTACATTCCCAAAATTAAAGAGTTGAAGACTGAATTTCAAAAAAGGTTCTCTGATTTCAAACTTTATGAAAATGAACTTATACTGTTCAGCTCACCTTTCTCAATTAATATTAATAATGTGAATGAAGAGCTACAAATGGAGGTTATTGAATTGCAGCACAACACTATATTGAAAACTAAATATGATGATGTTGGAATCCCAGAATTCTTCAAATATCTTGGGAATAGTTACCCTAAATATAAAAATCATTGTGCAAAGATTCTGTCCATGTTTGGAAGTACATATATTTGTGAGCAACTATTTTCTGTTATGACACAAAATAATACTATTGTTCCCAGTTAAAGGATTCAAAAATGAGTTTGCTCCTGCATATTGCTACGAGAGGTCCCCAACCTGACATTGACTGACGGGCATTAGTGAGTAACATCCCATTTTAGATTTCAAATCTGAGGAGTAACAAATTAAAAAACTCTGAATAATTATTTCTATTTCCAAATTACATTTTTCTAATGTCAACTTAAAGCACAATCTCTGGCATCATTTGTTTGTACCTTATAACATAAAATAAAGTTTGATTATACCCTGGCAGTTTATTTCTCCTATGCTTTGCCTTTCTGGTCCCTAGAATTATACAAGTATATAAACCTCTGCCCTAAAAGTAGCCACATATTTTCCTAAAGGCACTCATGAGCCAAGGATGTGAACCAGAGTCAGCTGGAGAGAATGAATGTTCAGATGCCTAGAGCATTCCTATCCCCAAGGACCACAGACCTGCGACTGCAATCGTGGGGCTCAGGCCAGACTAACCCCCTTCTACGGACCAAGCTGGTGTGGTATAGCCAATGGGCTTCTTAATCGATGCTTCCATTTTGGATTTGTGCATTTCTAAAATTTCAATATTATTGGTCAGCTTACAGTCGGTTGTGGCTGGCCCAGGAGTCATTCTGCCTCCTACAGGCAGGGATGGAAATGCCCTTGTATTGGGGCCACCCTGAAGGGATGCAGAATGGATGTTGATGTGTGTAAGAGCTTATGAGCATTTTTCCAGGGAGAAGGCCCATAACTGCAATTGGGACTTGACTGCTCATTGCTGCAGAAACTACTTAAGCAATTAGTTTAATTATAGCAGTCATATATATACATATATATGTATATGTATATATATATGTATGCATATATATTATTTATATTTAGAGACTATAAGGAAATAAAGGGAAATTCCTACAATCTCATCAACCAGAGGTAAGCCCTATAAATATTTAGGCATGTTTTCTTTTAGTTTTCTATGCATTATTTTATATGGCGGAGTATACAGTGGAACCTCATTTCTTGAACTTAATTCTTTCCAGAAGGCTGTTCGAGAAGTGATTTGTTCTAAAACCAAATCATTTTTTCCCCACTAGGAATAATGTAAATTGAATTAATTGTTCCAGATTCCCAAATGATTCCCTGGATGTTTTGTTGTTGTTTTGTTATTCCTCACCTGAGGATATTTTTCCCATTGATTTTTAGAGAGAGTGAAAGAGGGCGAGAGAGAGAGAAACATCAATGTGAGAGAGACACATTGATTGGTTGCCTCCCACACAAGCCCCCAACAAGGGCCAGGGATGGAGCCTGCAACTGAGGTATGTGCCGTTGACTGGAATCAAACCAGACCCTTCAGTCCACAGGCCTACGCTCTATCCACTGAGCTATACCTTTCTTATATACAGTACATGTATAGTGCACTGTTTAATCTATAAATAAATACTTTTTTTAAATTTATGGAAACAACCCCAACTAGCCTTAAATGAATTTTTCATGTATCTCTGCCTTAGGAATGCTATCACCAGCTAACTGCTTTTCCTTTATCCAATCAACAACAGTTTTTCTACCTATTCCATTACCTGTGATTGTTGTTTTGGGATCACTTTCACACCCTTTAGCAACATTTGCATTCTTGATAGTCTATGTTTTAAAATTGTGCTAAACAAAAGCATTCTCTCCTTTGTTTGCTGCCTGATAGATGCTTTTTGTCATGCTGAGGTATCAGCATGAAAGGGTTGTCAGGTCAAAAACTGAAGTTTTGGTCTACAACTGAGACATTTTTTCTGTGAACAACTTGGTCAAGAACCGTATTGTTCAAGATGAGAGATGTTCGGAAACCGAGGTTTTAATTTTTTTTAATCTCTGGCCAGTATGGCTTAACTGTTTGGAGTGTTGTCTGTGTACTGGAAGGTTGCCAGTTTGATTCCCAATCAGGGCATATACAGGAAGCAACCAATTGATTTGTGTCTCTCACATCGATGTTTCTATCCCTCCCTTTGTCCCTCTCTAGAAATTTAATTTAAAAAAAAAACCGCCCTAACCAGTTTGGCTCAGTGGATAGAGTGTCGACCTGTGGACTCAAGGGTCCCAGGTTCGATTCCGGTCAAGAGCATGTACCTTGGTTGCGGGCACATTCCCAGTGGGGAGTGTGCAGGAGGCAGCTGATCGATGTTTCTCTCTCATCGATGTTTCTAACTCTCTATCCCTCTCCTTTCCTCTCTGTAAAAAATCAATAAAATATATTTAAAAAATAATAATTTTTTAGCCCTGGCCTGGTAGCTCAGTTGGTTGGAGTGTCATCCTGATGCACCAGGGTTGCAGGGTTTGGTCTGGGTTCGGGCACATGCAGGAGTCAGCCAGTGAATGCATGGATGGGTAAAGCAACAGGTCGATGTTTTTCTCTTTCTCTCTAAAATAAATTTTTTAAAAATATATTTTATTGATTTTTTACAGAGAGGAAGGGAGAGAGATAGAGAGTTAGAAACATCGATGAGAGAGAAACATCGATCAGCTGCCTCCTGCACATCTCCTACTGGGGATGTGCCTGCAAACAAGGTACATGCCCTTGACCGGAATCGAACCTGGGACCTTTCAGTCCGCAGGCCGACGCTCTATCCACTGAGCCAAACTGGTTTCGGCTAAAATAAATTTTTTATTTTTCAATTATAGTTGATTACAACATTATTTTAGTTTCAGGTGTACAACCCAGTGATTAGACATTTATATAACTCACAGTAATCACCCTAATCTAATATCCATCTGAAACCATATGTATTTATTACAATATAATTGGCTACATTCCCTATGCTGTACTTCAAAGATTTTTTAAAAATTAATATTTAGAGAAAGGAAAGGAGAGAGAGAAAGAAACATCAATTGGTTGCCTCCCACACACGCCCAGACCGTAGATTGAACCCACCACCTTTCAGTGTACGGGATGACACTCCAACCAACTGAGCCACACCGACCAGGACCCTGTGCTATACTTTCAATCTCTGACTATTCTGTAGCTACCAATTTATACTATTTATTATTTTTTAAATTTAAACTTTTTAAAAATATATATTTTATTGATTTTTTTACAGAGAGGAAAGGAGAGGGATAGAGAGTTAGAAACATCGATAAGAGAGAAACATCGATCAGCTGCCTCTTGCACACCCCCTACTGGGGATGTGCCTGCAAACAAGGTACATGCCCTTGCCCGGAATCAAACCTGGGACCCTTCAGTCTGCAGACTGACGCTCTATCCACTGAGCCAAACTGGTTTCGGCTAAAATAAATTTTTTAAAAATATATTTTATTGATTTTTTACAGAGAGAAAGGGAGAGGGATAGAGAGTTAGAAACATCGATAAGAGAGAAACATCGATCAGCTGCCTCTTGCACACCCCCTACTGGGGATGTGCCTGCAAACAAGGTACATGCCCTTGCCCGGAATCAAACCTGGGACCCTTCAGTCTGCAGACTGACGCTCTATCCACTGAGCCAAACTGGTTTCGGCTAAAATAAATTTTTTAAAAATATATTTTATTGATTTTTTACAGAGAGAAAGGGAGAGGGATAGAGAGTTAGAAACATCGATAAGAGAGAAACATCGATCAGCTGCCTCTTGCACACCCCCTACTGGGGATGTGCCTGCAAACAAGGTACATGCCCTTGCCCGGAATCAAACCTGGGACCCTTCAGTCTGCAGACTGACGCTCTATCCACTGAGCCAAACTGGTTTCGGCTAAAATAAATTTTTTAAAAATATATTTTATTGATTTTTTACAGAGAGAAAGGGAGAGGGATAGAGAGTTAGAAACATCGATAAGAGAGAAACATCGATCAGCTGCCTCTTGCACACCCCCTACTGGGGATGTGCCTGCAAACAAGGTACATGCCCTTGCCCGGAATCAAACCTGGGACCCTTCAGTCTGCAGACTGACGCTCTATCCACTGAGCCAAACTGGTTTCGGCTAAAATAAATTTTTTAAAAATATATTTTATTGATTTTTTACAGAGAGAAAGGGAGAGGGATAGAGAGTTAGAAACATCGATAAGAGAGAAACATCGATCAGCTGCCTCTTGCACACCCCCTACTGGGGATGTGCCTGCAAACAAGGTACATGCCCTTGCCCGGAATCAAACCTGGGACCCTTCAGTCTGCAGACTGACGCTCTATCCACTGAGCCAAACTGGTTTCGGCTAAAATAAATTTTTTAAAAATATATTTTATTGATTTTTTACAGAGAGAAAGGGAGAGGGATAGAGAGTTAGAAACATCGATAAGAGAGAAACATCGATCAGCTGCCTCTTGCACACCCCCTACTGGGGATGTGCCTGCAAACAAGGTACATGCCCTTGCCCGGAATCAAACCTGGGACCCTTCAGTCTGCAGACTGACGCTCTATCCACTGAGCCAAACTGGTTTCGGCTAAAATAAATTTTTTAAAAATATATTTTATTGATTTTTTACAGAGAGAAAGGGAGAGGGATAGAGAGTTAGAAACATCGATAAGAGAGAAACATCGATCAGCTGCCTCTTGCACACCCCCTACTGGGGATGTGCCTGCAAACAAGGTACATGCCCTTGCCCGGAATCAAACCTGGGACCCTTCAGTCTGCAGACTGACGCTCTATCCACTGAGCCAAACTGGTTTCGGCTAAAATAAATTTTTTAAAAATATATTTTATTGATTTTTTACAGAGAGAAAGGGAGAGGGATAGAGAGTTAGAAACATCGATAAGAGAGAAACATCGATCAGCTGCCTCTTGCACACCCCCTACTGGGGATGTGCCTGCAAACAAGGTACATGCCCTTGCCCGGAATCAAACCTGGGACCCTTCAGTCTGCAGGCCGACACTCTATCCACTGATCCAAACCGATTAGGGCTTAAGTTTAAATGTCTTAATCCCTTCACCTTTTTCACCCATCTCCTGAAACCCCTCCCCTCTGGCAACTGTCAAAATGTATATGAGTCTGTTTCTGTTCTGCTTGTTAATTTCATTTTCTAGATTCCACATTACTGAAATCATCTGGCATTTGTATTTCTGAGTGATTTACTTCAAGGGCTGAATTTATTTGATTTTGCCAGTCAGGGTGAGTTCTCTTGGCTTCGCAGGAGCCACAGGGTTGATTTCCAGGGGTGAGATCCCCCTTTCATCCTGCCAGGTTCTGCGAAGGCCAGAGAAACCCTGCTGTCCTGGGAAGGAGCGACAGATCATGTCTGATGACAGCCTCCCAGCAGAAGTCCTGGAACCACTAAGGAGCATGAAGAAGCTCAGCTGGATCGGCCCCACTGAGCAAAGAGAAAGATGGGGGTGAGGGAGGTGGGTGAGGGGTGGGGAGGGACGGACTGGTGCTATGAGGGCTTTGATTCTAAATACATGGCTCCTGTCTTGGCCTGGCCCACACTGCTCCCTGAAAGGCTTCCATTTCCCTTGTTGCCTTGTCCGTGTGATCCCTTATTCTCCCCTACAAGTTAAATCTACCACTCCTCATTCTCATTTGGTAACTTCACCTTCTAAATAAACGCTATTTGAGAAGAACCCTTTCACCCTCCCTTCCTGTTCGCATTTATACGCTTACCTGGGGTTGCACACCTCCAGCCTCCTCCCTTCCTGTCCTAAGGTACCTTCTTCCTGTGCTTGGCAGGTCCCTGCCCTGTGCTTACCTCTCCCCTGCTCTTCAGGGCTTTCCTCTATCCTCTATCTCCCTGTACTTTGGGGATTTTTGTTTGTACTGGCTCCTTCCACCAATATCTGAACATGCCCACGTCTCTGGCATACTCCTTTTCATTTCCTAATTAAAACCAAAATTTTAAGTTAGGAAACACATTCACGTTATTCAAAATTCCGCAGGTACTTATCGATAGGTCTCCTACCCCTCCCCTGGCCCTCAGTTCCCCTGGATGGAAGTAACCAGTATGACTGGTTTCTTTTATCCCTCCACTGTTGTGCATGAACAAGGAATTATGTTTACATTATTTTTCCCACCTATTTTTTTACACATAAAACAGGTTATACACATTCCCCTGTACTTTGCTTTTTTTCATTTAACGCTATCTTGGAGATCGTTCCATTTGAATAACAAAGAGCTGCTTCCTTAGTTTTACAGCTGTAGTTATGTATACCATAAAAAAAATGTATTTCACCAGTGTCTCAAGTTAACTAGCTCCTCAGACAGATGGACCCACAGTTGTAGTGGCTCAACAGAGTAAAAGTGTATTTCTCAGTCATGCCACAGTTCAGAGCAGTGTTGAAACCGGACACAATGGTTCCGAGGCTGCCTGTCACTACTTGAGCCAAATTAAGCAGGAGACAGAGTTGAATCATTTATGAGTGTTTATTTCAATACTGCTGGCAAGAAAATAAAAAAAAATGAAAAAATAAATCAATATTGCTGGCAGTATGGGGAGAGCAGTTGGTCACCCTGGAAATTCTGCTCTGACCCCTCTCATCAGTTGGCTGATTATATACGAATGAGGGAGAAGATAACTACACGTAGCTCCGAGCTGCAAGTGTAACATGGAACGGAGAGCGTAGGGCCTGCAGTCCAGCCTTCAGGAGCTCAAAGTCCGATAACAAGGTGGCTAATCTATGATGTTGTTACAAACAGCTCAGCCTGTTCCTGGGACTGGAGAATGGTTAGCATTCCTGAGGCAAACGTCAGGGTCCGGGCACAGCGACCAAATCAAAGCACATCTTGTCCTTGATCTGTTCTCAAAATGTATTTCTTTTCTGAGTAATGGGCCCATCAAGACATCTTATCCTTGTTTCATCCTCTCATTTCCCAGGGTCTGTAAGAAAACTTATCTATTATTAGTAAGGTGAATAATGATTAAACTGTGTCTCTACTTTTTTAAAATATATTTTTATTGATTTCAGAGAGGGAGAGGGAGAGAGCGATAGAAACATCAATGATGAGAGAGAATCATTGACGGGCTGCCTCCTGCACACCCCCTACTGGGGATTGAGGCTGCAACCTGGGCATGTGCCCTTGACTGGAATCGAACCCAGCCCCTTCAGACCGCAGGCTGATGCTCCATCCACTGTGCCAAACCAGCTAGGTGCCCTTCCCTACTATCAGTGTTGCCAGTCTGGTGGCCGTCCATGTGATCATGTAGGGACCTAGGCTCCCTCCCTTGTGTGCCTCTATCCTGTTCTGGGTCATTGACAATCTCCTCATCCAGAGAGTGGACAGGAAAGAACAAGTAGGATCCAATATTCAGCCCAGAATGGCCTGGACTTTTGAAGGGCCACTACTTTTGGCTAGAACTTGGTGAAATGACCACAACTCTAGTCTCAAGGGAGCCTGGGAATGTACCCAGCTCCACATCCCAGAGGAGGAACGGGTGGGATGAGCAGCTGGTGGGTCTCTGATGCCACTAGTGTCCTGTTCATGCTGCCGTGTTTTCCAAAGAATCCAAACAAGCCTTTCTCTCCATCTGCGTCCGCCTTCTAGGTCCTGTTCTTTTTCCATTTACAGCCTGCCTCTAGTCTCTCCATCTATAATCACTTCTCCTTCAAAACACCCTTCACCCAACAGTCCAAGTGACCAAATAATAAAACAAAACAAACCCAAATTAGGTCACATTACTTCCCTGCTTAACATTCTCCAATGATTCCCTACATCATTTGTAATAAAACCCAAACTCCTCTAACAGCCCAGTTAAAAATGGGCAAAGAAACAAGACTCATAGATGCAGAGGACAGACTGAAGGTTACCAGAGAGAAAGGGGCGGGGGGTAAAGGATTGGGAGAAGAAGGTGAGATTAAGAAGTACAAATTGGTTGTTAAAAATTGTCATGGGGCTGTGAAATCAGCATAGGGCCCTTCCCTACTATCAGTGTTGCCAGTCTGGTGGCCGTCCATGTGATCATGTAGGGACCTAGGCTCCCTCCCTTGTGTGCCTCTATCCTGTTCTGGGTCATTGACAATCTCCTCATCCAGAGAGTGGACAGGAAAGAACAAGTAGGATCCAATGTTCAGCCCAGAATGGCCTGAATAGGGAATAGAGTCAATGATATTGTAATAACTATGTATGGTGCCAGTTGGGTACTGGAAACATTGGGAGAACACTTTTTTGTAAAGTACTAGAGGCCCGGTCCACAAAATTTATAAACTGGGGGGCGGGGGGGGGGGGCTCAGCCTGGCCTGCACCCTCTGGCAGTCCGGGACCCCTCACTCCTTACTGCCCTCCTGCTCGCTGCTCCACGGAGGTTGAAGAGGCTCCCACCACCGCTGCTGAACTCGCCAGCCGTGAGCCCGGCTTCTGGCTGAGGGGCGCTCCCCCTGTGGGAGTGCACTGACCACCAAGGGGCAGCTTCTGCATTGAGCATCTGCTCCCTAGTGGTCAGTGCGTGTCATAGTGACCAGTTGTTGCACCCTTCATCTGCCATTCGGTCGACTGGCATATTATGCTTTTATTATATAGGATGTGATTGTCTAACTACTATGTTGTTTTCCTGAAACTAATACAAAATAATAATGAATGTAAACTATTTGAAAAAAGTAGGCCAAGGACTTCAATGGACATTTCCCAACAAAGTAGTACAAATGGCCAATAAGCATATGAAAAGATGTTCAACGTCTATGATCGTTGGGGGAAATGCAAATCAAAATTTTGATGAGATACCACCTCACCTTCATAAGGATGGCAACTAAAACAACAGCAACAACAAACAGAAAGTAAGTGTTGGAGAGGATGTGGAGAAATGGAACCCTGGCACTGTTGGTGGCAACATAAAATGGTGCAGCTGCTGTGAAAAACAGTATGGTGATACCTCAAAAAGTTAACAATGGAGCTATCAGCCTGGCCAGCGAGGCTCAGTGGTTGAGCATTGATCTATGAACCAGGAGGTCACAGTTCAATTCCTGGTCAGGGCACATGCCCAGGTTGTAGGCTCGATCCCCAGTGTGGGCGTGCAGGAGGCAGCTGATTGACATTCTCATTGATGTTTTTATCTCATTCTCTCCCTTCCTCTCTGAAATCAATAAGAAAATATGTATATTCTTAAAAATAGAGCTATTATATGATCCAGCAATTCCACTTCTGGGTATATATTCAAAAGAATTGAAAGCAGAGTCTCAAAGAGCATACTCATGTTAGCAATAGCTAAATGTGTCTATCAATGGATGCATGGATAAGCAAAATGTGATATCTCCATACAATGAAATATTATTCAGCCTTAACACTGATTTTATTTTATTTTTATTTTATATTCAGTCTTTAAAAGGAAGAAAATTCTGACACATTCTACAGCATGGATGAACCTTGAGAACATTATGCTAAGTGAAATAAGCCAGTTACGTACAGTGTGATTCCACTTATATGAGATATATAGAGTGGTCAAAATCATAGAGACAGGAAGTAGAATGGTGGTTGCCAGGTCTGTGGGGAGCGGGAAGGGGAGTTGTTATTTAATGGGTATAGAGTTTTAGCTTTACAAGATAAAAAAAAGTTCTGGTCCTAGTTGGTTTGGCTCAGTGGATAGAGCTTCAGCCTGCAGACTGAAGGGTCCTGGGTTCAATTCCGGTCAAAGTCACATGCCCGGGTTGTGGGCTCGATCCCCAGTGGGAAGCGTGCAGGAGGCAGCTGATCAATGATACTCTCTCGTCATTGATGTTTCTATCTCTCTCTCCCTCTCCCTTCCTCTGAAATCAATAAAAATATATATTAAATAAATAAATAAATAAGTTAAAAAGATTAAAAAAAAACAGTTCTGGACAGCCCTGGCTGGGTTGCTCAGTTGGTTAGAGCATCATCCCAATTCACCAAGGTTGCAGGTTCAATCCCCGATCAGAGCACATACAAGAATCAATCAAGGAATGCATAAATAAGTGAAACAACAAATCTCTCTTTCCAATTCCTCTCTCTCTAAAATCAACCAATCAAATTTTAAAAAGTTCTGGACATTTTGATAGACAATTGGATAAAGATGTGTTCCATATATATAATGGAATACTACTCAGCCATAAGAAAAGATGAAATACTGCCATTCGTGACAACATGGATGGTTCTTAAGAATATAGCTTGCTAAGCGAAATAAGTCCAAAAAAAGTGAAGAACTGTGATTTCATATGTGGAATATAAAACTGAAAGCACAAATGAACAAATGAGACAAACAAAAACTTATAGGTACAGACAATAATATGGTGATTACCAGAGGGAAAGGGTTGTGGAGGTAGTAAAGGGTAAAGGGGGTCAAATATATGGTGATGGAAGATGGCTTGACCTTGGGTAGTGGGCACACAATGATGTATTATAGAATTGTACACTTGAAACCTATGTAATTTTATTAACCAATGTCACCCCAATAAATTTAAATATTTTTTCCAAATGTATTTTTATTGATTTCAGAGAGGCAGGGTGAGGGAGAGAGAGAAACATCAATGAAGAGAGAGAATCATTGATCGACTGCCTCCTGCAGGCCCCACGCTGGGGATCAAGCCCACAACCTGTGCCCTGACCGGGAATGAACCGTGACTTGACCTCCTGGTTCATAGGTCGACGCTCAACCACTGAGCCATGCCGGCTGAGCTAAATAATTTTTATTTATTTATTTTATTTTAATTTATTTGGGGGGGGCTAAATAATTTTTAAAAAGTTCTGGAGATGGATGACAGTGATAGTTGTGTAATATTACAAATGTATTTCATACCATTGAACTGTACATTTAAAAACAATTAAATATGGCAAATTTTATGTATATTTTACCACAATAAAAAATTTTTGGAAAAAAGACAAAACTTGCCCTAGCTGGTTTGGCTCAGTGAATAGAGTGTCAGAATGCGGACTGAAAGGGCACATGCCCAGGTTGCAGGCTTAATCCCCAGTGGTGGGTGTGCAGGAGGCAGCCGATCAGTGATTCTCTCATCATTGATGTTTCTATCTCTCCCTCTCCCTTCCTCTCTGAAATCAATAAAAATATATTTTTAAAAAAAAGACAAAACTAAATTCACCTACCATGGGACTACAAAGCCCTATGTAATAGAGGCTCTCGTGTCTCCTCGATTTCTTTTCCATTTTGCTCCTCACTGCATGCCCAATACTTGTCTTCTTTCTGTGCTTTGAGTCCTTTAATGTAGCTGTTTCCACTGCCTGGAATGCTCCTTTCCAGATCTGACCACTCAGGTCCAAGTTTAAATGTTGCCACCTCAGAAAAGTCTGTCTTGACCCATCTTCCCCAAACCCCCAATCAACCCCTATCACTCTTTGTTTCCACTTATGTGATAATCTTACCCCCAAATGTTGTATCCTTCTTGGTGCATCATATCAGGAGGCATGTCATGTCCATCTGCCTCATTCCTGGGGATGTTAACTTTGATCATTTGGTTAAGATGATTTTCATCCGGTTTCTTCATTATAAAATTAGTCGTTTATCAGTATCTTATGGGGAGATACTTTGAGACTCTCTATCCTTTTCTTATAATTTTCCTCACTGATCGAATTGTAGCAACTATTGCTGATTCTTGCCTTAAACCCTTATTCCTGGGTATTTGCCAAACAGTAAATTTATTGGACTTTTACCATAAATAAGGCCTTTCCTTCAGGGAGAGACTCTGGCAAAGGCCAGACACCAGGGGAATAGGGGGGTGGGGGGGGGGGGGGGGGGGGGGCCTTAAAGGTCTCTGGGCTCCAAAGGCTCCTCGCCATGCTTGAGGGTCAGCCTTTTGAAGAGATACTTGCCCAGCTCAGCCTGGGGGCCGGCAGCCTGCAGAGGTGAGTCAAGAGGTCGCCCATCTTCTTGATGAGTTTCACCTGCTCATCCAGGAAGTGGGTCTCCAGGAAGTCACAGAGATGAAGGTCGGTGCCAGTAGAACCCAGGGCATGCAGCTCAAAAGGGGCCTGGTTCAGGTTCCTCTTTAAGGCCATGGTCGCTTCCGTGGCATCCTGAATTTTGCCCGACTCATCTTGGGAAGGCTCCAGCACATTCTGGAAGAGAATGGGGCCACTGCACTGGTTTTGCATCTTTAAGAGATGCTCAGTGCCCTTGCACTTCTCCACCAGCTCCCGGAAGAAGTAGCCAGGCCCTCGAGAGCCACATTGTCGCTGTTGAAATAGAAGCCCAGAGAGAGGTAGGTGTAGGAGGCCCACAGATACAGGTTGGCCCGGCGGTTGACGGCAGCCTCCACCTCCATGGAATAATTCTGACAAATTTGAGAGCCCATGCTGACTCCTGACCAGGGCACAGCACCAGCAGCCTGCTGGCCACACCCCCAAGCTACATATAGGGTCCCATCTTCCCCCTGTAGGGTCCCCATCCTCTCCAGCTTCCCAGCAGAAGGTAAGCAGAGACAAGCATGATCAGGAGCCCTGGGAGACTGAGCAAAGGCCCAACAAAGGGAAGAAGTGGGAAATAGCAGTAATGGGGCTCCTGAGGCAGGACCAGCTCTGCCACCTGCACCATAATTTGGGGGACTAGTGCAAAATTAAAATGCAGGGCTCCTGTGCAACACTGTTATGGTTTTACACATAAGAAACCGTACAGTTTAAATCAATCCCAGGGCCCTTCCAAGTGTGAGTCACACGCCCACGAAGCCACGCCTGCGGCACCTTAGAGTTCAGGTTCTGAAGAAAGCACTGCGCTGAGCCTGGAGAGGCCCAGCAGCCTTCACCCAGCGCAGGCCCTGGGGCTGCACCGGAACTAGGAATCGCCTCAACGCTGCCACCTGCTGGCCAACCAGGGCCACTGCATTTCTCTTCAGCAAGAAGGACCCTGAGCAAGCAGTAAAACTGGCATAGTGATCGCCAGGTCGTCCAGCCTTTCCTTTCACTGAAGGGAAATCAGCACCCCCACCCCCATCCCCTCCTTCCCAGAACAGGGTATTCTGTCTGAGGTCACCTCAGTGATGATGGCAGCACTTACTTGTCTGTTCTTTACAATCCCTCAAAGATGATACCCCCATTTAGATGAGAAAATGAAATTAAGAATTTGAGCTTTCTGACCCAGTGAGACTTGACCTATGAACCAGGAGATCACAGCTGGATTCCCGGCCAGGGCACATGCCTGGGTTGCGGCTCAATACCCAATAGGGGGCGTGCAAGAGATAGCTGACCAATGATTCTTGTCATTGATGTTTCTCTCCCTCTTCCTCTCTGAAATCAATAAAACTATATATTAAAAAAAAAAGAATTTGAGCTTTCTTTTTTATTTTTTTATTTTTATTGATTTCAGAGAAGAAGGGAGAGGAAGAGAGAGATAGAAACATCAATGATAAGGGCGAACATTGATCAGCTGCCTCCTGCACGCCCCCTCCTGGGGACCCAGCGGCAATCCAGGCATGTGCTCTTGACCAGAATCAAACCCGGGACCCTTCAGTCCGCAGGCCAGTGCTCTATCCACTGAGCCAAACCAGCTAGGGCTGAGCTTTCTTTTTAAAACATTTTTATTGATTAAAAAAAAATTTTTTTTTAAGAGAGAGAGAAAGGGACAGGGATAGACAGAAACATTGATGGGAGCATAATCTATCGGCTGCCTTCTGCACTATTGGGGATTGAGCCAAAATCTGGAATGGAACCAGTGACCTCTTGCTTTCTGTGTAGATGCTCAAACGCTGAGCCACACTGGTGGTTTGAGAATTTGAGCGTTTTGGCTATTGTGGTTATCTCCCATGACCCGTCTCTGTTGTCTAGCCACTCCCCTGATTATTCTTGGATACCCACTGTCCCAAGTACCAACCCACCTGAGCCTGGGGGCAGGGTGGTGGCTCAGGTCCACACTTATCAGCACAGTCCCATTACCTGGCTTCAGGGTCGGCCTATAACTCAAGGGCAGTGGAGTAGACTTTCTTTTTAGCTGGGGTAGCTGGGAAGGATATTTCTAGCTCCCTCCTGACTCTAAGATATATAGACATGAGGTTTATTGCTTGAACCACAACAAGATGCATTTTGCCACAATGATGAAAGCTGGTTTGAGCATGAAGCTGACATGGAGAAGTGGGGGAAGAAAGACACAAAACAGAGTCCAGGATGATATCTTTGAGCTGCTGGATCAAGCCAGTCCTGACGTGCTGAGTCAGGGTGCCAGCACTTTGCAGTACTGGGAGCCAGTGAATCCCCTTGAGTATGAAAACAGTTTTGAGCAGCTGCAATGAAAGGTGTCTCATGCATAAGTCTTTCAAACCTCTATCTGAGTCTCTAGCTCCCTCTGCTGTGGATCTTCTTCCTCGACCTGGATCCAGAGTCTTTAAGTCCCTCTGTCTCCCCTGAGTCCTCAACAGGGCACCAGCCCTCTCTCCAGGGCCTTTGTACAGCTGTTGTGCCTGCCCAGGACACTCTCCCCTCCCCTTATGGTCTCTACCTAAATGACATCTCCTCGATAAGGCTCTTCCTGACTCCAGGTCACTCCAGAAACATCTGCTGAGCTCCTGCTCTGCCAGGCAGCGGGCGAAGCCCAGCTCCCCATGGGGAGCTCTGGAGCTGCTGCTGATCTCATGGGAGGCAACAGGCATCAAATGGCCACACTCATGTCCTCAGATGAGAGAAATGAGACCTGGACTTGGAAGTGAGAGTGTACCTGGGTGAATCCGGAGATTTCAAAGAAAGCCATGAGGCTGGAAAGCAGAGGGGGGAAGCTGGAATAGATCTCACTGTCCTGGAGTGTGGCGATGCTGAGGAGGGCTGGGATTCTGGATGTATTGTGAAGGTCGTCAATTGGCCTTCCATGTTTGCCAAGCTACCTCTGATTCAGCTTCCGCTGTAGGCCTCCAAATAATGGTCATGGTTCATGCATTTCTCCTTGAACTTTATATATTTTTATATCCAATTTGTTATTGCGATATCATTCATATGCCATAATAGTCACCTTTTATTTTTAATCCTTACCTGAGGATATTTTCCCATTGATTTTTTAGAGAGAGTGGAAGACAGAGGGAAAAAGAGAGAAAAACATCAGTGTGAGAGAAACACATCGATTGGTTGCCTCCTGCACAAACCTCTGACCAGGGCCCGGGCCAGGGAGGAGCCTGCAACCAAAGTACGTGCCCTTGATCGGAATTGAAACCGGAACCCTTTCGTCTGCAGACCGAAGCTCTACCCACTGAGCCAAACTGGCTAGGGCTATTTATTTATTTTTTTTAGTCACCCTTTTAGAGTGTCAACATAAAAAAGTCTGAGCCTGTGGAGAAGTTTTATGAGTTTATTTGAGCCAAACGGACGACATACTGGGGAGGCTCCAGAAAATAACAGTTTAGCAGCTTTTTGTATGCACTTGAAATTAAGGAGGGAAAATAAGGGAGATCACATGGAGGTGGGAAAGCAAGGCAGGGATTGGATTATAGGATAGTTAATTATGTAATAATTATGTGCTGTTGAGGTGGTTATTTCAAAAGTGTGTTAACCTAGATGCACAGAAACAATGGACAGGGCTTGTTTAAGGCCAAGATAAACCTTTTACTAAAAAGTTGTGGGCCTGCCCTGGCCAGTGTGGCTCAGTTGTTTAAGTGTGATGCCATCCACCCTGAGGTCCCTGGTTCAATTCCTGGTCAGGGCACATGCCCGGGTTGCAGGCTGGATCCCCAGTAGGGGGCATGCAGGAAGCAGCCCATCAATGATTTTCTCTCATCATTGATGTTTCTATCCCTCTCTCCCTCTCCCTTCCCTCTCTCTAAAAATCAATAAAAAACATATTTAATAAACAAAGTGATAGATATGGGCTGTGACTATTCACCATGAGCTGCCCAGTTAGGAGTTTATGATCAGACCATTCTGTGAGGTTACTTTCCACAGAACCCTTTTTTCAACCACAAAAGTGTACAATTCAGCCTGACCGGTGTGGCTCAGTGGTTGAGCATCAACCTATGAACCAGGGGGTCATGGTTCAATTCCCGGTCAATTATATATTTATATATTTTTTATTGATTTCAGAGAGAAAGGGAGAGAGAGAGAATCATTGATTGGCTGCCTCCTGCAGGCCCCCTACTGGGGATCGAGCTCGCAACCCGGGCATGTGCCCTTGACTGGAATCAAACCCAGGACCCTTCAGTCTGCAGGCCGATGCTCTATCTGCTGAACCAAACCAGCTAGGGCATGTAAACGTTTTTATATGGACATATGATTTAATTTCTCTTGGGTATATACATAGGAATGGATTTGTGGGATTATATGGTAACTCTGTTTAACCATTTAAGGAGCTGCCAGACTATTTTCCAAAGAAGCTGCACTGTTTTACATTTCTTCTTCTTTTTTTTTAATATATTTTATTGATTTTTTACAGAGAGGAAGGGAGAGAGACAGAGAGTTAGAAACATCGATGAGAGAGAAACATCGATCAGCTGCCTCCTGCACATCTCCCACTGGGGATGTGCCCGCAACCAAGGTACATGCCCTTGGCCGGAATCGAACCTGGGACCCTTCAGTCCGCAGGCCGACGCTCTATCCACTGAGCCAAACCGGTTTCGGCTGTTTTACATTTCTACTAGCACAGTATAGGGTACGGATTTCTCCACATCCCCACCAACACTTCTTTTGTTTTGTTTGTTTGTTTTGTTAATCCTCACCCAAGGATATTTTTCCATTGATTTTTAAAGAGAGTGGAAGAGAGGGGGAGAGACAGAGAGGGAGAAACATGGATGGGAGAGACACATCGATTGGTTGTCTCCTGCACACACCTCCACTGGGGCCGGGGATGGAGCCTGCAACCGAGGTATGTGCCCTTGACTGGAATGGAA
This sequence comes from Myotis brandtii, assembly GCF_000412655.1. Taxonomy (NCBI): domain Eukaryota; kingdom Metazoa; phylum Chordata; class Mammalia; order Chiroptera; family Vespertilionidae; genus Myotis; species Myotis brandtii. The sequence continues at coordinate 1,523,870 of NW_005370965.1, forward strand.
CCCGGGACCCTTCAGTCTTGGGCTGACACTTTATCCACTGAGCCAAACTGGCTAGGGCTTTTTTTTTTTCTTTTTCTTTTAATAATAACCATCCTAACGGGTGTGAGGTATAAATGATCTTTTAAAAGTTCAGGTTTCTGAATTTTCAAGGCTGAGGTCCAGACCCTCAGCTACTTTCAACCTCACCTTCTTTCAATCCTCTGCACAGGAGGGCAGATGGAGGACTGGACAGGAACAGAAGCTGAGGCCCAGGCGGGGAACAGTGGGGATTCAGGAAAGACAGTCCTTTGCTGCGAAGCCTGCTCCCACTCAGGCAAGGTGGCCATGGGCTGGGGTTAGATTGGAGGACCTAGAGCAGATGCCCTGTTCTCTGGAGTATCTGTGATACCACACTGCCTGGAATACCCACCAGAGTTCCTGGGACCTCCCTGGCTTATCCTGACATTCCTCCAACAACTCTAAGCCATCATTCATGGAATCAGCATTTATTGAGCACCAATCATTTGCTGACACTGTGTAGAGGATGAATTCCACATGACTGCATGAAGCATACTCACCCATAACCCATAACCGTTGATTTAAAAACCAGGTGTGTGCAGTGTGGTGGATTATGCTACAGGTGCCAGGGAGGCTGGCGTTGGGGAGGCTGGTTCAGAGTTGCTGCATTGATCCAGGCAGGAAATGAAGGCTTAAATGGAAGTAGTGGGCAGAGTAGTGGACGGATCCCAAAGACATCCGAAGGCCAGGCCTTGGGAAGCCCCTGCTGTGGGAGTTGAGGGAGAGGTTGGGTCTAAGGTAACATCTGGCTCTTGACACAGAGGGCTGGCGGCTGTGTCTCATTTAACGAGTATGAAAAATGGCAGTTCGGGTGGAAGAAGCTGTGACGTTCAGTTTGTGATGTTCTGAATGTGAAGAGTTACAGAACACCAAAGGGAGCTTTCTGGATCCCAGGAGGCAAGTTGTTCCTGGAGAGGAACACCATTTGGGCACCATGGGGGGACAGGGCAGCTCTCCACTGGGAGGTGGAGCCACGGCTGCTGCCAGAGAAGGTGCCCCAAGCAGAGGGCAGGAGGTAGGGGTATATACAGAAGGAGTTGAGACCACAGAGTCAAGGGCATTATCCAAGGCGGGAACTTACAGGGTGGAGGAAGGGAAAGGAGGCAGGGGAAACGTTCCATGGAGGACACGGTCAAGGAAAAAGCCACAGAGAGGTGCAGAAAGAGAAGGTTCACAAGTGTCCTTTGGGCTAGCAACCAAGAGGGTGTTGGGGTCCTGAGAGGGACTGGCAGCAACTTTTCTCCTCTTCCCTGCAGCTTGCTGTGGTGAAGGACAAGAGAAGGAAAAGAGGAGGAGGGTGAGGGTGAGGGTGAGGGTGAGGATGAGGCGGAGAGAGGCTCCCCTGTTCCCAGTGAAAGAATACAGTGGGGCCTTGACTTACGAGTTTAATTCGTTCCATGATGGAGCTCATAACTTAAATTACTCGTATGTCAAATCAAGAAGTGAACAAGTGAGACATGTGATGCTGGGCTGATGTGGCGTTCACTGTGACGTTCGCTGCGCCAACTAGCGGTGGGGTATCTGAAGCTGGTTCGTAACCTGAATTTTAGCTCGCAACTCAAAGCAAAAAATCGGCCGAGAGACGGCTCGTATCTCGAAAAACTCGTTAGTTGGGACACTTGTAAGTCAAGGCCCCACTGTATTGTTTAAGAGCAGTGGTTCTCAACCTCCCTAATGCCTCGACCCTTTAATACAGTTCCTCATGTTGTGGTGACCCCCAACCATAAAATTATTTTTGTTGCTACTTCATAACTGTAATTTTGCTACTGTTATGAATCATAATGTAAATATCTGATATGCAGGATGTATTTTCATTGTTACAAATTGAACATAATTAAAGCATAGTGATTAATCACAAAAACAATATGTAATTATCTATGTGTTTTCCGATGGTCTTAGGCGACCCCTGTGAAAGGGTCATTGGACCCCCAAAGGGGTCGCGCCCCACAGGTTGAGAACCGCTGTTTTAGAGAGCCTCCAGCTTCCCGGGCCTGGAGGGGACAGCTAAGGACCAGGGCTGTCTGCAACTCCACAGGTGGGAACACCCGGGGAGGTCTGCTTTCTCCCCGCGAAGTGGAAAATGGGTAAATGCTGGGGGAGGGGGAGGGCGAGAAGCGAGGATCCCTGGAGAGAAGACAGGGAATAGATGCTGGGGAGATGGCAACCAGAGGCCAGATCCATTTGGAGCTCCTGGAAGGTTTTCCGAGCTGCTGCCGAGCAGTACGGTTAGAATCCCCGGCCTGCGCATAGCAGGCAGGACTCCTCTCCAGCAGGGCCCGGCCTCCTGGAGGGAGAGGGGGAAGCTGACCAGGGGCTGGACTGGGAGGTGCAGCCGGGGAGTCAGGGGCGGTGACTCTGGCCCAGGACCCGCCCTCCGGCAGGCTCAGGGGTCCCTGGTCACTGCACAGTCGGGGAGCTGAGGGCTGAGCCCCGCGACTCTGAGCTTCTCAGGCGCCTCCAGGAGGCCACGGCCAGGTCCTTTCACTGGCGCCCAAGGCCCGGTTTCCTAGTCCCTGGAAAGGGGTCGTCTGTGGGTGGCAGCAACTTTTGTGTCTTAGGTCCCATTGGGCTTCTCAGCAATTCTATTAACCTTGAAACCAATTCCCTGCTTGAACTGTTTGTTTATTTTTAATCCTCACCTGGAGGTATTTTTACCATTTCTTTTCAGAGATTGGAAGGGAGGGAGGGAGTGGGAGAGAAACATCAATGCAAGAGAGACACATGGATTGGTTGCCTCCCACACTAGCCCCGGCTGCCTTTATGCACAGCTCTCCGGAGGCAACTTTAGGCGCGTGGCCCGGGCAGGAATCACCTGCAGACCCGGGGCTAAGGTGGGCCTCCCACTTTGGCGTTGTGAACCCAGGTCTTGGGCTCATCGAGGAAATATGGGCGAATTCCTTTCTCCATGGCAGCCGAGAGGCTAAGCATGAAGTGCGGGGCGGGGATATCGAAAAACTCTGCCGGAGTCGACAGGATCCCGACACACCCGGAGCAAGAGAGGGCCGGTACCCACGGCCCCCCGAGATCGACACACGCGGCGCCAAAAAATGTCCGTCCCAAGGCGCAGGCTCCGCGGAGGGGCGCTTCGGTCACCACGCGCCCACCACCCAATCAACGTCGGCCTTGCACAAAGCGACCCTCCCCCCAGGCCGCCGAAACGGAATCTCCACCCTCTCCTCTGGCGGCTTTGGTCCGCCCACTCCTGCTCAGGCCCCGCCCCGCGACGTCCCCGATAGAGATTCGCAATTGGCTCGTGGGATGAGCGCAAACTCTGGTTGGTTGAAGTGGAGTCACGAGGGCACAGTCGTCGCCTTTCCAGAGGGGATTACTGGGCAGGCTCAGTCTTTCGCCTCAGTCTCGAGCTCTAGCTGGTAGCGAGACGTACGCGCTCCGGTTCTTCAGTACCAGCGGCCGCCATCGACGCCGTTTGGTTCCTCTGGTCACATCTGCGCCACTCACCCGCCACACACTCCACCCTCATAAGCCGCCGCCATGGTGAAGCTCGCAAAGGTAAGAGGCCTTCCTCGCGCAATCACGGACGCCGAGGCCTATTTTCTGAGGAGCGCGCGCGCGGCTCCGCGAGGAGGAGGGCCTGCGCGCCGTCCCAGGCGCATTCGAGGGCGCCATGCTGCGGGAAGTCTCGCGTGAGCAGTGCGGAGGTCTCGCGTTTTTTGGGTACTTTTTTGGCGAGGTGGAGAGCTTGCAGGTGTTGCTGAAACGGCGTGGAAAGACCTCGGGACTGAGCGTAGTCCCGAGGGGGCGCTGCGCCTCGGTAGAGGGATGAGGCCAAACTCCTGGGACCGGTGCGAGCGGGACACCGCCTCCTGACGCACGTGCCTCGGCGGG
>NW_005370965.1:1527910-1533429 GCF_000412655.1 Myotis brandtii
TCATTTGGAGGCCCGCGGCCTATGGGATCTTAACTATGAGGTGGACCCCGGAAGGAGGCCCCGCCGCGTGCTCTCTGTGCCTGGCTGCGCGCACATGGTGGAGATGGCCCCACGTGGCCCTGGGGCGGGGTTTCCCCGGGAAAGGAAAATTGTAAGACCAATGGTCTTATACTTAAAAACGTGATTTTTCTTTAATGTTGTCCTAATTTAATTTAAGAGGAGTGGTGGGATAAGGTGCCAGAATTTACTGAAGGCTTTTTTTCTCAAACTATTAGGGTGACATTGGTCAACATGAACATACAGGTTTTAGGTGTGGGTTTCTATGTTACAAGATCTGTGTATTGCACCACGTGTTCACTATACAGTCAAATCTCTTGTCACCATATGTTAGGACACCTCTACTGCCATCATCAAAGGGTTTTTTTAAGGTAGTTTTCCCCAGGTGAGGTTTTGAGTTGTTGGCATTAAAATGGTTCCATTGTAGGCTAGTGAGTATTAAGAAATTGTGCCTGATATAAGAGTAGATTTTGGAAGTATAAATTTTAAAATGGGTGTGCTTAAGGCAATAGGAAGAGGGAGATGATTTCTTTGAAATTGTCTTTTTACCTAGGGTTGGTTTATGTTATTTGTAATTAACAGAATGAAAAGTGGGTTCTGAGAAAGGGAGATGACCATTGTACTATATGAAGAACGTGAGCAAAATGTGAGTGGCCTGAAATGTGGGAGGTGTGATGTGCTAATGACCATGTCTGTTGTAGGCTGGTAAAAATCAAGGTGACCCCAAGAAAATGGCTCCTCCTCCAAAGGAGGTAGAAGAAGATAGTGAAGATGAGGAAAAAATGTCAGAAGAAGATGAAAGCAGTGGAGAAGAGGTAATTATGTACCATTTAATGCAGAGTCATGTACAGTCATGTTGTATGTGTGAAAATACTGGCAAAGGTAAGATTGTATTCCTTCATACATGCCTTATTGAAATGGTTGAGTGTCGAAATTACTATAAGGCTAAGTATTTGGATGAGCTTGAGAGAAAAGATCTAGAGCCTCTTCCTCATGATGATGTATTAAATCATTTTTCCAGTTTCAACATGCTAGCCCCACATACTAGATGAGGAAACGGCCTGGACAGCTAGCTGTCTTGTATGTGGCGGTGCTGAGCATTATATTCAGGTCTGAGATCGGTCTTACCAGATTCCTTTTCTAGCCGCCAAGCAGGTCTCTGTGTTTTTGTATGAGTTTTGTAACACTAGTCACATTTTATAATGTTGTGGAGGGAGGAACGCCAGCTCCCTTTGTGCTGACAATGACACTCTGGTACTCCTGGCTACTGTTGCTTACTGTAAAGACTACAAGTCTTATTTTAACACATAACTTGATAAAACTGATGGTCAAGAAGAAGTAACTTTGAGTGTGACTTGAATGTAAACGTTTTTATCAAGCTAACTGCTCACTCTTCATATTAATTTTGCAAGGACTGTCCAGCCTATTGATACTTATTTTATCTCTGGTCCTAATACTGAGCTTTCAGTGAACTTTATACCACCTCCCCAAATGATTTAGTAACACTTAACAGAGCTTTTAGTTACAGAAATTAATTCATAATCCTTAAAACAACATGTAACATTAGTTATCATTGTCAGAAGAGGAAAAAAAGTTGAGGCTTTAAAAAATCTTTCCTAGGGCCACACAGTAGCAGATGAGATCCAGACAGTCTATTTTTAGACTGCATTTGGGTACTTTTGGGTGAGGTGAAGAGCTTTGCCAAAGCCGAAGCAATTAGAATATGAGGTAAAGAAATTCACAAGTCTGGGTCCAGAGGTATTTGAAGTGTTGAGGGTTCATTATGATTGGATATTTTACCTGAAAATGAGGACTGATTTCATAGGTACAGAGAAGGACATGTAACATGATGCTATAGCTTAACATGCTAGTATATACCTAATACTATGTGGTCTTGAACCAGAGGTAGTGCCAGAATTTAGCACTCATTTATGTGGGAACCAATGCTCACTTTTTGAGTTTAAAAATAGACTCATGTTTATTTTTATTTAATTTACAGATTATCATTCCTCAGAAAAAAGGCAAAAAGGCTACCACAACTCCAGGAAAGAAGGTGATGGTTTCCCCAACAAAAAAGATTGCCGTTGCCACACCAGGCAAGAAAGCAGTTGTCACCCCTGGAAAAAAGGCAGTGGCTGTGCCAACCCCTGGCAAAAAGGCAGCAGTTACACCAGCCAAAGCATTAGCCACACCTGGTAAGAAGGGAGGCACACCAGGCAAAGCATTGGTAGCAACTCCTGGTAAGAAGGGAGCAGCCATCCCAGTTAAGGGAGCAAAGAACGGCAAGAATGCCAAGAAGGAAGATAGTGATGAGGAAGATGATGACGACAGTGAAGAGGAGGATGATGACGATGAGGAGGATGAGGATGAAGATGAGGATGAAATTCAGCCAGCAGTGATGAAAGCTACTGCTGCTGCTCCTGCCTCAGATGATGAGGATGATGATGAAGACGATGAGGATGAGGATGAGGATGATGACGAAGAAGATGGTAAGGCGTTCTGTTGGTAGTCCTTGGGCTCTATTCTTGTTTGCAAGGTACATTAGTGGTGAGATCGTGGAGTGGGTGGGCAACATGCAGACATATTCCTTCCATGACACTATGGGGATTAGATAAAAATCCTCCCAGGGATTCTCCGTGCTGGTTGTATACTAGGGTGTTAGCCATGAATGATTGCCTGCCTCTGAGAAAATGTTTAACAGCACATTCTATGAGTAGTTTTCATAATACAGGGTTTTGCTTCCAAGTAATCTGTTAATTCTTGCTGTAACTACTAAGCACAGTATTGTATTATGTAGTTTTTTTTCCCTTTAGATTTATCTGGAACTAATGTTGATTTGGGGATAAATCTTTTGAGTTTTTGACTAGGTAGCTTCTCTTTCAGACTCTGAAGAAGAACCAATGGAGATTACACCAGCCAAAGGCAAGAAAGCTCCTGTAAAAGCTGTTCCTGTGAAGGCTAAGAGCACAGCTGAGGATGAAGATGAGGAGGACGATGAAGATGATGATGATGATGATGATGAAGAGGACGATGAAGATGATGAAGACGAGGATGATGAGGAAGAGGAGGAGGAGGAGGAGGAGGAAGGTAATTGAGCTAGATTCTAAAGTGATTTGGTATGAGTTTTATTTAAAGAAGATACTGAATATGTGTGGCTACTTATGGATAACACAGATTGTTTGAAATCTTGTCCAGAGCCTGTCAAAGAAGCACCTGGAAAACGAAAGAAGGAAATGGCCAAACAGAAAGCTGCTCCTGAGGCCAAGAAACAGAAAGTGGAAGGTAACTTGTCAGAATGGAGAGGGGGAGGGATTTGCACTTAATAGCACAAGTGATGAACAAAAAAGGGACTTAATACTGAAACCTGATGTTACATTGCAGTATGCTGATGTGCTATGTATAGAAATTTATGTTGGAAATCAAATTCATCTCATACTTTATGAATCAGATTAATTTGAGTTAATTTTTTTGCAGCCACAGAACCGACTACGGCTTTCAATCTCTTTGTTGGAAACCTGAACTTCAGCAAGTCTGCTCCTGAATTAAAAACGGGTATCAGTGATGTTTTTGCTAAAAACGATCTTGCTGTTGTGGATGTCAGAATTGGTGTGTCGAGGTAGGTATGGGGAGTTAAGCCATTGTACTCCTGGGTCTGCTAATGCTTTTTTCCCTCCCTTTTTAGAACATTAGTACTTTACTCTTAAGCATGAATGTGTCTTCAAAGTTGAGACATTAATGAAGTGTTACTTAGATTATTAAATTGTATGACCTCCCCCAATTGGAGTTTCCATAATCTCCCTAAACTTTTGATATAGCACAAAATAATTTTTAATAAGCTATGAGCTTTTATTCTTAAACATATTTAATTTGAAACTATTAGATACAAATAACCAGATAGGATTCTCCTACCTAGATGCTTTAACAAGTTCTTTTGTTAGCTGTTATGAGCAGTGTAGTTAATAAAGACAAACTCATGCCCTAACCGGTTTGGCTCAGTGGATAGAGCGTCGGCCTGCGGACTGAAGGGTCCCAGGTTCGATTCTGGTCAAGGGCATGTATCTTGGTTGCAGGCACATCCCCAGTAGGGGGTGTGCAGGAGGCAACAGATCGATGTTTCTAGCTCTCTGTCCCTCTCCCTTCCTCTCTGTGGAAAGTCAATGAAACATTTTTTTTTAAAAAGACAAACTCAGGTGGATCTGCATTAGGTCTTGGTACTTACACCTCAGTCTGTATCCCGAGTTTTCAGTCTTACTTAATTTTGCTAATAGAGTATGGTGCTTTTTAACTTAATCCGTTTGCCCCATCGCATTAGTGTTGCTGTTTGTCTAGAATAACATGTTAATGAGGGGTCTTCTGTTTTTTTAAAACTAATTTTTATCCTTTGCCTTATCACCTTAAAGGAAGTTTGGCTATGTGGATTTTGAATCTGCTGAGGACCTAGAAAAAGCCTTAGAACTCACTGGTTTAAAAGTCTTTGGCAATGAAATTAAACTAGAAAAACCAAAGGGAAAAGACAGTAAAAAAGGTATGTATTGCTTTAGGTAACTGATACTGAGAGGTAATTCCTTCATTGATATATTTCTAGACTAATTGGCCAGGTTAAATAATTACTCCCCCCCCCACCCCCCAGTGTTGTGAGGATTAAATAAATTAGAATGTTAAATGTTTACAGTAGTGCCTGGCAGTATTTGCTGGTTCTAGAAATTCCTGAGTCAGCAAGCAAGAATGGACTAATAAAAAATAACTGTTTAGCTCTGGCCAGTGTGACTGAGTTGGTGAACATCATCCCATGCACCAAAAGGTTGACTGTTCAAATTCCCAGTCAGGACACATGCCCAGGTTACAGGCTTGATTCCCCCAGTTGGAGGGGGGCGCGGGGTGACGGGATGGCGGGATGCGTGCAGGCCAATTGATGCCTCTTTTCCTAAATTTTAAAAAAACCTTCAAAAGAAATATAGTCTACCCATCATGGTTCAGTCAGTGAGCGGTGACCTATGAACCAGGTGGTCAGGGTTCCATTCCTGGTCAGGGCATATAAATGGCCATGTTGTAGGCTTAAACCCCAATGTGCAGGAGGCAGCTGATCAATGATTTTTATCTAATCTCTAATCTCCCTCCCTCTCTGAAATCAATAAAAATGTATTTAAAAAATTATATAATTGTTTAGATGTACAGGCATACCCTAATATAGGGAGATCTTTCCTCACTGGAACTAGATCAAATCCCTGACTATTTCTGTATCTTTCTTATACTTTGTCATGTTTCTTGTGTGTTCATGACTCTTTTTTTAAGATTTTTAAATTGATTTTTTTAAAAAAATATATTACTGCCAAAACCGGTTTGGCTCAGTGAATAGAGCATCGGCCTGCGGACTGAAGGGTCCCGGGTTCGATTCCCGTCAAGGGCATGTACCTAGGTTGCGGGCACATCCCCAGTAGGAGATGTGCGGGAGGCAGCTGATC
>NW_005370965.1:1534718-1559668 GCF_000412655.1 Myotis brandtii
ATATATATATTATTGATTTTTTTACAGAGAGGAAGGGAGAAGGATAGAGAGCTAGAAACATCGATGAGAGAGAAACACTGATCAGCTGCCTCCCGCACACTCCCTACTGGGGATGTGCCGGCAACCAAGGTACATGACCTTGACTGGAATCGAACCTTGGACCCTTGAGTCCACAGGCTGACCTCTGTCCACTGAGCCAAACCGGTTAGGGCTTAAATTGATTTTTGAGGGAGATCCATCAATCGGCCACCTGGAAGATCAAGCCCACAACTCAGGCTTGTGCCTTCGCCCAACCAACTGAGCCACACCAGCCAGTGCTGCTCATGACTTTAAATTAAAAATGCCCAGCTGGTGTGGCTCAGTGGTTGAGTATTGACCTATGAGCCAGGAGGTCATGGTTCAATACCCGGTGTGGGGTGTGCAGGAGGCAGCCAATCCATGATTCTTTGATCATTGATGTTTCCATCTCTCTCCCTCTGCCTTTCTCTCTGAAATCAAAAAAAATATATTTAAAAATACATATTTTGATTTCAGAGAGTAAGGGAGAGAGAAACATCAATGATGAGAAAGAATCCTGGATCACTGCCTTCTGCATGCCACCCACTGGGGATCAAGTCTACATCCCTGGCATGTGCCCTTGGCCAGAATCAAATCCGGGATCCTTCAGTCCATAGGCTGATGCTCTCTACCCACTGAACCAAACCAGCTAGGACGAAAATACATTTTTAAAACAAACTGCTAAGCACCTACTAGGTTGAGTTCCAAGTATCCAGCACATAGTTTGATGTCGGGTGTGACAGGAGCTTGTGTCTTGCTACTGCTGTATTGCCATACTATTGGTGTCTGTCTTGTACACTTATAGGACCCCAAATTATTAAACAGAACTTTTCTATTGGTCAGTATGTTGGAGGTAAGGAGAAAGGTCTTTTAACCCATCCAATTCATTTTGTGTTTTTTAAAATTTAGATCGAGATGCAAGAACACTGTTGGCAAAAAATCTGCCTTATAAAGTTACTCAGGACGAATTAAAAGAAGTGTTTGAAGATGCTATGGAGATCAGATTAGTCAGCAAGGATGGAAAAAGTAAAGGGTATGTTTTGTGTCTATCGGAATGTTAAGAGTTTTATAAGTCAATGTGATTCTAATTTATAAAAGGAATGGCCCAACTTTCCTATGTGTGTGATTTGGGCAAATCTATAACCTGTGCCTTGATTTCCTATCTGTACAATCGGGATAATGTCTAATTTATAGTGATTTTAAAAGTTAATGTGAAAAAAGGATTACAAAATGTATAGTATATGCTTTGTAAGGAATGGCAATTATTTGTGTTAAAAATTAATATGATTGTCCAACCTTCATGGCTCAGTGATTGAGCGTTGACCTGTGAACCAGGAGGTCGCCGTTTGAGGCCAGCGGGTTGCGGGCTCAATCCCCAGTGTGGGGCATGTAGGAGGTGGCCAGTCAGATTCTCCCTCATCATTGATGTTTCTGTCTCTCTCTCCCCCTCTCTGAAATAAAAAAATATAATTTTAAAAAATTAATATGGTTTTTAAAATCAAGCAAATTCTTCCTTTTTTTTAAAAACACCCTTTTGCAGGATTGCTTATATTGAATTTAAGACAGAAGCTGATGCAGAGAAAACCTTGGAAGAAAAGCAAGGGACAGAAATAGATGGGCGATCCATTTCTCTGTACTATACTGGAGAGAAAGGTCACAATCAAGACCATAGAGGTGGAAAGAACAGCACTTGGAGTGGTAAGAATTTATAGGCTTCCTATAGGGTTCTAGAATTGATGGAGCGAAATCCTTTGCATCTTTGAATTTGATATAAGATGACTGAGTGTAGATGTAGTTGTTTGTAATAGTAATTCTGTATTTTGAATGAGAGCTATATGAAATCATTTTGCATTAGAACAGACAAATTTGACTTCTTTGTATGTTTTATATTTTGAATGACTTCATGTACATTTTTAAAATTTTACTTAATGTAAATTTTAAAATTAGAGTTTTGTTCTAGGAAGATATAGATCAGTAGTCAGCTTACACTTTTGAATAACAGGAATGGAAGGAAGCCAGACATAACAGTTCATTATAGGTACTCAGTATATTGAGACACTCGGAATGGGATTCTATCTGCATCAACATTAGTATGTTAACTCTCCTAAGCACAGAAATTCTTAAGAACAAGATAGAGCTGTGACTGAAGTTGCAAACCACTGTTTCACAGTTTTAATTTGGCATCTCTTTATTTGTAGGTGAATCAAAAACTCTGGTTTTAAGCAACCTTTCCTACAGTGCAACAGAAGAAACTCTTCAGGAAGTATTTGAAAAGGCAACTTTTATCAAAGTGCCCCAGAACCAAAATGGCAAATCTAAAGGGTATAGTAATTTGTATCTTTATGTTGTCAGTCATTGGCTGTAAGAGTGTTTTGAATAGATATAATCCTGTAACCCTGTCTGTTAGAAGCTGAATCATTTTTAGCTATACAAATCAGTATAAAATAAAGAGCCTCATTTATTTGCTTGAGGGGGGAGAAAAGGCTTATGGCATCAGATAGGATTGCAGAGGAGCCATGAGCTTGGTAACTTATTCTAAATATTGTTCATCCTCAGGTATGCATTTATAGAATTTGCTTCATTTGAAGATGCTAAAGAAGCTTTAAATTCCTGTAATGAAAGAGAAATTGAGGGCAGAGCAATCAGGCTGGAATTGCAAGGACCCAGAGGATCACCTAATGCAAGAAGCCGTAAGTTACAATTACCAGGGTGTTGTGGTTGGGGGATAGCTCTCCTCAGTGCCGTGCTTCAACTAGAGGTGAACTTTTTTTTCCTGTTGTTGCTGAGTAAATGGCACTGGATATGATGACTGATTATCTGAGAAATAATTGATGAAATCCAAGAAAATTCCTCTAGATAGTCAAGTTCTGATCCAGCCACGTCAGCTCTGAGCAACAGATTTGCCTGTGGTTTACTGCCCTGTGTGGTGGTTGTAGCTACCTGCTTGAGATCTGTCTCACTTGTTTGGGTTGGCTCTCCTGCCTGCTTTGGTGGTCAAAGTAGACTTGAGATAGCAGTTGATTTAAGCCCTTTGATTTCATTAAATATTAGTTGTCTAAGATTACCTTTTTCTCATAGAGACACTTGAGGGTTCTGATACAACAAGCATTCTTGGCTAGTGGTCATTCTAAACATTACATAAATCCATGTCATCATTATGAATGATTATTTTTTGTTCTTCCCCAGAGCCATCCAAAACTCTATTTGTCAAAGGTCTGTCTGAGGAGACTACGGAAGAGACATTGAAGGAGTCATTTGATGGCTCTGTCCGGGCAAGGATAGTCACTGACCGGGAGACGGGCTCTTCCAAAGGGTAAGGTGCAATAGGGTACAGTGTCCACTGAGTGGGGACCTCTCATCCAATGTGACTTCTCAATGAGCTCCTTTCTGTCGCTCTGTGGCAGTTTATGGATTCGCACGAGAAGAAGAGACAATTCACAGAGCTAGCATTATTTTGCCTCCTGTCTTCAGAGGTATATTCTGCTGTTTTGTGAGACATTTTTGCATTTAGGCTGTCAGTAAACCCAGTTTCAACTTTCTGGAGAGAGCTGCTCTTGCCACTTTGGTCTTTTCTCAATTGAGCAAGGCTACTTTCTAGGGGATCGATGTCCAATATGTGAGTCAAACCTCAGTTCTTAAATGTCTCCCATCTCAAACAGTTCTGTTCTTGACCAACTTGTTCACAGAAAAAAATATTTCTAATAACAAAACTGCAGTTCTAGGCCCTTTCATCTAGACCTGATAACCCTTTTATGCTGATACATTAGCATGACAAAAAGCATCTCTCAGGCCACAAACGGGAGAGAATGTAAATCAGTTTTCCTCTAAACTTCTAGTTGTTAGCATCTCAGGAAATTGTGCTGTGAATATTTTTGTGTGTTATGCTGGTGAAATGGAAGCTTAGCATAATTTTAAAACGAGTGCTGATGTTGCTGTGTGAAAGTGCTGGAAAAACAATGATCACAGGAAATTGGAGAGATAGAAAAACTGTTGTTGATTTGGATAAATGAAAAGCAGCTGGCTGAGGCCATGATCCCTGAGAAAGAAGATGCTGCACCAGTGGAACGTGTGCTGAAAGTGATTTAAGGCTAGTTAAGGCTGAACCGTCCCATGAACCAGTAGGTCACGGTTCGATTCCTAATCAGGGCACATGCCTGGGTTGTGGGCTTGATCCCCAGATCCTCTCTGATCATTGATGTTTCTATCTCCCTCTCCCTTTGTCTCAAATCAATAATAAAAATATATATTAAAATAAGTAAATAAAGCCAGTAGGGGTGGTTCCATAAAAGTAAGAAGAGAAATGTTTGTTTATATAAAACAATATGTTAGACATGTATAAGAAAGGTTAAAACGGAATCATTTAGTGGTCTGGAATGGATTCAATTGACATTTCTAGTGGGGAAAATGATTCCATTTTTGAAGAACCTTCTGGAATGAATGAAGTTAGAGTGTATTTTCCATATATCTTTGCTTTATAATGGATAATTTTATTTGGTGTTTTAGGTTTGGTTTTGTAGACTTCAACAGTGAGGAAGATGCCAAAGCCGCTAAGGAGGCCATGGAAGATGGTGAAATTGATGGAAACAAAGTTACTTTGGACTGGGCCAAGCCTAAGGGTGAAGGTGGCTTCGGGGGTCGTGGTGGAGGCAGAGGTGGCTTTGGAGGCAGAGGCGGTGGCAGAGGAGGCCAAGGTGGATTTGGTGGCAGAGGCCGGGGAGGTTTTGGAGGTAAGGATCATTGGGGTCCGCATCAGTGATCACTATCACTGGGGGAGGGAGACCTGGCAGCTTTGCACCTGTTCTTTAATGATGTCTTCCCTTCCTTCAGGTCGAGGAGGCTTCCGAGGAGGCAGAGGAGGAGGGGGAGACCATAAGCCACAAGGAAAGAAGACGAAGTTTGATTAGTTTCTTCTATCCCTGTCTTTCCCTCTTCCATTTGAAAAAGAAAGGACTCTGGTGTTTTTACTCTGTTACCTGATCAATGACAGAGCCTTCTAAGGACATTCCAAGACAGTATACAGTCCTGTGGTCTACTTGGAAATCCATTTAGATAACATTTCAAAGGAGATAACCTGTTGGTTTTGACTGGATATTCGTATAAACTTTTTAAAGAGATGAGTGGTAGAGCTAACCCTTATCTGTAAGTTTTGAATTTATATTGTTTCTTCCCGTGTACAAAACCATTTTTTTCCTACAAATAGTTTTTTTTTGTGTGTGTTGGGATATAAAGGAAAGCAGAATGTTTTATCATAATTTTGCTTCAGCAGCTATGGGACAAATTAAAAGTCCTAAACTCTGGTGCCAGGCTTGTACTTCCTAGAGTGTTTCTCCTGGAATATTGTTGAAGGTGGAGCATGGTAAACCCACTTCAGATCCATCCCACCCCTGATGAAAATGCTTGGTGCTTAGGTTTCAAATGCTCCAGCCACAAGTTTGGTGAAATGGAAGTTTCCTCTGGCTTCTTGGGAGGCCAGCGTGTTCTGACAAGCTCGGGAAAGAGGAACAGGAGCCCTTTGGTTAGGCCTCCTTAGATACACGCTGAGAGTATGGATTCTGGAATAGTCAGTGACTAATGTCGGATGGATGAACCAGTGGGGACTGTGAGGCTGGGGAAGAAGCTACCAATCCAATAGATGATGGACCTGGTATTTTTTGGTCTATCTTCCAGCAACCTTAGGTGGAGCTATAAGAAAGGCCTTTGGTTTTGCACTATGTGCAGTACCCAGACATTCTAACTGACTTATTAAACATTCCCTGCCCCTGTTATACACATACACACACACACACACACTTTTGTTAGAAGTTAAAGGTTGATGAGATGTCTAGGGTCAAGGGACTGACATGATACATTTACTTAAAAAATGGTGCCCCAGCCCAGCTGATGTGGCTCAATAGTTGAGTGAAAATGTATGAGCCAGAGGTCACAGTTCAATTCCTGGTCTGGGCACATGCTGGAGTTGCAGGCTTGATCCCCACTAGGGGGCATGCAGGAGACAACTGACCAAAGATTCTCAGGTTTCTCCCTCTGAAATCAAGGAAAAGTTTTAAAGTACCCCTGGTGACAGCTGAGTTTTTAAAAAATATATTTTGATTTCAGAGAGGGAGTGAGGGAAACATCAATGATGAGAGAATCATTGATCAGCTACCTCCTGCATGTCCCCTACTGGGGACTGAACCTGCAACTTGTGCCCTTGATTGGAATTGAACCTGGGACACCAGTCTGCAGGCCGATGCACTATCCACTGAGCCAAACAGGCTAGATCACAGCTGAGATTTTTTAAATCGGCCGACTCTTAAAAGCAGGTGGACTTAACTACCTGGTTACTAATCAGACTAATAAAAATGCAATACTGGTAGAATTTAATAAACTTGAAACCAACCTAAAAGGTAAGTGGGTAGTTTTTTTTTTTTTTGCTGGTGGGATGTGGAAATCTAAGCCATGTGGCACATCAACCGCTTACCAGTCCTGTTCCAAGTACTAAGGACTTAAGAGCAAGACAAGTCTTGCTTTTGAGGGATGGCAGTGCTAATGAAAGTGGTGCTGCCAAGGGAGGTCTGTCCTGATAGGGAAACCAAAATGAGCTGGGAGCCAGTGTTTTCCTAGACTAAAAGTTACAATTATTCCAAGCATGTCATGGTTAAATCTCAAAAGGCTGAGTGGAGTTAGAATTGAAATATCAAAAGTTGTTTTGTTAATGGTGCTTAATCCCTCCTAAACTGTCATGGGCCTATGAGGGGTCTTTGTGGGCCTCCAGGGACCCATCAACATTGACTTATGCTTGGCTGCTTTGCTCAACTATTGACAGGCCTAAGTGTAATAGGCAATTTGGGAATCTAGGAGCATGAAGTAGGATTGCAACTAGCTCAGGCCCAATAGTCAGTGCTTATTCAATGCTTGTCTGACTTGGAAACTTGGAGTAGGGTTTTGGGGGCTTACCTTGTTGAAGGGAAGGTAAAGAAGGCTAGAGCCTGACCTGATAATTGCAAGAGGAGGTCTTGGCTGCTAGGGTAGGGCCTGTACTATAAGATACCTGTCCTGCCATTAGAGTTGGTCTCTGATAGATAAATGCTGATACCGTGTCCTCAATATGGGCAGGAAAGTTAAGGTTCTTCCGTGCTACTTCCTTCCCATTAAGGGATGGAGACAGTCCAATCCTGTTAACCCCAGAGGTATGCTGGTTTAAATGAAGATGAGGGTGGAAGCCCAGCCAGCGTGACTTTGTGGTTAAGCTTTGACCTATGGAACCAAGAGGCCACGGTTAGATTCCCAGATAGGGCACATGCCCAGGCGGAGGGCTCAATTCCCAGTGGGGGTGTGCAGGAGGCAGCAGATTAACGATTATCATCATTGATATTTCTATCCCTCTCCCTTTCTGAAATAAAAGTATTTTCTTAAAAAAAGGTGAGGATGGAGCGTGATTACCCTGCAGGGCTGGAGAGGAGTGCTAGGGCTTGCATTTAGGGTCAAGCCCTGTAAACATCACAGGTCTTCCTGATACCTGTCTGGTTTCTGATTTGGTGGGTTGGGTGAGGACTTGCTGCCATTTTAGAAAAGCAGTCCCTTTCAGGAAATGGTTGTTGCTACTTTTGTCATTTTTCCAGCAGGTGGCAGCATATCCACAAGGATGTGTAAACGCCTGGGGGGGGGGGGGGTTGATTGGAATTGAACCTGGGACACCAGTCTGCAGGCCGATGCACTATCCACTGAGCCAAACAGGCTAGATCACAGCTGAGATTTTTTAAATCGGCCGACTCTTAAAAGCAGGTGGACTTAACTACCTGGTTACTAATCAGACTAATAAAAATGCAATACTGGTAGAATTTAATAAACTTGAAACCAACCTAAAAGGTAAGTGGGTAGTTTTGTTTTTTTTTTGCTGGTGGGATGTGGAAATCTAAGCCATGTGGCACATCAACCGCTTACCAGTCCTGTTCCAAGTACTAAGGACTTAAGAGCAAGACAAGTCTTGCTTTTGAGGGATGGCAGTGCTAATGAAAGTGGTGCTGCCAAGGGAGGTCTGTCCTGATAGGGAAACCAAAATGAGCTGGGAGCCAGTGTTTTCCTAGACTAAAAGTTACAATTATTCCAAGCATGTCATGGTTAAATCTCAAAAGGCTGAGTGGAGTTAGAATTGAAATATCAAAAGTTGTTTTGTTAATGGTGCTTAATCCCTCCTAAACTGTCATGGGCCTATGAGGGGTCTTTGTGGGCCTCCAGGGACCCATCAACATTGACTTATGCTTGGCTGCTTTGCTCAACTATTGACAGGCCTAAGTGTAATAGGCAATTTGGGAATCTAGGAGCATGAAGTAGGATTGCAACTAGCTCAGGCCCAATAGTCAGTGCTTATTCAATGCTTGTCTGACTTGGAAACTTGGAGTAGGGTTTTGGGGGCTTACCTTGTTGAAGGGAAGGTAAAGAAGGCTAGAGCCTGACCTGATAATTGCAAGAGGAGGTCTTGGCTGCTAGGGTAGGGCCTGTACTATAAGATACCTGTCCTGCCATTAGAGTTGGTCTCTGATAGATAAATGCTGATACCGTGTCCTCAATATGGGCAGGAAAGTTAAGGTTCTTCCGTGCTACTTCCTTCCCATTAAGGGATGGAGACAGTCCAATCCTGTTAACCCCAGAGGTATGCTGGTTTAAATGAAGATGAGGGTGGAAGCCCAGCCAGCGTGACTTTGTGGTTAAGCTTTGACCTATGGAACCAAGAGGCCACGGTTAGATTCCCAGATAGGGCACATGCCCAGGCGGAGGGCTCAATTCCCAGTGGGGGTGTGCAGGAGGCAGCAGATTAACGATTATCATCATTGATAATTCTATCCCTCTCCCTTTCTGAAATAAAAGTATTTTCTTAAAAAAAGGTGAGGATGGAGCGTGATTACCCTGCAGGGCTGGAGAGGAGTGCTAGGGCTTGCATTTAGGGTCAAGCCCTGTAAACATCACAGGTCTTCCTGATACCTGTCTGGTTTCTGATTTGGTGGGTTGGGTGAGGACTTGCTGCCATTTTAGAAAAGCAGCCCCTTTCAGGAAATGGTTGTTGCTACTTTTGTCATTTTTCCAGCAGGTGGCAGCATATCCACAAGGATGTGTAAACGCCTGGGGGGGGGGGGGGCTGAAGATTAGGCCAGTGGATCTTGATCTCAATACTCTCTGATTAGTGACAGGGCCTGGGAATCTGCAGGAAGTCCACTCAAGACACTTTGAGAGATGTTGCAGAAGCCCCTAAGTCAGCCCTAACCGGTTTGGCTCAATGGATAGAGCGTCAGCCTGTGGACTGAAAGGTCCCAGGTTCGATTCCAGTCAAGGGCATGTACCTTGGTTGTGGGCACATCCCCAGTAGGAGGTATGCAAGAGGCAGCTGATTGATGTTTCTCATCAATGTTTCTAACTCTCTATCCCTCTCTCTTCCTCTCTTTAAAAAATCAAAAAATTTTTTTTTTAAAAAGCCCCTAAGTCAGTGATGGTGAACCTTTTGAGCTCGGCCTGTCATCATTTTGAAAAACCCCAACTTAACTCTGGTGCCGTGTCACATAGAAATTTTTTGATATTTGCAACCATAGTAAAACAAAGATTTATATTTTTGATATTTATATATTTAAATGCCATTTAGCAAAGAAAAATCAACCAAAAAAATGAGTTCGCCCTAACCAGTTTGGCTCAGAGGATAGAGCATCGGCCTGCGGACTCAAGGGTCCCAGGTTCAATTCCGGTCAAGGGCATGTACCTTGGTTGCGGGCACATCCCCAGTGGGGGGTGTGCAGGAGGCAGCTGATGTTTCTCATTGATGTTTCTGGCTCTCTGTCCCTCTCCCTTCCTCTCTGTAAACAATAAAAATATATATTTTTAAAAAAATGAGTTCGCGTGTCACCTCTGACACGCGTGTCATAGGTTCGCCATCACTGCCCTAAGTGGATTCCAATTGGATCCAAGAACTAAAATGCATAGAATGTTTCTGTGCTCTTTCTCTGCGTTACCCTTTTATCTATGGTCTACTATCTCCTTGTATCTCAATCTCTGTCTCTCAGCTTTAAGAAGTGCCCAAATCTTTCTTCTTCCAAAAAGAGGTTGTCCCCTGGCCCTCCCTCCACCAAGCTATTTCCCTCTTCCTTTCATTGCCAAACAGAAATACCACAATCTGGCTCTCAGCATTGTGGCTTCAGTCCTCATATCCCTACCCTTCGTGCTCATTAAGAGTGCCGATCAAAGGCTGCAAATCAGTGATCAGTCTTTCCTCCAGTTTATGGCTTCCCTGGAGAATCTGACAGATGATCCCTCCTTGCCTGAAACCCCCTCTCCTCCACCCTTCAAAGATGGACTGACACACCAGAGTGGTGGCTCTGTGACAGCAGGCTGAGGTGGAAAGGGAAGGAAAATAAATCCTGGGATTAGGGCCTATCTCAGCAAACTGATTTTCACCAATTAATGGATATGAACCAATGGCTGTTCCTTATAGGCCAGGTAACCTGTAATGGCAGAAGACAGCCCTAGAGGGTTCATTGCTGGTCCCTCTACATGGAAACATGAACATGTTCCTGGCAAACTGAATGAAGGCACTTTGTTTTGTTCACTGTTCTGTCCTATGGGTGTAGAACAGTACCTGACACATACCAGGTACTCGGTGATGAATGAAGGAACCCTGGAGAAACTGCTTCCCTTAACTTCAGGGAACCCTATGGTGGCAGTGGGAGAGGACCTTAGGGCCAGGGATTCCTAATGTATAAAGTTCTTACATTTTTTGTGTGTTGGGAATGTTTGGGGAGTCTGGTAAAACCTTTGAACCCCTCTTAGAATAAATGTCTTCAAAATTATTTTTAATCTTCACCAAGGACATTTTTTTTTTCCTGAGAGGAAGGGAGAAAGAGAAAGTGAGACATCAATGAGAGAGAGGATGGTTGCCTCTGTACTGCCCCCAACCAGGGGTTAAACCCACAATGTAGGTATGTGCCCTGATCGATGATAGAACTTGGAACCTTTTGCTGTATGGGAGGATGCTCCAACCAACTAAGCCACCCAGCCAGGTCTCAAAATCATTAAAAAAAAAAAAAATTACAAGGGGAAACTATTAGAATAGTTACTTAAATATTTAAGAACAGCTTTTGTGATAGAATCATATGTATTGATGCATTAGATAAAATGTATTGACATTTAAAATACTGTTAGAGAGTTGGTTCTGATAATGGTGGACTGGCTTCTAACAGACTAACCGTTCTGCTGATAATTATAAACTCTGGACAAAACTTTTGGAGGTATTGAAGGACAAACAATACCAGAAGCTGAAGCAGACACTATCCTTGAAATAAGGACACTAGGTGAGATTCATGCTTAGCCTGTAGTTGTGTTTTCAGGTGTCAAAATTCTCTTTGCAAAGAAATTGATAGAGTGTTTTGTGTCTGCGCCCTAGGTAAAGTGCTTCCCCAGCACTTGATCTTTGCAAGGCTGTTCTTGGCTCTATTTTCTTCTATGTCAGCGGTTCTCAACCTGTGGGTCGCGACCATCGGAAAACACATATAGCATATCAGATATTTACATTACGATTCATAACAGTAGCAAAATTACAGTTATGAAGTAGCAACGAAAATGATTTTATGGTTGGGGTCACCACAACATGAGGAACTGTATTAAAAGGTCGCGGCATTAGGAATGTTGAGAACCACTGTATGTGGACAGCACTACCAAGAAACCTTGTAGATTTTCTAGGAGATCAAAATGGTTGTTTCAGGACCTCAAATGGGAAGACATGTCATTTAGATGGTTAAAAGTATCCACCAAATAAGGTAACCTAAGAATACAATTTTTTTCTTCAGAGTCTTTCCAGAAGTGGGCTTTCTCCCTCTTTCAGAAAAAGACTTCTGCTGTCAGTCTGGACAAATGCCTTAGAACTTGTCCTTCAAAAGTCACTAAGAAGCACTTCAAATGACTGTTTTCCCATTTTCTGATAAACTTTTTTTCAAATGCAATGATTGAGAGACCTGCTTCTGATAAAGTTGATGACTTTTAGAAATGTTGACAAAACATCTTTTAGGATGTTGGAAAAGTCTTTGTTGCCCATGCACATCTATGTAAAATGACAAGGGGAGCTTTCTTTATCGCTAAATTTGCAAATTCAGTTTTGCAGGAGGCTCATCTGCTCAGAGAATGAACCTTTCTATTCAGGCAAAGTTTTATTTGGCAAAAAACCTTTTTACCACTTCCAAAATGTTGACAGCCTTTGTAGTTTCCAAAGGCGATTTACAAAGTAAGAATTCTTGGGTAGCGTCAGCATGCCCATAATGAGCAAAAGCATGAGCAAAAGCCTCTTTGGGGAATAATGAGGCTGCTGTTTCCTGAAAGACCTACTTTAAAATCCTATATAATAAAAGGCTCATATGTAAATCGACCGAACGGCAGAACAACCGGTCGCTATGATGTGCACTGACCAAAAACCAAAAAAGTGAAACTGAATAATAGTCATTTTTTAAATGTTTTTTTTTTTTTAAATTGATTTGAGAGAAAGGGAGAAGGAGAGATGGAAACATCAATGAGAGAGAAACATCAATTAGTTTCCCTTGCACTCCCCCTAATAGGGATTGAGCCTGCAACCCGGGCCTGTGTCCTGACTAGGAATCAAACCAGCAACCTCTTGGTGCATGGGTCGATGTTCAACCACTGAGCAACACCAGCCGGATTGTGATGGTCTTTTTTTTTTTTTTTTTAAATATATTTTATTGATTTTTTACAGAGAGGAAGGGAGAGAGATAGAGAGTTAGAAACATCGATGAGAGAGAAACATCGATCAGCTGCCTCCTGCATACCCCCCACTGGGGATGTGCCCGCAACCAAGGTACATGCCCTTGACTGGTATCGAACCCGGGACCCTTCAGTCCGCAGGCTAACGCTCTATCCACTGAGCCAAAACGGTCAGGGCTGTGATGGTCTTTTGAATGTGTCAACCTGACTAGGCTACAGTCCCTAGTTCTTCCATCAAACACTAATTTAGGCATTGCTTGGGAACTGGCAATGGGGGAAATTCTGAGGCAGGTGGCCTGGATTACGGATGGGAAGTCAAATATGCTGCCCTCCCACCAACCACCATGCACTCCCCCTGCAGACTCCACTGGTTCTTTATTTTTATTTTTTTTTATTTTATTGATTTTTTTTTACAGAGAGGAAGGGAGAGAGAGAGTTAGAAACATAGATGAGAGAGAAACATCGATCAGCTGCCTCCTGCACACTCCCTACTGGGGATGTGCCTGCAACCAAGGTACATGCCCTTGACCAGAATCGAACCTGGGACCCTTCAGTCTGCAGGCCGACGCTCCATCCACTGAGCCAAACTGGTTAGGGCTCCAGTGGTTCTTAAGGTGCTTGGAACAACTGTGGCTAAACTGACTTCTGACTGGTCACTTGCTTTTGGTTCTCCCTACTGGAAACTGTGTGAAAAGGGATATCCTGAGCCACATTCTGTTCCTTTTGAATATGTTGACTGAACCTGGTCAGAATTGCATAGAGAACTAAAGGACCAAGAATAGCCCAGAGTCCCCCATTCATCCGGACTATAGATTGATGGGGGGGGGGGGTTCAAGCTAACTGCAGTGAATTACGCAGTGAGCAGCATATGAGAATGCAGAGACAGAAAGTAGGCACTCTCAGGGAGCTTGGCTGTGAAGGTCAGAGTAGATAGCAGTAGCTGAAGAGGATTATAGGATTGAAGGAGAGGTTTTGTTTTTGTTTGTTTTTAATATATAAGAAACTTGAATCCATTTAGGTGACCATGAGAAGGTCTCAAATAGGCGGGTGCATAGGAAGCATGGAAATAGACCCAACTGTACCTGAGAATCTATACTAATAAAAGCCTAGGTGGCCCTTGCGTGACACCCTCATGTAATCACAAGATGGCCGCCCCCACGTCGTCACAAGATGGCAGCCACAAGATGGCCGGTAGGGGAGGACAATTGTGGGCGATCGGGCCGGCAGGGGAGCAGCTAGGCATCAATTGGGCCGGCAGGGGAGTGGTTAGGGGGCGATCAGGCTGGCAGGCAGAAGCGGTTAGGGGCAATCAGGCAGGCAGGCAGGCAGGCAGGCAGGCTAGTGGTTAGGAGCCAGCAGTCCCGGATTGTGAGAGGGATGTCCAACTGCCAGTTTAGGCCTGATCCCACCACATCCCCTGGGTCCCAGATTGGAAAGGGTGCAGGCTGGGCTGAGGGAACCCCCCACCCCGTGCACGAATTTTGTGCACCAGGCCTCTAGTCTATACTAATAAAAGGGTAATATGCTAATTAGACTGGATCAGCCAGACATCTTCTGGATGTCCAACTTCCGGACAAAACCACTGTGGCGGAGGTGGTTAGGGGCGATCAGGCCAGCAGGGGAGCAAACAGTTAGGGGCAATCAGGCCGGCAGGGGAGCAAGCGGTTAGGGGTGAGATCAGGCCAGCGAGGGAGCAGTTAGGGGTGATCAGGCAGGCAAGTAGAGGCAGTTAGGGGCAATCAGGCAAGCAGGCAGGTGAGCGGTTAGGAGCCTGAGGTCCCGGATTGTGAGAGGGATGTCCAACTTCGGGATTGGGCCTAAACCGGCAGTCAGATATCCCCCAAGGGGTCCCACATCCCCTCATTTCCAGGATCTTCCTGTCCTTTCCTCTCCCAGCTCCTTCAATGCTTCCACATTGGAGAGGGTGCAGGCTGGGCTGAGGGACCCCACCCCCCATGCACGAATTTTGTGCACCAGGCCTCTAGTCTATAATAATAAAAGCATAATATGCTAATTAGACTGGACAGCCTTCCGGATGACCTTCTGGACAAAACCAGGGCTGTGAGGGAAGCCTGGTTCTGGGTGCCTGCCTGCAGCTGGAGGAAAGCCAGTGCTGGCAGCCTGGGGAAGGAAGGCCTACTCTTACATGAATTTTGTGCATCGGGCCTCTAGTTCAGTATATAATAAACTTTGCACTTTGGATTGGTGGAGGAAAGACAGACTGGTGTGAGAACAACTGGATAACCACCTGCCTGGAGAAATATTGTGTTAGCACTTCGTGCCTTATATTAAAATAAATTTTAGGTGGATCAAAGGTATTGATATGAAAAGTGAAATATAAAATACTAGGGAAAAAAAGAAAGTAAAATACTAAAAGAAAACATGGGAAGTGACAAATATTTTCACAGCATATGAGATAAATGTCTGTGATGAAGCCCTTCTACAAATAATTTAAATAGACAAATAAGGCAATAGAAAAATAGACAAAGGTTTTGAACAACCCTTTCTCATAAAAGGAAATACAAATGACTCATAAACACATGAACCAATGTGACCTTATTTGGGGTAATAGAAATACAAATTAAAACTACAACAGTATACACCTTTTCTTACCTGTTAGATATGCAAGGATCACCACGTTTGCTAACATACTTTTGGCAAGAGGGGCTCCCTGTGTGTTGCTCTAGTGCAGTGGTTCTCAACCTTCCTAATGCCATGACCCTTTAATACAGTTCCTCATGTTGTGGTGACCCCCCAACCATAAAATTATTTTCATTGCTACTTCATAACTGTAATTTTGCTACTGTTATGAATCGTAATGTAAATATCTGATATGCAGGATGTATTTTCATTGTTATAAACTGAACATAATTAAAGCATAGTGATTAATCACAAAAACAATATGTAGTTATATATGTGTTTTCCGATAGTCTTAGGCGACCCCTGTGAAAGGGTCGTTTGACCCCCAAAGGGGTCGTGACCCACAAGTTGAGAACCGCTGCTCTAGTGCATGGATTCAGTACAATTTCTAGGGAGAGGGAAAGTTGGTAAATAGCTGTCTGTTATGGGCTGTGTACCCTCAAAATTCAAACAGATTTTAATATGTTGAAATCCTAACACCCAGTACCTCAGAATGTGATGGTGTATGGAGGTAGGGTCTTTAAGGAGGTAATCAAGTAAAAATAAGGTCATTAGGTGGGTTCTACTCCAATATGACTGGTGTTCTTACAAGAAGAGGGAATTAGCTGAAACCGGTTTGGCTCAGTGGATAGAGCGTCGGCCTGCGGACTGAAGGGTCCCAGGTTTGATTCCAGTCAAGGGCATGTACCTGGGTTGCGGGCACATCCCCAGTAGGAGATGTACAGGAGGCAGCTGATCGATGTTTCTCTCTCATCGATGTTTCTAACTCTCTATCTCTCTCCCTTCCTCTCTTTAAACAAAAAAAAAAAAAAAAGAAGAAGAAGAAGAGGGAATTAGACACAGACACAGAGGGAAGACCATCTTCAGACACAGGGAGAGATGGCATCTGCAAACCAAGAAGAGAAGCCCCAGAAGAAACCAGCCCTGCTGACACCTCCATCTCAGACTTCCAGCCTCCAGACTGTGCATAGATTCATTTCTGTTATTTAAACCACTCAGTCTGTGGTACTTCGCTATTGCAGCCCTAGCTGACTAATGCATTATCAAACTTTAAATTGGCCTGGAAATGTGACTTGTAGGAATTTCTGTTACAGATAGGATAGCCCATGAGCTCATGAGCATGTACAAGGATATGCAAGCAATATTGTTTGTATCAGTCCAGGTTTAAACAGGAAAATGGAAGCCATTCTAGGTATTTTGAGTAGAAAGAGATTAATAGAGGGAATTAGAAGCTGGTAGAAGCATTGAAGGAGCTGGGAGAGGAAAGGACAGGAAGATCCTGGAAATGAGGGGATGTCGGGGAAGGTGCCACCAATGATCCCAGGTGCCAGCAGATGATCCCCAGGAGAACACCAGGAGCTGCTGGAAGCTGTCCCCAAGCATCTCAGCTGCCTATTGCTCTGAAGTAAAGGTCTTTCAGGGGGACCCCAGAAGCCCAGGAAAGATGGCCCAGCTGCTGTTGGAGAACAATGGTGTCTACATCCTCAGCCTTCCAGATCAGGTGAGGGTGTCCCTCACGGGTAGAATTCAGTCTAGATTAGAACATACTGGATAGGGAGTCTGAAAATTTAGGGAGATGGAAATTCAGGGGATGGGGATGATATTACAGTAACAATGATGGATCTAGGGGCTGGTTGTAGACATCAGGGCTCATCCACAGAGTGCAACACCAGGCAGCTTCCGGTGGAATGTGGCTAACTCCACACGGACTGAGATGGGATGATCTTTCAGATTCATGTTTAAGTAGCAAGTCTTTTGTCCCAATTTGTGCAAAAGATAAAAAGGGTGAGCCCTGGCTGGTGTGGCTCAGTTGGTTGAGCATTGTCCTGTGCACCAAGGTCACCAGTTTGATTCCTGGTCAGGGCACAAGCCTGGGTTGTGGGTTCAGTCCCCGAACGGGAGGCAACCAATCGATGTTTCTTTCTCTCCCTTCCCCTTCTTCTCTCTAAAATCAATGAAAACATATTTTAAAAAACCCCAAAAAGATAAAAGGGGCGATAGCTCCGTGTGTGCTTGCACGTAGACTATCTCAGGAAACATCCACAGAGACAGGTGGCAGTGGTGGACTCGGGGGACCGGAAAGTGGTAACGGGCACAGGAGGGAGAGGAACTTTTCCTCATTATATTCTCCTTTGTCATTTTTGTGCTGCGAACATATACATATTCAAAATGTAAGTAAAATAATTAAAAAATCAAATGACCAAATAGAGAAATAAACTTTCTCCAAAGGTCGAGGGGAAGCCTGGAAGCACCCAGCCCTGGCAGAAGCCCACAGATTTCCTGGGCCTCCCTGCACAACTGTCTGTCTCAGTGACTGTCAGCTGCACTGGTGGCTAAAGGGGAGGCCTAGGGAATCTGAAGAAGACAGAACAGGTCTTGAGGACAGAGCCTGGGCCCAGGGACAAAGCAGGCCCTGTCCACCTGGACATCAGCGTCTGCCAGCCCAGCCCCTGCGCGGGGGAGCAAGGCCAGGAAACCAGAAAGCTCTGTCTGAAGCAAGGACAAGCTGCAGGCCTGAAGCTTGGGGTCTCTGTAGGCTGCTGGTTTCAGGTATCCCTTTAGGAGCTCATACCTTTTGCCTATTTCTTAAAAAACAAAACAAAATAACAACAAAAAAATCCCTGGCCGGTGTGGCTCAGTTGGCTGGGTGTAGTCCTGTGCACCTAGGGATTGCTGGTGTGATTCCCTGTCAGGGCACATGCCTGGGTTGTGAGGGCTTGATCCCTGGTAGGGGGTGTGCAGGAGGCAACCAGTCGATGTTATGTGCTCACATCAATGTTTCTCTCTCTCTCTCTCTCAAAATCAATTTAAAAATCTTTTTTATATTAAAAAACAACAACCCCAAATATATCACCTTGAATTTTTTTAAAACGCATACCACCTTTGCTTTATTCTGAGCACTTCAGGTAGATATGAGTGGACTACTCCAGCCTTACCACCAGGTCTCTGGACTGATTGATGTTGACTTACATTCAATGTCTCCAACCAGGTCACCAATGGCTCTGTAGGGAGCAGTAGATCTGGAGGTTCAGACTTCCCCACCAGAACCAGGATGGGAGGGGAGGGGTGCAGGTGAGAAACGTGTACAATGCTGAGGATCATGGTTGGAGCTTAGGCAGAGGGATTCATCAGGGCAACTCCCTCAGCTTCACTCAGTGCCCAGTTCCTCTCTGAGCGTGGCACACAGAGTCCATAAAATAAGACATTTTTCAGCCTTGAACTTGATCCCAAAAAGTGGAAATGCTTCTGAGGTCTCAATTTTAGTCATACCTTGTTCTGTCTAGCACCTGTTATCATTCTGAATTTTTTTTTTTTTTTTACAGAGAGGAAGGGAGAGGGACAGAGAGTTAGAAACATCGATGAGAGAGAGAGACACCGATCAGCTGCCTCCCGCACACCCTGCACTGGGGATGTGCCCGCAACCAAGGTACATGCCCTTGACCGGAATCGAACCTGGGACCCTTGAGTCCATAGGCCGACGCTCTATCCACTGAGCCAAACCGGCCAGGGCTGAAATTTTTCTTTTAAGTTGGTTTATCTTTCACTGATTTTCCAGTTATTTTATTAATTATTTCACTTTTACATCTTCCTTGTTCATTAAATCTTGTATGCCCTTTCCTATTTGCAGCCCTCTTAATTTCTGAGCATCTGGTTGAATTGCTTACCTCGGCCAAGGATCATGAGGTTGCAGAGACATCTGGCCTCCCTTGCTCAGCTGGAAGGACTCAGAGTCTCCAACCTGTTGTCAGGAGGAAGGGCCTGACCCCACAGGCCTGGGGGGAGGGCTCCTCACCCCACTTTTGGCCTCTAGTTCCTCAGACCTTCTGGTCCCTCCCCAGGTAGCCCTGACTCCACATCACCTATCCGTCCAGTACCCACAGCCTTTTGAAGCACAAATGGTGGAAATGTGAATATACTTAAATCTAGTGTCTTTTTCTTTGTGACACCATCCCTTGCTTTATGTAGAGAACAGTAACATTTTCATGTATGGTTACCACTGTTTTTATTTTTTTACCTTTTGCCCTTTAATTTCTTTGGATTTGGATTTTGTTATGTTACTATATGTTATTTTTGTTATTTTCCAAACAATCACATGTCCTAGAATCATGTATTGAATGAACAGTCTCTTGCCCACTAATTTTCTTTCTTTTTTTTAAATTAAAAAATATTTTTATTTTTTAAAAGATATATATAATTTTTAATTGATTTCAGAAAGGAAAGGAGGGGGAGAGAGAGATAGAAACATCAGTGATGAGAGAGAATCATTGATCGGCTGCCTCTTGTAAGCCCCAAACTGGGGATTGAGCCTGAAACCTGGGCATGTGCCCTTGACTGGAATCGAACCTGGGACCCTTCAGTCCCCAGGCCGATGCTCTATCCACTAAGCCAGTGATAGCGAAACTTTTGAACTCGGCGTGTCAGCATTTTGAAAAACCCTAACTTAACTCTGGTGCCATGTCACATATAGAAATTTTTTGATATTTGAAACCATCGTAAAACAAAGACATATTTTTGATATTTATTTTATATATTTAAATGCCATTTAACAAAGAAAAATAAACCAAAAAAATGAGTTCGCGTGTCATAGGTTCGCCATCACTGCACTAAGCCAAATCAGCTAGGGCCCCACTAATTTTCAATTTCTGCTTTGTTATATGCGATAGTCCTAATTACCCCAGAGTCAGTTTCTGATTTATTAAACATCATTAATCTGACCATGTATTGTACCAGACAATATTAATTAACTACTGTAGTAGTTAATTTGTAATGGGTTTTTAATCTGGTAAAGCTAGTTTCTTTTATTTTCAAATATCCTTAATTAGTTTTGATTGTTTCTTCTTTCAGATGGCTCTTAAAAGAGCTTTGTCAAATTCTACCAAAAAAAAAAAAAAAGGAAAAAAGAATTTTGTATAGAATTGTTAAATCTTAAACATTAATATTACTACAGGAACATGTTTTTCAATTGTTTTATATCACTAAGAAAAAGTTTTTATGTTTCTTCATTCACCTCTCATATTTATTATTAAGGCATTCCTATTAATCATTTTTTTCCACCCCAGGGCAACTGGTGCCCTTCCGCCCACATTTACATAACTGAAGGAGGCCCTGGCTTGGTAGTTCAGTTGGTTAGAGTGTCGTTGTATAGAATTGTTAAATCTTAAACATTAATATTACTACAGGAACATGTTTTTCAATTGTTTTATATCACTAAGAAAAAGTTTTTATGTTTCTTCATTCACCTCTCATATTTATTATTAAGGCATTCCTATTAATCATTTTTTAATGGTTGTATTTCTACATATTACCAACAAATAATCAGAAACTGAAATTTTAAGGCCCTGGCTTGGTAGTTCAGTTGGTTAGAGTGTCGTCGCGATACATCAAAGTTTTGGGTTTGATCCCTGGTCAGGGCACATACAAGAATCAACCAATAAATGCATAAATAAGTGGAACAACAAATCAACGTTTGTTTCTCTCTCTCCTCTCTCTCTCCCCCTCCCTCCCTCTCTCCCTTTCTCTCTCTAAAAATCAGTTAACAAAAAAATAAATATAAATTGGGGGTGACCACAAATGAACAATCCTATGGACTTTGGTGGGTAGGGAATGGAAGCTAGATTGCAAGAAGGATCAATAGTACCCAATAGAAACACAATCTTGTAAGGAGGGGGATGGTGGAGGGGCACAGGCTTACCTGGGGGCCCAAGGATGGGAAGCATCAGATCTTGAGCAGAGCATGAGGGTCAACTTCAAACTCAGGTTCTATGGGTTGAGTCTATTATTTTTGTTGCCACACAACCCCTTTCTTTGGGGAACCCGTCCTTCCCTCACTGCCCCTTCTATTATAATCCTGCTCAGGCCATGTGGGGCTCCCCCTGCACCTGGCCTCGGTGATGTCCTGATAGAGGATTCTATTCTTCTTACTGTGGACACTGGTTCACACTTGGACATACGATACAAGCCAACCTAATTAGAGTCTTCCTTTAAGTTTTTGCCAGAAATATCAGAAAAGACACTCATTATTTTTTTTGGTGGGGGAGTGTGAAGCTGCCTGGGACCATCTTTTCCTCCATTTGGAGATCAAGTCAATTCAAAGAAAAGAAGAGCAACAGATAAAGAACCATCATTTAAGCACCCGGACCCAGCCATGCCTGAAACCCTAGAGATGTGTTACACACACTAAAAGGTTTTTTTGTTTGTTTTGTTTTGAGCTAGTTTGGAGCTGGGTTTCTATCAGATACGAGTGACTGCAACCTGAATAAGAAATAGTTTGTGGCAAAATTGAAAAAACAAAACAAACAAAACAAAACACCAAAAAACCCCACATTCCCCCAGGGACCCAAGCAACCCTACTGTGGGATCTGTCTCCCTAGTAAGATATGAGAAGGGGAGATGCATCTCAGCTAGGTGCAGATTCAGAGGCACTGGTGAGAAAGCTGGGGGGAGGGGGAGGGAGATGAGGAGGTGGGAAGCAGCTACAATCTCCATAAGAGGAAGGATGGACTGACTGCCTTGTCCACTCTCTGTCCCCAAAGCCTAGCAGAGTCAGCCCTAACGTGCAACAGGTTCCCAAGGGGACCTTCTAGTCCATGGTTGTGCAGCAATGTCCATGGGCTATGTAAGTGGTCCTGAAGGTGCAGTGTGGGTACAGGGTGCTGGGTGAGGGCCAGTTATCCAGGTGGAAAGTCCATGAGAGTGATGAGGAGGTCAGTGAGCAAAGTCCAGCTGTGGTGAGAATTATGCAGGAGACAAGCCCTTGGAGGGTCCCAGAGACAATTCTAAAAAGAGAAGGGGGACTACTGAGCAATAGGATTTAGGGACAAATGGGAAACCAAGTACCTGGGAGCTACGAGACCGAGGTGGAAGGGTGTGCAGTTTGGAGGAGTCAGGGGAATTCACTGGGCTCTGTTTGCTGGGTTTGGGACCTGGGTTATACTAACTTCATAAAATGAGTATTTTGTGTCAGAAACGGTTTACATACACTGGAATGGGTTGTTTCTTGGGAGTCTGAAAGAATTTACTGCCCAAATGGTCTCCAGAGACTTTAAGAAAGTGATTCTTTGATAATGCCTTCAAAGAATAGGAAGATGGGTTCTCTTTCCATTTATTTATTTAATACTAGACCCGGTGCACGACATTCCTACACTAACGGGGGGTCGGGGGTGGGGAGTCCCTCAGCCTGGCCTGAGACCTTTCGCTGCCCAGGGCTCAGTTACTCTCTTTTTATTTTTTTTTTTAAAATATATTTTATTGATTTTTTACAGAGAGGAAGGGAGAGGGATAGAGAGTTAGAAACATTGATGAGAGAGAAACATCGATCAGCTGCCTCCTGCACACTCCCTGCTGGGGATGTGCCCGCAACCAAGGTACATGCCCTTGACCGGAATCGAACCCGGGGCCCTTGAGTCCGCAGGCTGACGCTCCATCCACTGAGCCAAATCGGCCAGGGCAGTTACTCTCTTTTTAAAGTCCCAAACAACACAGCCTCAAATTACATAAAACATATCTAGCAAGAAATGTTTGACTAGGTCTGGATGAGCTGGGCTGATTTGATCTGAGTCTGGCCTTTCAGCAAGCAGCTGGTTTTAGCTACTAGTAACTGCAGGCAGCTATGGTGGGGGACGGTCAGCTATTTCTAGACCTGCCTCCAACCTTCCAGACCACGTGCATGGTTCCGAGTGGTGGTTAATGTGCAGCCTGGCTGCCTGAGCTCCGACCTCAACCCATCACTTACAACCAGGCGGCTCCAGCAAGTCTGCGTCTGTTCTACATCTCTGTCCTGGATGAGCAGCTAGATCAGACCAACCCTGAAGGCCTTTCACTCATGCCAGCTGGCAAATCCCCTTTAAAGTTTCAAAAAGTTTGAGCTGAATTTTATGTCACTTGCAACCAAACATATCCTAACCAATGTTGGCTATGTATTAGCTTTTATTAAAACATGGGCTATATCATTTGTCAGCGAGAGCTCAGATACTAAACAATTAAGACAGCAACTATTTCCAGATATCTAAGGCCTTCATTCTGACGTCAGAAGGCCCAGGAGGCTGGGCTGGCCACAATGATTCTGTCAATCAGAAGGGCGGCACTCAGCTCCTCGGTGGGTAAAAAAGAGGGTCATTCCTCTTTCCCCTAAATGAGCCCCCCGCCCCGCTCCCTAAGGTCAAAGTTACCTCACAGCCTCCAAAGCCACCGTGTCTGTCCGGATCTTGGTACACTTCCATCTCCTAAACTTTACCCTTCAGCTCAGTGATACCTGCTATCTTAGAAAGCTTTCCTTATACAGATGAGCCCAAAGGAAAGGATAAAACCCCTGGAATCCCACCCCGAGGAATTCCCGCGAAATGGTTTGGCAGTTTCCCCGCATTTCTGAGGCACACACGCCCTTAGTTAACGCGGATGACTCGGGGTACAAGCCATAGATTTCACGTAACCAGCTCAAATCGTCCTACTGTCACGTTGCCCTATGTGGTCAGTTGGGGGCGCTCCACGCCCTCTCCTGGGATTGCCCAGCACCAGGGACTCCTCCCTTCCTCCCGCCCTGCCCGGCGCTCAGGACTTCCCCGGGGCCGTGCCCAGGCCCCACCGCTACGAGAGGCAGTTCCGAGGGGTCTGCGGTCCGCCCCGCTCCCCCCACGGCCAAGCAGCGAGGGCCTGCAGGTAGGTTCCGTTGGCTACGTCGCGTTTCGGGGTGCGGACCCCGAGGTGCCGCGACGCGCACTCCTGCCCAGACCCCTGAGATCAGGTGGATTCCCGCCCGCGCTGCAACCCCACCCCAGACAGCAGAGCGCGATGGCCCCTACTAAGCCCAAGGGTTCGGCGATGGTCGCGGGGTCGCGGGCTGGGCTGCCCGTCCTCGGGCGCCCGCACCCTCCAGCAACTTTTCTGCCCAGCGGTTTCAAGCCCCCAGGCTGGACAGGAATTCCCGGCGTTCTTGTCGATTCGGCGGCACCGGTGGGAGGAGATTCCTAATAAGTCACCGATTGCAGTGCAGGGTCAGTACATCCCAGCCGGGCCGGGGAGTTCCCCGCGGGGAGGGGGGGGGGCGCCCGAGTCCCCCGGGCAGCTGTTTAAAACACCTAGGCTCGCGCTCACCCCGACATCGCCGGGAGTTGGGACCTGGACGCAAGCTTGAACTCTAGGTTCAGCTGGAAGGTGTGAAATTCATTCCAAGATTCCAGTTCTGTATTAGAATTATATGCAAAAAGTGCATTGTACTCCCTAAAGTGTCTGTGTTCATCCTATATAATAAGGGTAATATGCAAATTGACGCTAATGACTGAACAACCAGGAACATCTGTGGCTATGACGGGAACTGACCACCAGGGGGCAGACACTCAATACAGGAGCTGTACCTGGTGGTCAGTGCGCTCCCACAGGGGGAGCTCAGCTTAACCACAACCCGGCTCATCGATGCGCTAAGGATTCGCTAAGGATGTCTGGCTGCGGGGAGCAGGCTTGGAGCAGGCCTAAGTTGTCAGTCCGACATCCCCCAAGGGCTCCCGGACTGTGAGAGGGTGCAGGCCAGG
>NW_005370965.1:1559699-1569763 GCF_000412655.1 Myotis brandtii
CAATAATTTTGTCAGGGGCACGTGCCCGGGTTCTGGGCTCAATCCCCAGTGAGGTACTTGCAGGAGGCAGCCAATCCTCTAAGTTTCCAATCAAGCATCAGACATAACATGGAAGTTACTAAAACCCACAAATACACATGGAAGTTACTACCAAGGAAAAAGGGAGGAGGGAGAAGGTCTTGCGAGAATAGGGGGAGGGGTTAGCAGCACATACCTGAGTTCAAGTTGTGCACTAAACGACTGTGGGACCCTTTTTTGGGGGGAAGGGGAGCCTCCATTTCTAAAGTTGATCATGGTGCATAATGGGATTCTAGAAGCTTCCCTCCCTGCTCTACAGCCTAGGTCAGTGGTCAGCAAACTCATTAGTCAACAGAGCCAAATAGTACAAGGATTGAAATTTCTTTTGAGAGCCAAATTTTTTAAACTTAAACTATATAGGTACGTACATTGTTATTAACTTAATTAGGGTACTCCTAAGCTGGCCTTTGCTAAAAACGTCCTCAACCTTCTCTGAGGTCGACCCCTTTCAACTATCCCACCCACACTTGTCTTGTATACTTGTTTCAGATAGATGAGTGTGGATGGGAGAGTTGGAAGGGGTCAACCTCAGTGAACGTACCTCAAAACAATGTACCTCCCCCGCGCTGCGTATCCTGCGGCCCATCTGCACCACGTCTCCCATCGTGACCTACCGACACCCCCCACTTCTTCTAACGCCACTTCTTCAAAATAGACTCGCCCAGGCCAAAAACCAACTTCTGCGCATGGGCCATGAAGTTTCAATCGCACTGTACGTGCGCGCCCGCACGTGGTATTTTGTGGAAGAGCCACACTCAAGGGGCCAAAGAGCCGCGGTTTGCTGACAACTGGCCTAGGTGGAGAGTCAGTCACCTGGATTCAGGCTTTCTTTGTTAAGGGTAGGGTTCTTTGAGTGGTCTCCTTCAGTTATGTAAATGTGGGCGAAAGGGCACCCGTTGCCCTGGGGTGGAACCAGCTTTTGTGGCCTGACAAAGGTACCCCTTCTCAAGGCCCCTTGGAATGCAGAGCTGGCAGCAGGGGAGGGAGGGGAGCGTTTTGGATCCGAAGCCCAGGGCCTTGGGAGAGGAAAGAGCTTGAGACCCGTCTCCCCTCAACCTGCCCCCCAGATTCAGGTTGGGGACTGACTAGCATTTACTGTCAGGGAAGGCCTGGAAAGTTGCTTCCCAAGAACAGTCTGAATGTTTGTTGGGTTCCCCAGCCGACTGTACAGCTGGATGTGAGCACCCCTCTCTGCTGCTGCTCTTTGGGGAAGGATGGCTGAGCTGGTGAGGGTGACTAAGAGGATCCCTCGTGCCTGAAGCATGTTTCCCTGCAGCCCTGCCAGGCAGGTTCACCTACAAAGCTACAGGACTGTGTGGGCTCCACAGCGCCCCCGTGTGGAGGGAGAGACCCCGCGGAAGAGTCCTGCCCAGAGTGCCGGAGAACACACTGTCTGGACTAAGGAAGCTCTGAGATTCGGGACAATTTGGGACAGAGTAGGCTCCAAGAGGAGGAGTTTGTAGGGAGGAAAAAGAATTTGATCTCTACCCTTTTGGGTTCTTAGCTGAAACTTCTATCACTGTAGTAAAAGATGAATAAGATAAAAAAACAAGGCCCCACCGGGCGTGACTCAGTGGTTGAGTGTCGACTCATCTCTACCCTTTTGGGTTCTTAGCTGAAACTTATATCGCTGTAGTAAAAGATGAATAAGATAAAAAAACAAGGCCCCACCGGGCGTGACTCAGTGGTTGAGTGTCGACTTATGAACCAGGAGCTCCTTGCGTTGGATTCCGGGCAGAGGCACGTGCCTGGGTTGCAGGCTCCACCCCCAGTGTGCGGCGTGGGAGGCAGCCGATCAATGATTCTCTCATCATTGATGTTTCTATCCCTCTCTTCCTCTCCGAAATCAATAAAAATGTATTTAGGGAAAAAAACCCCACAGAAGTTTAAGAACACGTATCCCTCCTGTATGCATGGGAGATGCCCAGAAAAACTAGGAAACTCCCGGAAGTGGTCCAAGCCACCACCTCAAATATCAGCTGAAGACAAAAAGATGTTGGGTTGGGGGAGGTCAGTTATGGAAGGTTACCAGGAAAAGCCCAGTAAAAGGGTTAGGTTGTCAAGTCCAAGATTTAAGTCTGTACCTTCTTCATTGATCAGTTTCTTGTGATTTAGAAACCCTCCCCTCTGGTATGAGGGGAAAACTTACAAATGGAGTTTTCCTTTATAAATTAAATGTCCCTTACAAAGAATAACTTCTACTTGGTTTTCAGAACTTCTCCTGTGTAAGCTGTTTTTTAAAAAACAACCAGCTCAAGAGAAGCCTTATGCCAAAGAGGCAAATTTTGGGGTGTCATAGTGTACTCCCCTTCATTTTCTGCCAATAAGAGTACATGCGGGATTAAAATGAAGGAATATTTATACCCCGAGCTATGGTTATTTCGATTATACATGTTAAGGCAGGGGTCCTCAAACTTTTTAAACAGGGGGCCAGTTCACTGTCCCTCAGACCGTTGGAGGGCCGGACTATAGTTTAAAAAAAAAACTATGAACAAATTCCTATGCACACTGCACATATCTTATTTTGAAGTAAAAAAACAAAACGGGAACAAATACAATATTTGTATTTGCATGTGGCCCGCGGGTCGTAGTTTGAGGACCCCTGTGTTAACGGCTTACCCTAGTGCCAGGCATACTGAATGTGCTCCATGAAATGGCAATAATTATCATTATTACTGGGAATCAAGATAGTAAATACCGAAGATTCTGGAAACTTCCAGACGCCCTTTGTGTCTGTTTCCCAAGATGATCATCAATATGTTAGAATCGCCGAAGGAGGAATGCATGAGGCCAAAAGTGGTAAAGGATTATACATTTATTAGGTCATCTGGAAAACCAGATGGCTGAGCCCCCACATGGCGCCAGCACCCAGGGAGGGGGAATCAGAGATCTTAAAGGACTCTAGGTGGGCTTTTTCTGGGTGGAGAATTCTCTGGGTGGGTCTGGATCCTGGGAAGGTCCGGAGGGATAGGATAATGGTCTTAGCAAGTGAAATGTGGTCTAAGCAAAAGGGAATGTCGTTGGTGAAGTGGTCTAAAGATCAGTTCCTAGGAGAGGGAGTATAGATTCAATTATTTGATCAGACCTAATACAATACCCCTGGGAAAGGCCAGGGCTGTCTTTGGAGGCAGCCAGGTCACACTCCTAGGCGGCCGGAGGAAACCAGAGTCAGCTGGGTTGAGAGGGCCAGGAGCTGGTTGAAGGCCACAGTCGGCTGGGGTATTCTGGCTTAGGCTTAGGGTGGGCAGTGCCCAGCAAGTCTCCTCTGAGTCACTAGCCTCTTTTTTCGTGGAGCCCCCTTCCTGTTAAGGAGACAGAGGAGCTGGGCGACAGTGATGGGCAGGCCTCGGGGCCATGTTCTATGTTCTCAGTCTGATGTTCCTGGGACTTGGGACTGGCTGCCTCCCCATGCTCCCAATGGGAGACTGGAGTGTGGACATGTTTCTAGGATCCCCATCTGTTCTTGTTTCTTCCCTGCTCTGGAAGCTGTGATGGCTCCTCAATGCCTGCAGAAAGCACCCTAACTCTTAGTAAGGTGAGCCTTTCTCACAGGGACGCCCCAGTCCAGCCTTTCCGTCTCCAACACTGTCCACAGCTGGCTGTCCCTCCTGATGCCCCACTATTTCACACTTCTGGGGTGTCACGTGTGTCCTCAGCCTGGCCTGGCCCTCCATTCTCTTCCACAAGACAAATGCCCACTGCTCCTTCAAGAGGCAGGAGCACTGTCAGGGCTAGGGGTGAAGCCTGCTCCCCAGCCTGTGCTTGGGGGTCTTGCTACTCTGGCCCCCTTTTCTTTCCTTCCATTTGGTTGTGCTAAGCTGGTGCCCATTCCTCTCTGCCAGCCTAGGCCTGGGCCCCTGAGGTCTGAAATGGGGTCAGGAGCAAGGCCCCCCAACGGGCAGAGGCTGAGGAAGTGCCCATCAACGGGACTAGCTGGAGACAGCCCAGAGGAAAGGGCACACATCCAGCCCCAGCCTCTGAGGAGCACCGTCAGACACCCACTTCATCCCCTTCACGGCCCCCCTTCTGCTAGAACAGTGGTTCTCAACCTTGGCTGCACATTAGAATCACCTGGGAATCTTTTAAAAATCCTTTTAGATATCCGGGCCTCATCCTCCAGAAATTCTGTTTCTTTGTTACTAATGTTGTGACCTCACCCCATAACAAAGAAACAGAATTTCCGGAGGATGAGGCCCAGAAATCAGGATTTTAAGAAGATTCCCAGGTGATTCTAATGTGCAGCCAAGGTTGAGAACCCCTGCACACTCCCTACTGGGGATGTGCCCACAATCAAGGTACATGCCCTTGACCGGAATCGAACCCGGGACCTGTCAGTCCGCAGGCCGATGCTCCATCCACTGAGCCAAACCGGTTAGGGCTGCTGGTGCTTTCTTCCTCAGGTTGCAGCTGAGCACAAGGCTGCCCCCGTCAGACCTAACACAACAAACCCGGGAAAGGTCAGAGCTATCTGAGTCAGTGGCCCTTCCACGTGGTCCCCTGGCTGTCCTTCCTGCTCTTGCCCTCACTGGACTCCACTCCAGGAAGAGGCCCAAAGCCTCACTCTGCTTTCGGCAGCCCTGGCAGGGCCTGGCTTCAGTGGGTGAGTGATGGACAAGCAGGGCGTGTGCAGTCACAGGGCCCGCCTTGGAAGGCTCCCCCTCCCCCCCACCTTGGAAGGGCCCACCTTGACTTAACTCTCAGCTAGCTGTAGTGATTTTTTTTTTTTTTATTTCAGAGAGGAAGGGAGAAACATCAATGATGAGAGAGAATCATTGATTGGCTGCCTCCTTCCTGGGGCATGTGCCCTTGACCGGAATCGAACCTGGGACCCTTCAGATCGCAGGCCAACACTCTATCCACTGAGCCAAACTGGCTAGGTCTCAGCTGTAGTGATCTTGAAATTCTTAATTTTTTAAAACCAGGGGCACTGCAAATTACATTGCCAGATGACCAAGGTGGGGATCTGTGCTGAGGAGGAAGAAATAGTTGCAACAATGTTCCCTTTTCTTCTCCAAGGGCTTCCAGGGGTGGGCAAACTTTTTGACTCGAGGGCCACAATGGGTTCTTAAACTGGACCGGAGGGCCGGAACAAAAGCATGGATGGAGTGTTTGTGTGAACTAATATAAATTCAAAGTAAACATCATTACATAAAAGGGTACGGTCTTTTTTTTTTTTTAGTTTTATTCATTTCAAACGGGCCGAATCCGGCCCGCGGGCCGTAGTTTGCCCACGGCTGGCTTAGACCCAGGCTCCCCGGCCAGGATGACGTCCATTTAATCTTGTGCCTCCCTCCATGTGTTATGTTAGGATCCAGCCATTTCTATCACTCACCTGGGGGAGAGCCATGAGTGACTCTTGGGGCACCAGGCCCACTCTGCAATGACCGAGCTGGGCACAGGCAGGAAGGGATATGCTGCTTGCCGACTACAGCCCCAGGACTCTTCTCCCTGGGTGGCTGCTCTCCCCACCCTGGAGGTAAGTGGCTGAGGCCACACCATGCGGTTCCCCCAACACCAGACCCCTCTCTCGGCCCCAACCAGCCAGTTTCAGCGCTTCTGGTTAACCTTATCAAGAAGGGCCATGAGGGAGCCCACCAGCCCCTGCACGCCCCCACCCAACCCCACTCCCTGTAACAACCTCACTATCAGATCCGGAGCTCTGGCCTTGCCCTCCGTGGGAATGCGCTGTTAGCTCAAACCTCCCCTACTCTGCACCCCCTCCCCCTCAACAGTCCAGGGAACATCTTTCTTGACTCGGGCCCTGTGGCCTCTCCTTTCCTCCTGGCACTCACCTCCCTCTGAGGCCCTTCAAGGGGTCCTTGTGTACCCACCAGCCAAGAACAAGGAACAAGCTGTGTCTTCAGAAATCTCTGGCAACTTGGCCCCGACAGGCCCTCTGATGGGAATGGGAACAGGAAGTTTCACGGCAGAAAAAACCCAATCCCCTTTTATTGAGAAAACAGTCAATTCCTCACTCTTTTCCCAGGTGACTTTACCCCGAGATACGAGGTGACATCCTTCTGCACCCACCCCAAGGACCCCTGACCCTGGGCGGGGCGGCCCACAAGGGACACTCCCTGCCTTCACAGGAGCAGATGCTTGTCTGTCCGGCCCTGGAGCAATAGGGTTCTGGAGGGGGCTGTGCCAGGCACCGGGGTGCCCTGGGGGTGGGTCAGGGTGGCCCAGGGAGGAGTTGTCTTGCTGGAATGAGGGAAGGGAGGAACACCGCCATCTCCTGAGGCCTGGCGCCTTCTTCCTCCAAATTCTTCATAAATAGAACTTCACAGTAATAGAGGTATGTCCACTTCCAGGGTCAAACGGGCTGGTTTCCGGCCAGGGAGTCAGACCTCAGTGGGGCCACAGGAGGGCACGTGGCTGGGGCTGGTTGGGCAGCACCGTGACTTGGGGGGCAGAGCCCTGCGTCAGGGGTGGGGGCTGCTGCCATCCGGAGGTTCTGAGGATCGCTGAGGTAGTCAGAGGGGCAGGTTCTTCCAGGCAGGGGCCGGTCGGGGCATCACAGGACGCAGCCGGACTGAAGCCACCTGGGAGCAGAGGGGGCTGAGCAGCCAACTCCAGGCAGGTCTGGGGGGAGGGAGGGTGTGCCCAGGGGGTTCTGAGGCTCTGTCTCCAGGAGACCAAGGAGCACGGAGTGGGTGTGGGGGGACTGTGAGCCTGCACAGGGTTGAGCTTCTCCTGAAAAGGTTGCTTGGGCCCGCAGGGAGATTAAGGCATTTCACAGGAGAAGAACCTTCTGTGAATCAAGAGGGCAGCCACGGAGCCATCCAGGGCCTGGCCTCGCCCAGGTACCTGAGCATGGGGTTCCTTCAGAGGCCACCAGGGCCTCCCACCGGGTCAGAGGGAGTGAGGCAATGAACCCAGTTAGGAGGGCTGCCAGCAGCCTCGCTCCCCAGAGGACCTTCTCCAGGCTGGGCCGTTCCAAGCGTTCCTGCGCCCCAGCTCCGCTTCCTGGAGAGTGTCCACACAGGGAGGCCCCCGGCTACCTGTGCCCCCAACACCCAGGAGCACACAAGGCCCAGATCCAGACCCTCCACTGCCCTGCAGGGGACCAAGGCTCCATCCACCCTGGCATTGCAGCTCCAGCTGATGCTGGTGGTCCGGCCGGGGTCAGAGCACCTGGAGCTTGCGGGAGCAGGTGAGGTTGCCGTGCACCAGCCCCCACATGGCCAGCAGCTCCGAGGGCAGCAGCTTGTGCACAACCAGCATGGAGCGGAAAAAGCACGGCTCCTTGTTCATGCGGCTGTTGCGGTTCCGCGAGATGCCGAAAGTCTTGAAGCCCGCGTGGGCCACGGGCTGCACACCCAGCACCTCCAGGCACATGCCCAGGAAGACGTCATCGATGGGGTAAAGCTCCACAGTGTCACAGGCGTGGTGCAGGCGCCGGGCCAGGCCTCCGGCCATCAGGAAGCCGCCTCCACCGGCGTAGGGAGGGTAGCTGGCCTTGCTGTACAGGGCCCCAGGGATGTAGTACTTGTTGTCTTTCTT
This sequence comes from Myotis brandtii, assembly GCF_000412655.1. NCBI lineage: Eukaryota > Metazoa > Chordata > Mammalia > Chiroptera > Vespertilionidae > Myotis > Myotis brandtii. The sequence continues at coordinate 1,567,281 of NW_005370965.1, forward strand.
GCGGATGGGCCGAGCGTGCTGCAGGACGTCACCCACAAACAGGTCTTCCTCTGGCCGCCGGTCAGCCAGAAATTCCAGCAGGTTGGTGGGGTTGACGAAGACGTCATCATCGCCCTTGAAGATGAAGCGGACATTGGGGCAGAAGATGTCCAGCCACTTGAGAAAGTGGATCTCCTTGAGGGTCAGGTTGAAGAAGCTGTCAAGAAAGTCCCACTGGAGGATGTCGCCATAGAGGCGGTCCTCATAGGCTAGCAGCTGCTGGTAGTGGGCACGCTCCTCCTGCTTGGAGGCTGTGCCCAGCAGGAAGAGGGTGCGCCTGGCACCTCGGCCCCTGCCCACCGACTCCTGCTCCAGGCCCCAGGTCTGGCGGATGGCCTCCCGGCGGTCATGTTGCGTGATGACCGACTTGACGACCACCAGCAGGTAGACGTCACCGTTGCACTTTTCCGGGTGGTTCAGCAGCATGGGGAAGTATCGGCAATGGCGATAGAGCAGAAACTGCTGGAAGTGTGGCTCCAGGCCCTGGACCCAGGACTGGTGGGTCAAGTTGATATTGGCTGAGCAGTTAGTGGTGGTCACGTCCCAGGCCTGAGGGCCCCGTGAGGCCATGAGCACGGGGGAGACCAAATCCTTCGATCTCTTCCAGAAGTCATTGGGGTTCACCAGATGTCCACTTGGTTTCTGGGCCTTCTGTGGCCCTAGAGTGGGTGGTGGGGGCTCTTGCAGAAACTGACTGGGGGTCAGACTACGCTGGAATACAGCTATGGCCACGAGCAGGGCTAGGGACAGACACACACTCTTGTAGACAATTCTCTTCCTGGAGGTGGGGGGAGGGGGGAAACAGAGGAAAAGATGAATCCCCATGATCCTCCCAGCAGCCCTGGTGTGTAACTATAGTCCCAGATGGGGCAATGGGTCCTGGGTGTGGGTCGGAGGAGGATTCTGCTTCCTCTCCCACCCTGACTTCCCTCCTCCAAGACAAGGAGCCGCACAGCATAGAGCCTAAGAAGAGCACTGTGGCCCTGTCACTGACAAGCTAAATGACTTCGATGGGGTTCCCTTAACCCAGGGCTGGGCAAACTTTTTGACTCGAGGGCCACAATGGGTTCTTAAACTGGACCGGAGGGCCGGAACAAAAGCATGGATGGAGTGTTTGTGTGAACTAATATAAATTCAAAGTAAACATCATTACATAAAAGGGTACGGTCTTTTTTTTTTTTTACCTTTATTCATTTCAAACGGGCCGGATCTGGCCCGTGGGCTGTAGTTTGCCCACGGCTGCCTTAACCTCTCCAAACCATGATTTCTTCTTCCCTGAAATGAGGACAGTGTGGATTGGAGTTCTAGCTAAAGTGCCGGGCAGGGCAGTGAGTGTGCTGTCAGGGATTAGTGCTTCTACCGGGACTACCTCTGGTGGAGATCTTTGCCCTGCTCCCCGCCCGCAGCAAGGCACCTCCATCCATCACTTTCAATTTCCTGGGCAGACTCTGTGCACCATTCCGGTGACCCATGGGGACGAGTAGAGACAGGACCTGCTCTCCGCCTGAAAGCTCTATACCAGGGGTCCTCAAACTATGGCCCGCGGGCCACATGCAAATGCAAATAGTGTATTTGTTCCCGTTTTGTTTTTTTTACTTCAAAATAAGATATGTGCAGTGTGCATAGGAATTTGTTCATAGTTTTTTTTTTAAACTATAGTCCGGCCCTCCAACTGTCTGAGGGACAGTGAACTGGCCCCCTGTTTAAAAAGTTTGAGGACCCCTGCTCTATACTATGTGGGGGGCTTTGGGGAGCAGGCTCTAACTTGGGACTGAAGAAGCCTGTCCCTCTTCCCTCCAACCCATGCATCTGACCCAACAAAAATCAAACAGCCCAGGGCATCTAGCATGACCATCACCCCCTAAGCCCCTAGTCTGGACCCCACTTCCCTTAACATCACACTAGGAGAGATGCTATGCTGCCCTGGGAGGGGAGCACATTCGGACCCCCACCTTCCAAGGACCCTGCTTGCCCAGGAACCCTATCCCACCCATTTCAGAAGCAGAAATTAGAGTGTTGCCAGGAAGGCTGGACTCGGGACCCTCTTTCTTCGGCTCACACTCTGGGGATGGCCAGGCCACCTGCTCTGGTCTCTCCTGTGGAGACATAGGGTGACACCTTCCCATGTGGTCCCAAGGTTTCCTGTGCATGGAGTGGAAGGAGGACCGGGTCACCTCAGGTACTGGGTTGGGGGAGGTGTGTGACCTAAGACTGACCCTGGGAGGGTGGGGGAGCAGAGTGCTTGGTTCTCCAGCCCAAGGGGTTTCAAGGAAGCCCCTCAAACCCCAGGAGGGTCACCCCAGGGGAGAGGGATGCGGCAAGGCCCCTCCACCACAGGCCGGTTTCACCTGCACCGTCCTACTCGGTTTGTAGGAAAAAGTCCTTCAGGGGACGGGAGGGAAGAGGAGGGGAGGGAGGGGAGGGAGGGGAAGGGAGAGGCGCGC
>NW_005370965.1:1570260-1594801 GCF_000412655.1 Myotis brandtii
CCCGTTTCTCGGAGGCGGAACCCGAGGCTGCGGAGCGCGCAGAGTCGCCCAAGGTCACTCGGTCCGAACGTGGGCGGCTGAGTCGGGACTTCGCCCCCGGGTATGCGCTTTCCCCCGTGGCGCTTCCCAGGAGTCGCCAACCCGTCTGGGTGCGTGGGAACCTGGACGCCATCCATCCATCCCCAACCTCCCGCAGCCGGGGCGCAGGGGTCGGGGGCAAGTCCCTCTGGCTCCATCGGACTTTTCCTTGGAGGGAGGCAGAGGCAGACCGGGGTTCGGGACCTTCTCCGCACCCCCAGGCAGCAGCCCCTCCGAGCCTGTGCCCTCCCTCCGCGGGGAGCTCCCCTGCACCACCAAGGGACGGCCTGTCCGCCCCGCTCAGCCGCCTTCTTTTTTCATCCATCAACAAACATTTCACTCAAAACCCTTTCTGTCCCCAAGCCTTTATTAATCTATTTGTGTGTGTGCCAGACCCGCTCCTCCTAGGGGCGGGCTGCACTGGACAGACTTGGAGGGGCCATCTTGGCTCCGCCGGGCCTGGAACGATGGGTGGCCCCATCCAGGGGACTTCCAGAATCCGCTAACAGGTAAAACGCCCTCTGCCCTGCTCTCCCAGATGTCTGTGCTAGTCCTGTCCCATGTTGAGGTCCCATCACGGAGCATATGGTAGGACCTTGAAAAATGCCGGTGGAACTAAGCGGAAGCATTTCACAGTCCAGTAAATAACAGCTAACATTCATCATGCAGTTAAAACATGCCAAGCACAATTCCAGGCTGCTGCTCAGCTGACTCAGTAACCCTAGCAGCGTAACCCTAGCAGCGTATACTCTGGTTATTCCCACGTTACAAAGGAGGAAATGGAGGTTCCAGGAGGGGAAGCTCAGTAGGCCAGGTTCCATGATTAATAAGCAAACCCAGGAGGCCGCCTGGCTCCGGAAGCAGGCTCTGGGGCCTTGTCTTAGGGGCAGCAATGACAGGGAGCTGCTTTGAAGCTGGGACCCAGCCCCTGAAGCCCTGTGAGCCTTGGACTTAAGGCTCAAGGGCCCTTTAGAGAGGGTGGAAAAATCCAAGGTGCAATAGAATTTTCATGGATGTTGTGAGCTCCAATCAAGGAATGCGAAGGGGCTTCCAGGAGGAATTCCACAGGAAAACCCTGGGACCAGCACCTTCCCACTCATAACCCCACTGACCACCCGTCCCACGGGCACCAGGGACTTCACTTCACTGCCCGGTTTGTGGGTTCTCCCCTTTCACCCTGGAAGTGTGACCTTGAGGGAGGGCTAGGGCCAGGCCTGGCTGGGGACAGCCCACCCTACCTCAGCACTGACCTTTCACCCAGAAGCTGTGGGGTCTCCTCAGGTCCTGGTGAGGGGCAGACACAGCTATTCCCTGGGAAGGGGTTTTGAGCCCAGGTTTGGGGACCAGAGGGGAGAGCTCTGTACTTTTTGGCTCTCACTAGGGCAGTGATGGCAAACCTATGACACGTGTGTCAGAGGTGACACACGAACTCATTTTTTTGGTTGGTTTTTCTTTGTTAAATGGCATTTAAATATATAAAATAAATATCAAAAATATAAATCTTTGTTTTACTATGGTTGCAAATATCAAAAAATTTCTATATGTGACACGGCACCAGAGTTAAGTTAGGGTTTTTCAAAATGCTGACACGCAGAGCTCAAAAGGTTCGCCATCACTGCACTAGGGGCTGGTGGCCTGTCCCCTTGAGGCTCAATTCCCTGTGAGCACCAGTTACATGAGATACGAAGATCAGCGTCTCCTACGTGGTGGCATCGAGGCAGGCTGGCTGCTATTAATATTATTATTGTTAATATTAATAACCCAACCCACAAGGCCAAAGAACCCAGCAGGGCTCAGGGAGGTGGTGATGGGGGGAGTCGCCCAAGGTCAACTGGGTGTTTGTCAGTGGAATCGGGTTCATTGAGAGGAACAGTTTGTCATCATGGGTTCATTTCATCTGTGCCCAGCTGGAACTCAGACTGGGGAATGGATGACAGTTAATTAGCCCCTGACAGGGTTGTGGGTGGAGGATGTGCGACAGGGCTAGGCCCAGGCAACTTTCAGTCAGTCTGACCAGCGGCTCCTTTTGGGCAGAGCCCTAGCAGATTCCTGCTGATTGTCTCAAACCACAGCTCGGGTGGTTGAGCAGGGCCAATGGGAAGGGGGAGATCAGTCTGTAGATGGAAACTGTCCCACCCCACAACCCCACTGTGTCTGTTCTGCTCTGAGTGTTTTGTTCTCACTGCATACAGAGGGGTGCATGTGATACCATGTTTCCCCCGTATATTCAGTCGCACCCTCAAAAGCCCTGTGATCAGAGAGCAAAGGAGTGTCCCTCTCTCAGATCCTCTTTAAAACTCCCCAGAGCAGAGCCCACCCCCTGACCGGAGCATGCTATCAGGGTGGGTGGGGGCATAAGGCACTGTGACAGGCCCAGCCTGAGACTAGAGAAGAGAGGTGCTGGGTACAAACCCAGAGTCTAGAGAGAGGTGCCCACTTGTGGACCCGTCTCCAGGGCGCCTGCTTCAGCCACCTCATCAAGCTCACTGGAATCCCATGAGGCCCATCATCTTATTAACTTTCTTTACCAAGACCAGGACTCAGCTTCACCACTCACCAGCGGGCTGACCTTTCCCTGGGCCTCAGGGAAAGGTCCGGAGGTGGGCGGCTGAGTCGGGACTGAAGGCAGATGGAAGCTACAGAACCAGGAGATCTGGGGGTGTAGGGGGTAGGGTGGGCTGAGCCTCAGGGAAAGGTCTGGAGGGACGTGGGCGGCTGAGTCGTGGCTGAGTCGGGACTGGAAGCTACAGAACCAGGAAATCTGGGGGTGTGGGGGGTAGGGTGGAGATAGGGGGTGGTCTGGTCTATAGCCAAGGAGGGAGGGTGGGGATGGGAGAAGCTAGTTGGGCAGGAGGCAGAAGTCCCCGAGGGTGGTGGTGGTGGAGTAGGTGTCGCTGGGTCCTCTGATCCCCTCAGGTTGAGATTCTGCTTTCGAAAAGGAAATGCAGGGAGGCCTGATGTTGGAGAAGCCCAAGAAGCTCCTCCTCCCTCTCCTTCCCCTGCCCCCTCCCTCTCCTCCTCCTTCCTCTCTTCTCTACACCTCTTTTGCACTTTACTTTCCCTTCCCAACCCCCTTTCCCTCTCCCTCCTCCCCATCCCTGTTCTCACCGTCTCTATATCAGCCACCACCCATTCTCCAGAACCAGTTGGGGCAATCCAGACCCTGCTGGTTTGATGCAATTATAATGAAGTTCACCTGGGACCAAGGACCTGCCTTGCCCTTGGGTGTGGGGAGACATCTGATGGGCCAGAGGTTGCTCTTAGTCATTCCTTAACCAGACAATATGGGGCTGACTTGGGGGAGAGACCATCTCTACATCAGCCACCACCCATTCTCCAGAACCAGTTGGGGCAATCCAGACCCTGCTGGTTTGATGCAATTATAATGAAGTTCACCTGGGACCAAGGACCTGCCTTGCCCTTGGGTGTGGGGAGACATCTGATGGGCCAGAGGTTGCTCTTAGTCATTCCTTAACCAGACAATATGGGGCTGACTTGGGGGAGAGAGAACCAGAAAGCTGGGTGTGAGGAGCCCTGGCACCTTGGAGAGAGACTGCCATCCGCAGAGGCTGGTGCTCAGTGGTGCTGGGCAGTGGCCTCGGTGGAGAGCTGCCCTGAGCAGCAGCCTGCCCTCCAGGGCAGCCATGACCAGTGCTTCAAGTGGGTGGGCTACACTTGCACCAGAGGGTCCGTCAACTGGCACCGGAGTGTCAGAAGCATGTCTTTAGTGATAAGCATGTCCTTGAAGATGTGCGCCAGGCAAGAAACACTGTACAGGCCCCTCTGCCCGAGCCTGAGCAACTCAGCAGAGCAGTGCCCTGGGCCCAGGACTCTCCCTAATTGGTCCAGGACACCTCATTCAATGATCTGATTGGAGGGTTAGCTAGCCTTGGACTATGTCCTTGAATTCGCCCAGAGAGACGCTTTTGGGACAGAGAGTGGGGCTCCCCAGGGCTCCTGGGCAGTGGTGGGAGGTCTGTTTTGTGCTTCCTGCTAATAGGTGCTATAAGTAGGGGAGCATTGATTTCACTGTAATATACCATGTGGCAAGGAGATGTGGGGTGCGGCCTAGCATTTCCACCTCCCTCTGGTCCTTGGAGGCCACCCATATCCACTGCAGAGAACCTGACCCTTTCTGCAGGGTCCCCTGGGAGGGACTGCCCAGGCACAGTGGAGGGGAGAAGGAAGGAGTAAGGTGGTGGGGTGGGGGGTGAGGGGCGGGGAAGCAGCACACAAAGGAAGACTGCCCAGGCACAGTGGAGGAGAGAAGGAAGGAGTAAGGTGGTGGGGTGGGGGGTGGGGGGGGGGCAGGGAAGCTGCACACAAAGGAGGAAGAGAAAAGGGCCAAGAAGGAGCTAGCAGAGAGGTGCGGGGATGGGGAAGAGCTGGGGGGCAGGGAGGACAGGGTTTTCAAAGCATGGGTGGTCTGGTTTGAAGTCTGGGAGGTGCCCTCACCCAATGGCAGATTGGGTCAAAGAGAAGCCCCCATCACAAGGGGTGAGAGGCTGGGGGGAAGTTAAAAGGGTCTCCTTTCAGGATTTGCATATGAGCAACACAACTGACATACCCTATTGGCAGAGATCCCAAGTGCTCTTCTGTGGGCAAATCCTGATCGAGCCAAGACTGACCCAGCAACCAAGAAGGTGACATTGCCCTAACTAGTAGGATATTTCAAAATAAAAATTGCAGGGCTGCCTGCGGAGCGTCTGTTGGAACCTGGGAAATTGTATTTTTCCAGTTTCCCAGATGATTCTGATGTACAGGCAGGTTTGGGAAAGACTGGCACTGTGCCCTCCAATTCAAGCTCCCTTGGTCAGCCATGGGCAAGGGCCAGCAGAGGGACACTTCCCCCTGTGAGCCTGGGGAGAGGGACAACAGAATGGGGAGGCAGCTCTGGAGGAAATTGGAGGCAGAGAGGGGGAGAGTTGAGGAATTCACTTTTCCTAGTGAAGCAAGTGGCAGCTGAGGAAGCAGAGGCGTCTAGGTGCTTAAAGAGTGGGACGACGAGACGTGTCGGGGCATTCCTGTACATCCTGGAGACCCAGGCCTGTGGCTGAGGCAGGGTGTCCTGGTGTCTCTGGGTGTGAGTGACAGAAACCCAACTCAAAGTAGCTCAAGCAAAGGAATTTATTTGCTTGTGTGATGGGAAGCCCCGGTCCCTTGCTCTCTCTTGTCCTCTCCCCACAACCCACCTCCCTGTACAGTTCACCTACCTGTTTATTTGTTTAAAACAAATAAATTTTTTAAAAACAATTTCTTTTCAATCCTCACATGAAGGTATTTCTTTTAATTGATCTTAGAGAGAGAAAGGAGAGAGAGAGAAGCATTGATGTGAGAGAGAAACATCAATTGGTTGCCCTGACCGGGGATCAAACCTGAAACCAGGGTATGTGCCTTGACTGGGAATTGAACCCACCACCTTTTGGTGCAGGGGACAATGCTCTAACCGACTGAGCCACACCGGCCAGGGCAGTTCACCCACCTCTTGCCTCTCTCCTGAACCCACAGGCTTCTTCCATGAGGACTAGGAGAAAGGCAGGCTTGCAGATGGCCTCGAGTGTTTATCACTCTATCTTGAGGACCCCAGAAGAAAGGGGTTTTCCCCCTTCCCAACCTCCATATATAAAATTCCAGGGAAGGACTCTTATTGGTCTTGCTTTAGTCTCATGCCCAGACCTGGGCCAATGATCATGTCTAGGGGGATTGGGGTAGTGTGATTGGCCAGGCCTGAGTCATGTGTCTCCTACTGTGGTTGTGTTATCGGTGGAAGTGTAATTCTCGCAATGCTGTGAGGAAAAGAATTTCCTGAGACTTGCATGGGAGGAAGAGTAATATTTACTCAGTGGAAATAAACTCCTGGGTTTCCAATGTTCCATTTCCCTCCCTCTCGCCATGGAAAAAGTCCAAACGTGTCTTCAGCAGGGCCAGAATAAAAGCCACTGCCCATCGTCTCTGCTCCATATTAAAGTACAGTCTAGTCCAGCACCTGCATGTGGAGTCCGCATGGCCATGGGTCATGCGGCTGCTAAGGCCACATGGCTGTGGAGTGAGAACACATGAATCCACGAATAGGCAAGTTAGGGTCACAGAGCAAGAGAGGGCAAGAGAGAGGAAACTGAAGAATTAAAAAAATTATTATTATTTTATTGATTTCAGAGAGGAAGGGAGAGAGAAAGAGAGAAGCATCAATGATGAGAGAGAACCATTGATCAGCTGCCTCCTGCATACTCCATGCTGGAGATCAAGCCTGCAACCCGGGCATATGCCATGACCGGGAATTGAACCATGACCTTCTGGTTCATAGGTTGATGCTCAACCACTAAGCCACATAGCTGGGCTCTTTGGGGGTTTAACCAGGAGCTTCTTCAAACTAACCAATGAACTTTCCAAGATTTCACACTTCTGATGGGGTGCACCCTCTACCCAATCCATTATTCTCCATGCTAGACCGACAGGCAGGCACCTCCCTTGTGCCACCCGAATTCTACTGCGCATTTGCCTATCTCCGCCTTCTCCCCCCAATAATGCAGTACCTGCAGGGGGAGGGGGAGGGGGGGGAGGGTGCTAGTCCCATTAGAGGAACAATGCTGTGTGAAGCTGTAGCTTCCTGGTGAAGCTTCCCAGGTGACCATGCTTACAATGTCTGACTTTGCTTTCTTGCCTTTATTAATATTAAGTAGCTAATTACAACGATAACAGTTGGGGCAAGGTCCTGGGAGGAGCAGCCCCACATGATCTGCCTGGAAGGGGGCAGATCCCTCAGAGCAGGCGTCCTCAAACTACAGCTCGCAGGCCACATGCGGCCCGCCGAAAACATTTATCCGGCCCACCGGGTGTTTTTGCCGCCGCTGCCTGTCCTGCTTAGCAGCCCACTTGTCCCGGGCCTGCAGTGCGCATGTGTGGAATGTCTGAGGGACAGTGAACTGGCCCCTGTTTAAAAAGTTTGAGGACCTCTGCCTCAGAGGAAGCAGGGGAGCCCTGCCTGCTTGATTTTAAAATCAATTTTTAAAAAATTTGGAAATAAAGAGAGCAAGGGAAGAGATGCCAGCCAGTCCTCCTGCTCAGCCAAGCCTCTTGGAGTCTTAAATCACCCTCCCACACAGACCCTCTGAGACGGAGCCCTGGAAGGAAGAAAGGAGCGGTGGCCGTGTGGGAAACGTCTCCACATGTTTTCCTGACAAGGAGCCCCAGGCTGAGAGGAGCCCCAGGCTAGCTAGTGGAGGGGGCGCTATCTGGCCTCCTTTCTGTGCCCAAGTTCCCACTGGCTGATCTGGGGCAGCCAATTCCACCCAGGACTTTGAGGTGTGGGAGCCAGTCGGGCAGGGCTGGAGCTGCGCAGCAGAAAAGAGAAGCCAGGGTTCCAAAGGCCAGAGAACCACGTCTGTGGGCTTGGAGGAAGCTGGGTGGAGAAGCTAGGCAGGAGTGGAAGGAGCGCTCCCCAAGCACTGCCCTGGACTCACACAGACACACTCTCTCACAGACACACAGAGAGGAGAGACAAACACACACTCACACAAAGCCACACAGGTGTGCAAGTGACACAGACATAGGCTACATAGGCCCAGGCACTTAAACACACCCAGGGACAGACATACACACAGACATGCTCACATTCAGAGACACATACAACACTCAGACACACGTAGGTCAGACACACCCAGACACGTTCACACAGAAGCACTTATATTCAAGGAAGATACACACCTACACTCACAGTCATACACACATGCGCACAAGAGACATGCACACCCAGTGAGAAGCATGCGCGCGCGCGCGCGCACACACACACACACACACACACACACACAAATACACATTTCCAGAGAAATGCACACGCGCACCTAGACACATCCAGAAACACAGATACTCATCACACACCCGGACACATCCAGAGAGACAAACACCTTCACACACACACACACACCCCTACGGCCTTTCCCAGTGGGGAGGGGCTCCTCTCAACCACCAGCTCATCTGCTACTGGTAAAGCCCTGCGTGGTGGGCCCTTGGGAACTTGGGAATGGGCTCGGGACCAGGCAGACCCCTATTGCATCCATGAGTGGCCTCTTTGATCTGTTCCTGGTCCTCGAGCCTGTGTCCACCCCTGCTTCCAGGAGCTTCGGGCACTTCCCCACACCCACATCTACCCCCACCCCTACGCTAGCCACCTTGGCTTTCTTCTCCCATTCATCAAGATCCCAGCTTCCTTCTGCTCAAATGCACTCCCCACTTCTAAGTTGAGTGAACTCCTGCTCATCTTTCAAAACCCACCTCAAATGTCCCCGCCTCTGGAGTAGGTGCTCCCTCCCCTGGCTGGCATCATGTCTGTCCCTCCTCTACTGGTCCCACCACACTGGACACAACCCAGGGCAGGGACAGGCCTTTCTTCGTTCCTGGCATCACAGGGGAGGGGAGGCGCCGGTGCCTGTCTTTAAATAGCCCAGGGAATGAATTACCAGCATTGGCTGCCTGGAGGAGACCCGGCAGGGAGGAGGGCAGTCTGAACTTGGCCACATTCAGAAGATGACTGGGTGTGCCCACCTCAGGGAGCCTTGGGCGGCCTAGACAGATTTGCAAAGCCCCAGCCCCACCCCCAGAACGCGCGTTCAAACTCACACTGACACGCATTCACATGAGGGTGGGCATTGTGCCCCCTCGTCCTGGACAGCTGGGCTGCCCCCTCTCCCCAGGCCACCAGTGACTCACATCTCCGCCCTCCAGGCGGCTGGCTTGGGCACACACAGCCTCCTTTCAGCCCCTGGGCCTCAAACACTAGCTTAGTCTTCCTTCCCCGTGCCTCCCCCTCCCCGGTGAGCCAGCAGGGCCTCCCAGCCTGGCAGCTTGGCCCACGGGGAGGCCATGCAGAGGCCTCCTTCCTCTGCGGCGCACAGGGCTCCTGTCTCTCGTCACCTGGCTCTTGTCCAAGCCAGCCCTGAATGGCTGCCTTTTCATGGCCCGGAGGCTGGCCAGGTGCATTCTGGGCAGCCCCGCTCCCACCAGTGCCCAGGGACAGCTGTCGCCATGGTGCTGCTACCACCGAGGGGACAGAGCCGCAGGGGCCTCTTCAGTCCCATAGAGACTCTTCTCACATACCTTTCTGTCTGCTTCCCCAGAGGCTCTCGGTAGCCTGGCCAGGCGAGGATTTTTATTATTCCCATTTTCTGGAGGAGACAACTGAGGCCCGGGGAAAGGTCAGCCCGCTGGTGAGCGGTGAAGCTGAGTCCTGGTCTTGGTCAAGAAAGTTAATAAGATGATGGGCCTCATGGGATTCCAGTGAGCTTGATGAGGTGGCTGAAGCAGGCGCCCTGGAGACGGGTCCACAAGTGGGCACCTCTCTCTAGACTCTGGGTTTGTACCCAGCACCTCTCTTCTCTAGTCTCAGGCTGGGCCTGTCACAGTGCCTTATGCCCCCACCCACCCTGATAGCATGCTCCGGTCAGGGGGTGGGCTCTGCTCTGGGGAGTTTTAAAGAGGATCTGAGAGAGGGACACTCCTTTGCTCTCTGATCACAGGGCTTTTGAGGGTGCGACTGAATATACGGGGGAAACATGGTATCACATGCACCCCTCTGTATGCAGTGAGAACAAAACACTCAGAGCAGAACAGAAACTGAAAGAGCCGGAGCCTGGCTTAGGGGCCCTGTGGTTGGCCAAATAGGGCCGGTCTCAAAAACATGTGCACGGCCTCACCCCTAGGACTTGTGGCTGTGAGAGGTTGTGGCCAAAAGGGATGCAGATGTAATTAAGGTTACAGACCTTAAACTAGGGTGGTGAGCCTGATTGTCCAGGGCCCCAATCTAATCACAAGAGCCCTTGAAAGCAGAGAATCCTCTGTGGCTGGAAGCAGCCGAGATGCAGCAAAAGGGAAAGTTGGAGACATTCCAGGCTTGGGAGGGATTTGATGAGCCTTTACTGGCTCTAAAGTATAGGGACCCACTCATGGCCCAGATACCTGACGGAGGCCCCTGGGAGGTAAGGGCCACCTCCAGCTGACGGCCAGCGAGGACATGGACCTCAGTCCTGCAATCACAAGGAACTGGGTTCTGCCCACAGTCCGAGTGAGCGTAGAAGCAGAGTCTCCCGGGGCCACCCCATAAGAACGCAGCTGGCCAACATCTGAGCTGAACCTTGTAAAATTCTGAGCAGAGAAACTGGCTGAGCCAACTCGGATGTCTGACCTACAGAAGTCTGAGAGAATAAATCTGAGTTGTTTCCAGCTGCTAAGCTTGTGGTAACTGGTCCCAGCAGCACTAGAAAGACAACATAGGCCCTAAGAACTGGTGCCACCCTGCTTCCCTTGATTTGGTGACAGGCACCAATAATTTTTTGTTGTTAGTTTTTGTCATCCATGACCAAAGACTCCCCACTGATGCATTGTTTTTATGACACCTTCATTGTTTCCCAAACAGCCTGCTCTCCTAGGTGGTAGAAGATGAGACACCCAGAAATTGGGGCAGCCACCACCCAAGAGGCTGGGGGACAGCAATTGGTGACAGAGGGACAGGCCCTCTTGGACCTGAGCCTTCGAAAGTTTGAAGCAGTTCTTCCAGAAGGCTCAGGGGCACTTCCTCACCAAACTGGATCCCGCCCTTCCCCCAAGTAGGGCTGAGGTCACTGGGGAGAGAGCCATTGCCTGGGGGTCAGGGAGAAGCAACAGTGTCCTGTGGTGGCTTGGTCAAATCTTGTGAAGGTTGGCAGGGTCAAAGGACATGGGGGTTCCAGTCCCAGATGTAGGGGTGATGTGTCTGTTCCTTGTGTGGTTAGTGGTGATGGTTTCACAGGTGTCTACATATGCCAAGTTTTACCACCGTGGACACTGAGACACACACAGTGCACTGCATGTCAGTGGTGCCTCCCTCAAGCTGTTAAAAAGAACAACAAAAGGATGGCTGTGACACAGGCTCCCTGAGGGACTTTGTGGTTTGTGGGGAAGGCACAGCCAGGAGGCACTCCAGAGTGTGGGGAGCTCAGGAGGGAGCCCTGAATTGAGACCCAAAGCCCTGGGGCTCAGGATGTGGTGGGGCCGCTCATAGAAATGCAGGTTCCAGCCCTGGACAGTTGTTCAGTGGTTAGAGCATCTGCCTGTAGATCGAAGGGTCTCGGGCTCAATTCCCACCCAAGGGCATGTACCTTGGTTGCAGGTTTGATCCGTGGCCTCGGTTGGGGTGTGTGTGTGAGGCAACCAATCAATATATCTCTCTCACATCAATGTTTCTCTCTCTCTCTCTCTCTCTCTCTCTCTCTCTCTCTCTCCACTTCTTCCTCCCTTCTACTCTCTCTCTAAAGATCAATGGAAAATATATCCTCAGATGAGGATTTTTTAAAAAAGAAATGCAGGTTCTAGGCCCCTGCCCTGCCCAGTTGACTCCTGCACATTTAGGTTTGAGCATGTGTCCCCCTGGACAGGACCCTGTGGAGAGCACCCGGGCCTCCTGCCCTCTCGGAGTTCTGAATCACAGCTTGGTCTTAGCTTGAGGCTGGCCTTAGACCCAGGATGCCATCTCTCTTCTGAGAGTTCCTAGAGCCAGAGGTACCAGGACAGAGAGGGGCCTGGGCCAGGAGGCCTCTCCCTGCTCTCTACTTGATTTTCTGGTCACTGGAACATTGGCAGCAGCCCCCATAGATGAGAGAGGAGGGGCTGGACAGAAGTGGGTCAGTGTGGGGATGAGATGAGGGGCAGGAAGGGACAGGGGGGCATTTTAGAGCCAGGGGACCCAGGATTCTAGAGAGTAGGACCCAGGATCTCTCCCTCCTGAACATGGGAGGTCACTGCCAGTGTGGGGAGCCTCTGATTGAAGATGCTGAAGAATCAACAAAGGAGAGAAAACACCCAGTCCTGGCTTTGACGCTGTAACAGCAGAAGACGACCAGGGTGTGTGTGAGTGAGGCCCAGCCCCTGCCCCTGCCGGAAGACAGCTTGGGAAGAAGAGAGGGCACCAGGGACTCACCCAGGGACCAAAGGGTCAAAGTAGGGAGGAGGGGAGGGGGCCTCCTGGCTCATGCTCCTCTCTCCGTCCCAGTGCCTATGGCTCCATAAACTCTCCAGGGTGCAGAGGGGACAGGCCAGAGTGGTCCTAGGTGGGACACAAAGGCAGCCAGGGCATTTCAAGCCCGCTGTTCCCGCCCAGGCCATAGTCCTGGGGCCTCACACTCTGGCACCAAGCTTTCTTGCATTTCGGCCCTGGGCCAGACCGAGTTTCTGAGAAGCTGTACTTAATGGCAATATGACCTGGAACTTTTTGGTTCAGTTTGCCTGGCCTGCTGCTGCTCCTGCCTTATGGTGACCTTAGAATCCTCCCATGGACCTTGACCCTCATGACTGAGGCTGTGGAGCGGGTCTGGTCCCCCAGGAGACCATGACCGTGGCACTCTGGCATCACCGTCGGTCCCACCAGAGACTGCGTGGCCACCATCCTTGCCTCTCTTCCTGCAGACTGGGACGTGGCCACTGGCAGCCAGCATTTTAGTTTCGCCATCTGGGAATGGTGATAGTGTCCCCACTTCACGCCCTGGCACCTTTCAAAGAAAGTGCAGTTGATTACAATATTATATTCGTTTCAGGTGACTCTAGCCCCCTTTGACCCACTCTTCTTGCCTTTGGCTCAGGCACTATATCCAGACTTTATCAGCCCAGCCTTCTGCAAATAAACCAGGGTTTCCAGCAAACCCAGGTCGTCATCACTCTGGACTTGTAGGTCACTAGCAAGAGCTGTGACGGCAGCCAGGAGCGGTGCCACACCCTTCAGCCCGTGGGGCCGGTGTGTTTCTGGGCCACACACAGAGAGAAGTGTGAGCAGCAGTGTGCTAAGTGGCAAGGTGTCCAGGAAGATTCCATTAACCATCTGGTCCTCCATTATCACGCAGCCCAGGGAGAAAGGCTGCTCTGGACGTGTAGGTCACTAGCAAGAGCTGTGACGGCAGCCAGGAGCAGTGCCACACCCTTCAGCCCGTGGGGCCGGTGTGTTTCTGGGCCACACACAGAGAGAAGTGTGAGCAGCAGTGTGCTAAGTGGGAAGGTGTCCAGGAAGATTCCATTAACCATCTGGTCCTCCATTATCACGCAGCCCAGGGAGAAAGGCTGCAAGTTAGTTCCTGTTAGGTGACAACCCAGGAGTGAAATGATGCTGGCACTTTAGGCCAACGCCAGAGATCTGCGGACATGTAGAAACAGATGTGGGCAGAGGCTGCCAGAGTAGCTGACGGTCCACTACCCATGCCACCCTTTGGACCCACACCATCCCCAGCACAGTCCCTGGTCTACCCAACCTTCTGCCTCAGACTGCACCTCCTTACACACCCCTGCACACAGCAGATATAAGTGACCTCCAGGACACAAACAATGGTAAACGTAATAAAATAATTGAGTACTTATTACCTTTGTTTTTCATAGAATTAATTTCATTGTAAGTTTATGTAATTTGAGTTTTGGTAATGGCTATGTTTAACACCAGAAAGTGTAGTGCCCCGCCACAGCTGGCTCAGCACACCTGCTCCTACCCAGGTCCCAGGGAAGGGCCTGGTGGCCCCCAGCTCCCAGGGCTTCTCCAGACCACTGCTCCCTGGCCTTTGCTCCAGCCTCCCTTCTTAGAGCTCATGCCATCAACTTGTCCCCTCTTTCTTCTCTAGGACCCCCCACCCCAGTGCCTTCAGCATCCAACTGGCCACCTCAGCTTTTCCTGTGAGTAACTAATTTCTCTCTTCCACTGTCCCCTACGATCTTTCACCCAGGACTCTACTTAACAAATATTAATATAGCAAAATCACAACACTCCACACCCCAGCTCAGGGCAGCCCCACGGGATGTTAGTTGGACTAAATGAAGGTAGGGAGGTTATGCCACAGTGGAAAAACAACCTGAAAGATTTGGTTCCGAGAAGTATGTTCTGAACACCTTCCATGTGGTAGGTTGTTTTGGTCATGCTCCAGTCTTGTCAGTTTCCCTGTATCCTGTCCATCTGCACAGACCTTGGCCTTGGTCATGTGACCTGCTTTGGCCAGTGGGAGAGCAGTATCATGATGTGAGTGGAGACTTGAATAGCACGTGGGCTTGACCTCTCTTATGCAGTGGGGCTCTGAGACCGCCCTGGGAACGAGTCCACGCTAGCTAGCTGGAGGATGAGACCGCCCTGGGAACGAGTCCACGCTAGCTAGCTGGAGGATGAGACCGCCCTGGGAACGAGTCCACGCTAGCTAGCTGGAGGATGAGACCGCCCTGGGAACGAGCCCATGCTAGCTTGCTGGAGGATGAGAGGCCTCATGGAGAAGAACCCAGGACCCACCAACAGCCACCCCAGCCACGAGTGAGGCCCTTGCCTGTCCTCTGACCACAGAGGCATGTCTGGGTTCGGCCAAGCCCAACTGCCGATCTGAGCCCAGGCTCCACTGCTGACCCACACAATTATAAGCTGGTAAATTGTTGTTTTTAGCCACTAAGTTTTGGGGGTAGTTTATGTGCAAAAGTGAACGGAATCACTCCTAGCACAACTTACCACTGACGGTGTCTGAAGAGGTGAAGATAGGTAGCCCCCCCCGCCGCCCCCCACCTATCGGCACACTGGAGGGAGCAGGAGGAGCCCCCAGAGCCAGGCAGGGCAGGAGGCATGGGGAGCATTCACCTTGCACACAAAATGAAAGGGGGTGCCTGCAAACTCAGCAGTCAAGTTAAATATTTTAATGCACTATTAAAAAAAAATCAAATCGGTAAACTCTGGCCGTGGGCTGGCTGCCTATTTTTATAATAAAAGTTTTATTGGAATTGGGGCTTGGATTAGGGTTTGGCAAAACGAGGTAGGGTCATACAGGTGCAGGGTCACGTCTTGTTTTTATTTAAAAGTTTAATATTTTGTCATGGATTTTTTTGTATCATTCTTATTTATTTGTGCATTTGTTTTTTATTTTTATTTATTTATTTTTTAAATATATTTTATTAATTTTTTACAGAGAGGAAGGGAGAGAGAGAGAGAGAGAGAGAAACATCGATGAGAGAGAAACATCGATCAGCTGCCTCCTGCACACCTCCTACTGGGGATGTGCCCGCAACCAAGGTACATGCCCTTGACCGGAATCGAACCTGGGACCTTTCAGTCCGCAGGCCAACGCTCTATCCACTGAGCCAAACTGGTTACGGCTGTGCATTTGTTTTTTATTTAGCTATTTTGATTTGGGCTAAATCCTTCCCAATTTGCTGAGTGTCCCCTGGTATCTGACTGGATCTCAAATCTCTACCTGTTATAGTCTCACCCAGGATTATAATAGAAGCTATTTCCGTCTGCTCTGAATGAAGTAAATGAGATCAATGCCTGCTAAGGAGACATGAGGGGCCAGTAGCCGGCCTTCCTGAATGCTGAGGAGTACGTTGCTGATATTTTACAGTCTCCTCTGGCTGTCAGCCTTGGTGGGAGGTGTGTGTCTGCATGAGGACTCTCCGGGCGTGGCTCAGCGGCTGGGCACTATTTACTTTCCCAGAAGAACCAGCCAGCCACACCTATGAGCTCAGTGTAGTTTGACCTGAGTAGGATACTCCCCTCATCTCTAAAAGACAATCTCTTATTTTCTCGAAATGGCCAGACATT
Source organism: Myotis brandtii (assembly GCF_000412655.1). Classification (NCBI taxonomy): domain Eukaryota; kingdom Metazoa; phylum Chordata; class Mammalia; order Chiroptera; family Vespertilionidae; genus Myotis; species Myotis brandtii. Next base: position 1,585,910 of record NW_005370965.1, read on the forward strand.
TACAAATCAGACTTTAGCTCATCCAAAGAGGGGGAGCAACAGCCTTCACCCCCGGGGGACACTGGGCGGAAAGGATGACTCCCACTCCCTCGGGGCTGCTGGAGTCGGCAGCTCCCACTGGAAGGCGGGGAAAGGCCGTGCCAGTCGGTGGCACCCCAGGAATCTGAGCGGGTGGATTCACTGGGGAGAGCGGGAAAGATGTTTTCCATTGCGTGCAGAAGTTCACCACAAAGTGATTCCACTTCCAGGACTCAGTCTGGGCTTTTCCCGTCTGCTCATATCAACAACACCGGAGATAAGCATTTGTGTTTTCTCTTTCTGCCTCATCAGGTCAAGTCAAAAGACCAGAGAACGCCTGGAGGGTGGCATTCCTGAGAAGGCAGGAGTGTTCTCCACGGCTTCTTCCCCAGGAAGAGGGGCTCATACATTTCCAGAGACTCGAGATGTGGCTGCGGGGCCAGCCACACTACCCCGAAGTTCTATCATGCCCAGCCTGTGCCACTGCCAAGAACTCACGAGATTAACCCAGGGTCCCGACTGCTGACAAGTTTATAGTCACCTCATGGGTCACCTGGCCTCTTGTCTGCTCCCCCGAGGAGTCAGAAGGTCACTGAAAAATGCAATGCTTATCCTTTACTTATGTCCAGTGAGACAACCATGTCCCCACTAAAGGGCCTGGCCAGGGCAGATGGAGAGCCTGGGGGGAACATGTGATTGTATTCACACACACACACACACACCATCTAACTACTGACAAATTTATTTCAATATTTCTATTTTAGGAGAGGTCAGACCCTGCTCTTAGCTTGGGCACCATTTCCCATACCCGGCCTTGCTGGCTCTGCAGGGGAATTTCCTTCCTTTGTCCTAATATGTGAGCTCTGATGTCACAGGGCCTTCCCAGTGGGAACCTGTCACTTTGCTAGTGGAACAGTTGTGGTTCTGGTCTTAGAGGTAAGGAGACAGGCCAACTGGCCAACCCTTGGAGCCTTTAAACGACGTGTGCAGAAGCGCAGGGCTACTCTGGATCAGCCACCTTCCGAGTCACAGATGGGAACAAACCTATTCTTACCAGGTTTTAGAAGAGGAGGAGAATATCAAGTCTGCTGGTCAGGCATATGGCTTGGGAATGAATTTCTCTGAGTCTAAATCGCTGTTGTTTCCTTGTAGTTGGTCCGGGTGAGGAGAGCCAGTTTCTGCCAAGGCCACGGCCTGGCTCCAGCTGGGTCCCAGGCGCCTCCACACAAGCTCCGAGGTGGACCTGCTTGCTGATCTGACTCGTGCTGTCTACCCAGTGATGTGCCTGCGAAGCCCTCTCCTCTGTGTGAGCAGGACGACCAGGGAAGGGCAACGACAGGACCTCCCCAGCCCTCCTCGTCTGGCCGAGCCAGGAGCAGAAAAGGAGCCTGGGTCACGGGGCTGTGGGAGGCCTGCTTTTGGGCCGGCTGGAGAGCGGTCCTCCCCTCAGTTCCCCAAGCTACAGTGGCTCATAGACAACTGTCTCTTCACATCTGTCATCTGCGGCTGCTGCCGGGAAGCTGGCTGGTCCTGCAGAGGCTCGGTGAGCTGGGAAGAAACCAGCCTCACTTCCTGAGAGATTGGCTGCCTGGAGGAGAAAGCCAGAGTGAGCTGCCAGCACCAGTCCGTACAGAGCCCCTCTGTCCCAGACAAGTCCCTCTTTCAACTGACGCTGCGCAAACAAAATAGAGGCCTTCCTCCCGCTCACCTGCTCTGCGGCCGGGGCATGACTTGCTTGGCCACACTCTTTCCTCCCAGGAAGCAGGCTGCAGGCTGCTCGGTGTGGGGGCTCAGTGAGTTTTGCTGGTAAACGCTCATGTGTTTGCTGAGGTCACAGGTCACAAATCTCACTGCTCACTGAGCTCTCCACACCGGCCAGCCCTTCAGCTACATGTTGTTCTCACATAACATCCGTAACCTTCGCAGGGCTCCTGGCTGGTGCAGCCTGACTGGGCAGGTTAGAGGCCTGCCTGCCTCTCCTGGCCGGGCTTCCTAGCATTGGCTGGTGCTTCCTCTGTGAGGAAGCAGCCTGACCTGCCCCTCGGGTGGAGAGAGGGGCTGGGGCTGTGCTGTGTGTTCCCAGCAGACAGGCTTCCCAGTCGTGGCCCCTGAACCACAGTCCCAGCCCTGCCGGTCCCCAGTTGGCCAGAGGGCCCAGGGCCACGTCAGGAAGGCTGTGGGGCAGGGAGGGCTGGGGCAGAGCCGTCACAGGAATGAGCATATCCTGAGTGTGCCTGGCTTTGAGCTGCCTGATATTCTTTTGTTCTGCTCCTCTTCTGTTTCCCCTTATCTTCAGTAAAGCTCTTTAGAAAGGTCTAGGCTCAGTTGGGGAGTTGTGGTGTGTGTGTGTGTGTGTGTGTGTGTGTGCGCGCGCAGTCAACTGGCCAAGGCTGGGAGGGAGCAGAGAGAGGGAAAAGTGGTCTTTACAGCGAGCACAGAGCAGGAGGGGGGACCCCAGGGACAGTCCCTCAGTCCCTCCGTGTGTGTGTGTGTGTGTGTGTGTGTGCGCGCGCAGTCAACTGGCCAAGGCTGGGAGGGAGCAGAGAGAGGGAAAAGTGGTCTTTACAGCGAGCACAGAGCAGGAGGGGGGACCCCAGGGACAGTCCCTCAGTCCCTCCACAGGCCTGTCTTCCAGGAGGCTGGCTGCCTCCCACCAGAAGGCAGGTCCGGGTTTCAGGGCTGAGCACATGAAGCCCCACAGAGAGGGGATCTGATCTCTGAGAGGCACGGCCTGGAGGGTCTCACTCCATTAGCTTGTGCATGAGCCCCTCAGGCCAAAGGCAGTTTCTTAAATGGAGAGACCAATGCAAAACAGGTCCTGCGGACAGGGCCCTTCTCCACGGGAAAGGAGACCCTCACAGGGAAGACTTACTCTGCAGGCCCCTCGTGGAGGACGACGCAGTGGAGGACGCAGTGTAGCTAGGCCGGCTGGCCTGCTGGGGGCCACGTGAGGAGAACTGAGGGGCCAGGGCTGACGCCTTGGCCTTGGGTGGGTTCAGATCCAGGATCTCCGGGGTACAGGGGGTCCGGGGCTTGCAGGCAAAGGCTGACGAAAATTCCCTAGAACGAAATGTGCAAGCTAGAGTCAAAGTTACTGCTGGTAGGGAGTCTCAGGAGGAAGGACTCCCGCTCTGAACATAGAAGCCAGGCGGGCAGTGCCCTGGATATGGGGTGGGGGTGGGTAGAGCAGGGCACCCAGAGGCTTAAGTTCCTGTCCCCTTGGAGCTCACATTCTAGGGGAGGAGATAAAGAAAAGAAATACATGCTCAGGAGGAGATAAGCGGGGAAGGGGAATGGGGAGCCCGGGAGAGAATGAAGTGTGAGGGAAGGTGTGGTTGGCAGAAAAATGGTAGCAAAGATGTCCAGGCCTAATCCCTGGAATGTCACATGACAAATGGGAATTGAGGTTGCTAATCTGCTGACTTTAAAACAGGGAGTTACCCTGGATTTTTGAGGTGGGCCAAAAACCACAGGGGTACATAAAAGTGGGAGAGAGAGAAGTCAGAGAAAAGGTATGACCATGGAGAAAGGGATGGAGATGCTGAAGGTGGAGGAGGGGCCACGAGCCAGAGCAGACAGGAGCCAGAACAGGCAGAAAAGAGAATCTCCCCGAGAACCGCAGAAAGGAACGTGTCCTGTGGACATCTTGATTGCAGCCCAGTGGGATCTGTCTGGGTCGGGCTTCTAGCCCACAGAACTGTAAGATAATAAATGCGTGGTGTTCAGGTCACTACACTTGTGGCAATTTGTTATAGGAACAACAGAAAGCAAATTTTAGATAGGATGACCAGGGACGGCCTCTCTGAGAAGGTGACCTTTAATGATCCTGTGAGGCAGGCATTACTACCCCATTTTTCAGATGTAGAAACTGAGGCTCCAAGGTCACACACATAACAAGCAGGTGGGGAGGCCAAGATCTGAACCCAGTGGGGCCTAAGACCCGGACGTTCTCCAGACGTCCTCTGGGTCCCAGCCTGATGGACCGGCTGTGCAGACCGTTGGCCAATCTTGGAATGGAGTCTTCCTTCCCTCCAGCCCACAGCCACCGTCACTCCGTGCTGTTAGAGAAGAAGTCTTGGGAGTGGGATCCTGACTCTGTGACCTCCCAGCTACGTGGCTGGGGTTGGGATATGATTCCCTCACCCAGCCCTTTGCTCTTTGGCTGTCATTGACCTGAATACACGCTCACCTCTTGCTCCCACCTTGAATTCTGCGGCCCTTGCTATCTATGTGCCCATTTTCCTGACTATAACTCTGAAGGCTAGAGTCCAGGCTGTCACCCAGGGTTGTTGTCACCGTTGAATGAGCAGCTCCCAGCATGCAACAGATGCTCAGAAACTGCAGGTCCATTTTTCCTACTCTACGTGGACGCCTCTGTCTGAGGGCTGCACACAGTTGGCACAGGGCAGGCAGCTGTGGAGCTTGGCAGGTGAGGGTCCCCAGGCCAGAACAGGGAGATGATGACAGGCTGCAGGGCTTTCCCGTGGGTGGTGGGGGGCATGCATGCGTGCCTGTGGGTGTGCTCCTGGAAGACTGGGAGTGTAGGACCCAGCGGCTGGTGAGGGCGCCTGGCTCACTGAAGGGCCAGGACTCAGTCCTGCTCTGCTGCTCTCTAACTGGTAACTGACCGTGAGCAAGTCCACTGACATTTTGGGAGCCTCAGTTTCCCCAGCTGTAAAATGCCTATAAGACAGCTGTGACAATCCAGCGAGGTTGTTCCAGGCACCCAGTTGTGGTCCATGCCCCACAAATGGGGCTTATGGCTCTGGGGAGTGGGACTTGGGAGGAAACTATGGAATTTTCTATTTGACTCATTTCTATATTTCTACATGCCTCCCTCCCTTTTTATTTTTACATTGAGAATATGTTACTTTAATAATCAGAAAACTTAAATATCTCAAAGTCTCCAAATTCAAATTTAGGAAAAGATTGGCATGAAGACTGCCCATAGTTCAGGCAAGAAATCTTCCACACCAGGCTGAGGAGGAGAGGGGCGATTTAGCCCTACTAGGTTTTTTAGACTTTAAGATAATTTTTTCTTTCAAAAGAAAATTTACTTTTATATTATCCTTCATATTATCCCTCGAATATTTCCCACAGCATACCATTCCCACTGGTGCATGTTTTCACAGAGCTGTAGTCACACTTCTATGCTATTCTGTATTACTCCAGTTTGGAGCCTTATTCCATTCTCTCTCCATGGGTCTGAGTAGCTTCTATCATAATTATTTTCAAGGTCCACCATTTCTTACTTCTTTTCAGTCAGGTCAAGTTTCTAAACTTTCTAAATCTCTGTTTTCCAGCTAATGAAAAGAAAATAGGATTCCATTGAGTCTCCTATCTACCTACTCCAGGACTTCTGTGAGGATCAAATGAGATGAGGCACAGGAAAACGCTTCACAGACATTTGGTTAAAGTGTGAAATGTTTCCACCTGGCTATAAAGCAAGTCGTGTTCCTGGGCTGAAGAAACTGCAAGGAGGCTAGTCGCTAGGGAGAGGAAGCCGGGAGTTGCTACATGATGTCGTTACCTGGACAGACACTTAGCATATTAGCCTTTTATATGTATAGACTAGTGGTCCAGTGCAGGAATTCATGCACATTGAAAGGAAATTAATTAGAAGAAACATTTTAATATTGCTATTCACCCTTTCTCTATAATAGAAGTGTCAACCAAATTCACGATGGACAATGACAGCTCGAAACACACACGTGCGATTGGCGTCAGCAAGAGCTTTATATGTATCGCACATGTACGAGTCAACTTAGCCTTTTATATATATGGAATAAACTTGCTTAATTAGACCTGCTTTCTGATTTAGCTAAACTTTCTCCAGCCCAGTGAAGCACCCCAACTTCTCTTTCAGGTAATTGTCAGCAACACAGCAGTGAATATCAACATGAAGCAGATTATTATTGTAGATCATGCAGGGAGAACAAAGGGTAAAGTATTTAACTGAAGCAGTGTTTGACTATATTCTGCGCAGTGACAAAACCTGAAGTCATTTTTAAGGTCCACCATTTCTTACTTCTTTTCAGTTGGGTCAAGTTTCTAAACTTTCTAAATCTCCGTTTTCTGGCTAATGAAAAGAAAATAGGATTCTACCGAGTCTCCTATCTACCTACTCCAGGACTTCTGTGAGGATCAAATGAGATGAGGCACGGGAAAATGCTTCACAGATATTTGGTTACAGTGTGAAATGTTTCCACCTGGCTATAAGCAAGTCGTGTTCCTGGGCTGAAGAAACTGCAAGGAGGCTAGTTGCTAGGGAGAGGAAGCCGGGTGTTGCTATGTGATGTCATTACCTGGACAGACACTTAGCATATTAGCCTTTTATATATAGATGGCCTGTCGCTAGGGAATGGAAGCTGGGCATTGCCACATGACATCATTACCTGGCGCCACAGCCACTGTTTCTGGACTGGGCTGGGTGGTGGGTTGTATTTTGCCCCATGGGGTCTCAGTAGCATTGGCTATGATTTGGTGGGTGTCGCTCTGGGGTGGTGGCGGGGCCTGTGTCCCACTTGGGGGAAGCCAAGTGTTGCTTTGTGGGCACCAGGTCCACGGTGACATTTCTCTGTGCGTGTCACGGCAGCTCCTGCATTGAGCATCTGCCCCCTGATGGTCAGTGTGCATCATAGAGAACGGTCAGATGGTGGGAGGGACACTTAGCATATTAGCCTTTTATATAGATAGATGGTTGTGAGCCTTTTCATCTGATTGATGTACTGTAATTCATTAAGCCTCTGCCCTGACGGTTTGCTTTTCTTTCATTCGTTGCTAATGCGTGTGTGCTAAGAGCTGTGCTGGGTGCTGGGGATGAAAGATCAACCAGACCCGGTTCCTGCTCCTGGGAGTTCACGGAGCCTGTTTGATCCATGAGCAAAGACTGTAAGACAGTGAGACCAGTTGCATCGCTGGTGCTTTCTTACCCACTATTATTTGATTCAAATGAGTTTTTTTTCCTATTTAGCTATTTTAATCTCAATATTTTTATCATTGTTTTAGCAGTTAATTATTTTTAAGTTGTGGTGATAACCATCATGACCATTTTTAAATGTAGCCCTACTACATTTTAAGAAGAAACAACTGAGAGAAACTATTAAAAACAACCAGGTAAACACTGGAAGCTATTCCAGGTAGTGGGAATGGCAGAGGGTTAGCCTGAGTTGCCTGGGATGACCCATCACGTGGTCACAGGCCAGGGAGGGTCATCCAGGGTCACAGGAGCTAGCTATGCAGACTCAGGATGGCTGGCCAACTTTGCCAAATGGGGCCTTGAAGCTGATGGGCAGTAATGTCAAGTTTGCAGGGTTGGGGGCAGCTGAAGTGAGCTGGCAAGAAGTAAAGGGAGAGCAGCAGGGCTCAGGACTCTATAATCTCCCCATCCCAGGGCAACCAGAAAAGGGCCCTAGCCTTTAGCTGAGCAACTTGGTAATGTGTATCAAAACCCTTTTGTGTGGGTTAATTTTATGTGTCAACCTGGCTGGGCCATGGTACCCAGATAGTTATTCAAATGTTATGTCTGAATGTTTTTGTGCAGGTGTTTTTGGATGAGATTAAGATTTAAGTAAGTGGACTTTATAAATAAAGTAGATTGCCCTCCATAATATGGGTGGGCCTCATCCAATCAGCTGAAGGCCTGAGTAGGAAAAAACTGAACTTCCCTGATCAGGAAGGAATTCTGTCACCAGATGGCCTTTGGAGTTGAATTTCAGCTCTTCCCCAAGTCTCCAGCCTGCTGGCCCACCCTGCAAATTTTGGACTTGTCAAGACTCTACAGTTCCTTAAAGTAAATCATGTGAGCCAATGCCTTAAAGCAGTGGTTCTCAACCTGTGGGTCGCGACCCCTTTGGCGGTTGAACGACCCTTTCACAGGGGTTGCCTAAGACCATCCTGCATATCAGATATTTACATTACGATTCATAACAGTAGCAACATTACAGTTATGAAGTAGCAACGAAAATAATTTTATGGTTGGGGGTCACAACATGAGGAACTGTATTTAAAGGGCCAGAAGGTTGAGACCCACTGCCTTAGAGTAAAGCTCTCTCTCTCTCTCTCTCTCTCTCTCTCTCTCTCATCATGTGGAAAAGAACAAGGAGATGGTTGTCTGTAAACCTGGGTAAAGGACTCTCACCAGAAACCTAATCTGCAGGCACCCAGAGGTTGGATTTTCTAGCCTTCCACACTGTGAGAAAGAAATGTATCCCAGCTGGCATGGCTAAGTGGTTGAATGTTGACCTATGAATCAGGAGGCATGTGCCCTGACCGGTTCGATTCCCAGTCAAGGCACATGCCCAGGTGGTGGCTCAATCCCCAACAGGGCACATGCAGGAGGCAGCTGATCAATGATTCTCTTCTATATATATATATATATATATATATACACACATATACATACACACACACATATCCTGTTGGTTCTGTTTCTCTGGAGAACCCTGACTAATATACCTTAAAGCCAGCCTCAGCTGATCGATGTTTCTCTCATCAATGTTTCTTTCTCTCCTCCCTTCCCCTCTCTCTAAAAAATCAATAATAACATATTTAACCTCAGAGGGAAGGCAGGGGAGGGAGTGGGGGAAGTAAGAGATAAACTACCATAACTGGTTTGGCTCAGTGAATAGAGCATTGGCCCACTGACTGAAGAGTCCTGGGTTTGATTCTGGTCAAGGGCATGTACCTTGGTTGTGGGCTCGATCCCCATTAGGGGGCGAGCAGGAGGCAGCTGATCGATGTTTCTCATCTCTGTTTTTTGCCGGGAGTCGGTACATCCTTGCTGCTTGACACAGTCTGGCGTATATGGCATACTGTTCTTAATATGTTTGCTCACCTTCTTGGCGCTATGTGTTTTAACCAAGGTCACCTCTC
>NW_005370965.1:1595028-1648125 GCF_000412655.1 Myotis brandtii
TGGAATGGAGATAAGAAACGCCCTAACCTTTGGAATAGAATGGATAGGATTAAAATCAACTGGTATAAATACAGATGTAACAGGAGAAATAAAGACAGAACCTGGCTGGAGAACCTATCGAGAGAAAATGGCTACAGAACTTGGCTACAGAATCTGGCGGGAGAACCTTGCTATGCTGATCAACTGACGTAGCCTCCATGTCATTCCTTCTTCACCGACTCCGTCCACACCTTGGGGAACCCCTGGACCCGCTGGGGTTGGACCCCAACAGTTTTTAACTCTCTAACCCTCTCCCTTACTCTCTGTAAAAAATCAATAAAAATATATTTTAAGAAAAGAGATCAACCAAAGGACTTGTATGCATGCATATAAGCATAATCAATGGACACAGACAGTAGGGGGGTGAGGGCATGTGCTGGGGGGTGGGAGTGGCCGGGGAGAGGTCAATGGGGGAAAAAGGAGACATATGTAATACTTTCAACAATAAAGAATTTAAATGAAAAAACAAACAATTTTCTAAGAAGCTTTTGCTTCATTGGATTTGACATGTTAAAAAATATATTTAAAAAACAAACAAACAAACAAACACAACAAAAGGCAGCCTCCTGTTTGACCTAGAACATGACCTTTGTTTGGCTGGGGTAGTGATGCTGGGGAAAGAGCACCCTCAGACAGGGGCTCCCTCTGGCTGCCTCTCCCACTAGCATTGGAGAAAGTGGCCTTCGGCAAAGCACCAGGGAGCCACCCCTTGGCTTGCCAGAGGCCCCCCCCCCCCCCCCCCCCCTCTCCACACCACCCTGGGGCTGCTGCAGGAGGGGCAATGTTGTCTGAGGATGCTGGCCACTGTCACTAAACTCTTCAGGGGTGATGGCGGCAGGGCCGTCTGGGGAGGACACGGTGGAACATAGGGGCTGATGGGTTGTTGGTAAGGGTCAGCCTGGCTCCCATTCCCTGCAGAATGGTGAGCTCAGCAGCCTGGGCAGCCAGGAAATGGTGATGGTTTGTCGGGAGATGAGGCCAGATTAGGGCAGAGCAGAAAAAGCAGGTGGAAAAGAAGTTCAGGACAGCTGTCACCTATGACTTAGAAAAAGTAATTTGCTGCAGGATCACATGGTGCTGGGTACTGGGAAAAATGTAAATTGCAATATATGTGTAAATTGGGAGGGGCCCTGAAAGATAGGTAACTATTTGCTGAGGCCCAGCCCCCTTATATGGTCTCTGCTTATCAATAGGCCCCTGGAGATACCATTCTACCTGTGTTTGGAATGCTGCTGAGTCATAATCCCCACGCAGAGGATCCTGTGTCCCTGCACGTCTCCAGAATCTCCCTTTGCATTAAGATGCTCAGGGGATGCCTAAGTGGAGTCTGCTCATGGGGTTCATTAGCAGCTGTGGGTCACTGCTTCCGGTATTTCCTTGGGGCTATAATAAAACCCAGAAACGTGAGGGGGCTGGGAGCTGGGGAGAGAACACACCAGGACGTAGGAAAACCTCACGGGGTTTCCAGCTCTTCCAGCCTAGTTTCTCTGGCCTCCTAGTTTGCATTTCTTTTGGCTGGATGCACTGTGTATGTGTCATCGTGAGCTGCCATATATCCTTTTGGGACAAATATGAGGGGGAAAAGCATATGTGTAGTATGGACGAAAAAAACAAGAGGGGGCCACACGCTAACCTGACTAGTTCAGGGAAGACCTGCATAGCGGTTGGGCAAACTTAAAGACCTAAAATAACCACAAAGGATGGTCTGAAAATTAAATATTTGACTAAAAGCAGTTTATAGTGGGTAGTCGTGTCCTAGGCTAGTATTTTCCCTGACAAAGATCACCTTCGATTTTACTTAGCCTATTGTCTTTTTGCATCTAAAATAACATACGTGTGAAATGTCTGGGTAACTTGTAACCCCTTTTTTCCGGACCCCTCAGGGCACAAAAATGGCACCAGGGCTTTCCCTCATGGTTACTGTTCTCATGTTAATCGCCAGCTGTTAACTATGTTAACTACCCTGTACCCATGTATGTAAAAGAAGCATATGTCCATCACTTCACTTTTTATCCAATCCCAGAGGTTTCCCTGCTTTGCTTTCTCCTACCTCCCTTATCTATCACCAATGGATTTCATGTAACCCACTTAGGTCTTTTCCTTTTGATGGTAATTTATAAAAACAAGGTATGAACTCGCCTTTCTCAGGAGCATTATCCCAATCCATTGAGATTCTGCTTCCTGGCAATTGTTGACAGTTTGGCTCGATTAAACTCACAAAATTCTTTACAGATTTGAATGTTTGTTTGTTTTTGTTTTTACCTTAACAGTAGACAGATGAAAAAATATCTTCCCTCCTTCTTTTTTAAATGACAAAATACTTGCAGAATAGTCATTTCCTGTCTGTGGCAGGACAGGATCTCTGTTTGATTCTGCTCCCAGCTGAGGACTGGATTCGAGGAGCCCATCCCTCCCCTGTCCTCTGACCGCCTGGAGGGAAGGTCTAGGCAAATGTCCTTCCTGCCCCGCTGGGCTCCTGTCCGTGTGCTGTGCCTCTCGAGCAGGACCAGCAGGCAGCAGGAGGGCCGGTGGGCAAGACCCTGTGCCCATCTGGGCAGTGTGGCCCACCACCTTCCCAAGGGGACAGCGGGAAACCACACCCTGCACACTCCAGGGTCTGGGCTGACAGATTTCCCGGGAGAGCACCTTGGCTCTTCTCAAGATAAATACCTTAAAAAATAAAAGTATTTTTAAAGCCTGGTTCATAGAATCGCTCCTTCCCTAGCTACTCAATGCGAAGGAGCAAAACAGGAAAAAGAAAAGGAAGAGGAAAACGTGGCCACAGGAGGGTGGAGCAGGCAGTGGTGTGGGATCTGAACCTCACTCCCGGCTTCCCCGAAGGCAATCCCACAGGGAGACCTGTGCTGGGAGCCCACGGGGGTGGGGGTGGGGGGGTGGAGCAGGCAGTGGTGAGGGATCTGAACCTCACTCCCGGCTTCCCCGAAGGCAATCCCACAGGGAGACCTGTGCTGGGAGCCACGGGGGTGGGGCTGGGCTGCAAACATTTAAAACCACCTCAGCATCTGGGCTAAGAATGAGAGCAAGCCTCTCATTTACCATGTGCCCACACCCACAGCTCTGAGCAGTTACGCAGCACCACCCAGCCAACTCCTCTTCTGGGGCAGGGGTTGTCCTCACCCTAAAGGCAGAGAAAGAGGAGTTGGGGGACACTGAGCCTTGCAGAGAACCACTATCCCCCCTTCCTCCTCCCGATTCATCCAACAAATCAGTTAAGAGCCTGTTCTAGGCCAGGAGAGGAAACACTGGGACAAACACCCTACATGTAGCTTGTCTTGGAGGACGTGGGAGCCGGTCATGGGCTACATGACCACACGGTGGGCTCCGTGGCCCTGGAATGCGGTGGAGCGACTAGAGTTTGTAGCCAGGAGGAAGAGGTGGGCAGCTGGGGTGCCTGGCGCTCAGGAGACGCTGGGTCTGGGGCTCCTCTCCCTGAGGTCTCCTCGGGTCTGAGAGAAGGGGCCTGTGAGACCCCCGAAAGGCCCCCTCTAGATTCCAAGGACCCCAAGTGACCCACAAGGGCCAGCCTGTGCTCCTTGGGTGCAGAGGAAGAGAAATGCCCTTTTCTCTGCCTGGAGGGCTTTGACTTCTTTTAGGAAGCTGACATCTGAGCCAAACCATGCCACTGCCTTCCTTCTCCGTTTTCTCCCCTCCATCCCACCTGTCTCCACAGCCAAGTGCTGAGAGTGGACGCTGCCCTGAACCTGCCCTGAGTCATGTCCCTACCCTCCCGCCCCCAGATGTGTTCACCTTACAGTTCTCCCAACAAGTCCCTGGGCGCGTTTATGAGTTTCTTCTCCTTCTGGGCTGATAACGGACAGTTCTCAGGCGCCAGAGCCCCGCTGCTCTGAGGTGATCAGGCGGGTGGCTGCGTTCCCAGGGATCTCAGCACCTCGCCTCAGGCCCCAGAAAAGTGCTCCTTCTTCCTTCACCAGAACCTGGGCCTCGGAGAACACCTCCCTTTCCTACCTGGTGGCTTCCCCGCTGCACAGGGCCCAGGGCACCTCCCTCGGGTGGCTGGGGGCCATGGAGGGGGGCAGGCGAGGCTCTCCCTGATGTCCTCCTGGCAGCCACTCCTCTGGCTTGGCGTCCCTGGAGGCTGGGGAGAAGGAGAGAGAGAGCTCAGTGGACTTCTGTTCTGGAACCTCTTGAGGATGCTCTTTACAGGTCTGGGTGGCAAAGCCAAGAAAAGCATGCACCTGGGCCAGCCCCTGGCCGGTCCCTGCAGTTATGGACAGGGACTTGCTTTTTGTGCAGCTGGGACTTTCTAGGCAGCCCCCTGGATGGGCAGTACCTACAGCCGGGGTGCAGCAGTGCGCTCTGGCCCAAACACAGGCAGCACAGGGAAGTGCAGGCCTGCTGGCCCCGTGGCCTCCCCAGGTTCCCCTCTGCCTCAGGGAAAAGCCGAGGACACATGGAATTTCAACAGGAGCCAGAGACACACTGAAAAATTATTTGTGTTTTTTTCTGAAATTCAAATTCAACTTGGTGTCCTGTATTTTTACTTGGTAAGTCTGGCAGTCCCAGAGGTGGGGTTTTCTTTACTTTGAGCTGCCCCGGACGCCTGTAGGCCTGAATCCCTAATTCCCAGCTGCAGCCTTGAGCTGACCCTCTGCCAGGGACCAGGCCCGGCTCATCCTGCAGACCTCCATGGGGAAGTGACGAGAAGGCCCAGATGACTGCCCAGGAGGTCTCCTCAGAGCCTGGGGACAGGGACCTGGACCCCTTCCTCTCTGGCTCCACTTTCTCTTCTCTTCCTACAGCCCAAGGGGTCCATGTTCGCTGTCAGAGCTCTGCAGCGACAAAGTCTGGATTCACAGCTTCCAATCTTTTCAGTTTTTTAAAAAATCTCTCTGGTACCTCTGTGATATGGCTTCTGCTTTATCTTAAATGTAAAAAGTCTTTCTGGCAGGTCTCCTCAGCCTGCAAGGGCATATCTCTGACTTCCAAATAAGGAATCTGTTTCTGGTATGAAACCCAACGGGTGGCTTTATCTACTGGACAGTCCCCACCAAGAACTGGGTCCGGAACTAGAATTTCACCACCTCTGATCCATGTTTCAATGGCTGCTTGTCTGTGCTCTCTGCTTAATGGGCTTAGAAGGAGAAACTAAGCTGAACTCTCCCTAGACCCTCTGTGGTTTTGGTTCAGTCACCAGATAGCAGTCACCCTTCCCTCTACCGTCCGCCACACTGAGGAGGCCTCCGGGGTCTCTCAGTCAGTGAGCGCTGGGAGCTGCGGGGAGAAGGGCAGCTGCCTGTGTGCCCCAAGGCTTCCTGGGACAAAGCACTGGTTTCCTATTTGTTCCTCCATTTCAGACAGGGCTGGGCATGTTTAACTCCAGGGCCCACTGACAAGGCATGTGATGCTGATATTCAAGATAGTCTTGGTCATTGGGGAAATGAGAATAACTTCCCTCGGGCCATATTCTTGGCTTTACTCCTTGGGAATGATTTCCTTCCAGCACCTGGGGTGAGTTCTTTGCTTAAAAAGATTGTACTTCCCCCAGCTGGTGTGGCTCAGTGGTTGAGTGTCACTATGAACCAGGAGGTCACGGTTCGATTCCTGATCAGGGCATATGCCTGGGTTGCAGGCTCAACCCCCAGTAGGGGGTGTGCAGGAGGCAGCCGATCAATGATTCTCTCCCATCATCCATGTTTCTATCTCTCCCTTCCTCTCTGAAATCAATAAAAAACTATTTTGGCCTTGCATTCAGTTGATCAAGCAGTTTGAGAGTCCCACAGGTTTCTTCTCATGAGTTTTACCTTCGTGTTGACTGATGCATAGGTCTGAAGGGGGCGTCCTGAGCAAATGCCCTGCAGGTCACACTGGTGGGTCCCCACTGGGTCCCGGGTGGGGCGTTAATTCCCAGCTGAGTGAAGGCCAGGAGGCCAGACTCAGCAAAAGGTCATGTGTGCAAGGGGACCTGTGGGGAGTGGCTGGGCGAGGCCAGGATGGGACGGGAGACAAGGTGAGCAAGAGCACAGAGGCAGAAAGGGCTGGAGAAGCAGGACTGCATGGGGGAGGGCCAGGAGGAGTCAGATCAGGGAAGGAATGACACAAAGACAATGGGATCAGGGTGGCCACCCAGCCCTCGGCCTTCTTCTCTCCTTGCTCATCCGCACAGCACTTGTATTGGCGGAGCCCAGCTGCAGCTCACAACCAGTCTCAACATAGCATCCCAAGCATGGAAGCCAAGACTGTTTGCACCCCTCCTCACATAGAGGCTGGGTGACAAAAGGAAGAGATGGCTGTGGCCAGACCAGCCGGGAAGCTGACACTGGCCTGGGGACATCGGTCCCGGGTGGCTATGGCTGGGCAAGCCTGAAAGAGGGTAGAAGGAGGAACAGAATCTAGACCAGAAACGGAGTAAGTGCTCACTAAGGGACCTAGGGAAAGCCGTTACCTAGGCTTGGCTTCTCCCAGAGAAGAACTGGGGTGAGTAAAAGGAATTTAAAGGGGAGCTGAAGATGCTGGCCCGAGGCTGAGAGCAGCCTGGCAGAGCGGGTGAGCAGAGGTTGGTAGGCCTAGTCTCTGGCAGGTGGAGGGCACACAGGTCAGTGTTCTGGAGTCCACCAAGGTGGGAGGGGAGTTGATGGGCAGAGGGGGAGTCTGAGAAAACAGGAGCAGGTGGAGGTTGGGAGACTCATAGACTACGGTCTCAGCGTTCAGAGCAGGCTGACAGGTGCACCCACAGCGTGACTTGGGACGCGCAGCTGTTCCTACTCCAGGCCCCCCAACTGGAGGGGCTGCTGAGCAGCTGCTGCCTCCCCAGGGAGAGGCACTGGGGGCGACTGGTGATTGCCAAGGCCGAGTCCCTGGTGGGTGCCCACTGTCCTCACCTGAGGAACCAGAATTTGCCAGGGCCTTCACGTTGTCAGGGCTAATATTAATTGTTTTTGAAAACAACAATAATGTCAACATTGCCAATCAGCTGCCACTCAGCCCTCTGTCTATGATAACCTCCAATGCCGCCTGGCAGGTAACAGCATGTACGTCTTTCCAAAAGATAGGACCACACTGGCAACCAGTGCAAGACAGAGAGCCACCCTGGTGGTCATTTGGTAAAAGTAGGGTGTTACTGATACATAAGTTACCCTAAATGCAACTTTTTGGAGGTCCAGGCCTATGGAACTTGAAACCATTTTTAACTCAACGGCATCAGGTCAAATTGGCAAAAACTGTTACACGGCCTGAAACCTCCACCCGGGCAGCAGAAACCTTTGGATACATTGAGCCGAAAGGCCTATTACTGCTTAAAGCTCTAATAGAACCCAGTAAGGAACAGATGATCAAAGCTGGCAGAGCCTCTAGCACTGCTCACCGCAGGAGACCCTCCCCCCGAGTCCCCGACAGCCTGCTTCCTTTACTCTGGGACTGTCTGCTGCTCCGAACCCGGGCTTGGAAGTGTTTGGATCTGATTGTGGGCAGATGATAAAAGTTCTCAGATGTTTCTCATACTGGAATCTGACCTGCTCCTCTGTTGTTTTTCCTATTTGAATGGAGATTAGGGTCTTATCTGGCTTGCTCATATCCTTTTAATTTCCTCTTGAAAATTAAAGAAAATACTTTGTATGTTTCTGATGCAACGCATATATATTTTTTCTGGCATCTGAAAAATACTTTTTAGAAATCAGCAGCCCCAAAGTGTCCCCACGTGCTGCCCGTGTTATTACATGAAGTCGAAACGCAAGGCTCCGAAGCACCAGGCTCGCCGCCCTTGCAGACTGGAAGGTGGGCCTTGGGCGGGGACTGGAGGCAGCCGTTCCGGGCATGTCGGGATGTCTGGGGGGAAACGGGATGGTCTTCCAGCCTGCAGGAAAAATGAAAAACAGCCATCAAACAGAAAGCCAGGAGATATTGGACTGCTGACTACCTTGTAGCATCACAAACAAATACAGAAAGTGGAAGTACCTGAAATTCTTTTGTTAATTTGCTATTAGCAGATATTAAGCCTTTTTAGGGGTATCGGTAGAAACTAGGAAGTACCCTTGCCTTGCTCATGTTAGCTCTTATACATTTAGTGATACGTGGCTTAGTATCTTTCTAAGACACAATTCTATCTTTTGGCTTTGAGTGACCTGGGGTATGACATTTCAATCAATTTAAGGAACCAATCTTCTGGTTCGTCCTCTAAGGATGAAATAGATTAGTGAAGGACGCTCTGCGTCCATGGACGGTTCTAGCTCAGTGTCTGGGGTAGTGACACCATTCCCTGAAGCAGGGGGCTCAGAGGACTGTGTCTTCACCCAGGAAACCTGAATCAGGGATGCTGCGGGGACAAGTCTGGGCTGAGAGCAGAGACTCTAATCAGAAAAGACGGACATGTCATGTCAGCCACGACAACCGGAGTTAGGCAAACACAGGAATCTGCCTAGATCAGTGGTTCTCAACCTGTGGGTCGCGACTCCTTTGGGGGTCGAATGACCCTTTCACAGGGGTCGCCTAAATACATCCTGCATATCAGATATTTACATTATGATTCATAACAGTAGCAAAATTATGAAGTAGCAACGAAAATAATTTTATGGTTGGGGGTCACAACATGAGGAACGGTATTAAAGGGTCGCGGCATTAGGAAGGTTGAGAACCACTGGCCTAGATGGTGTAGGCATGGCCGCCCGTTGGCACCTGGTGGGTGAAGGTGTCTGGCAGAGACTCATTCATCCAGCAGACATGTATTGGGTGTCTCAGTGCACCAGACCCAGGCCAGGTGTGACAGATGGGAGCGGGCAGGGTGCTCCCAGGCCAGCCTGTATGCACAGTACTCACTTCCCTCAGCAAGGAGACACTAGCCACCAGCTCTAGTGAGGGCTGGGGGCTGGGGGTGGGGGCACATCAGAGCAAGCACATGCCCACCTGTCTTAGGAGTGGGCCCCATGAAATGGTTGTTCTTGAATGTCAGTTCCAGTAGCAAAGACAAGCAGACACTTAACTGTCCTAAGGGGACACGAAACGCTCTGTGTGTGTGTGTGTGTGTGTGTGTGTGTGTGTGTACGGGTGTATGTGTGCCAGTTCTGAACTCCGACCTGGGGCCAAAAGAGGGAGAATTTACCAGATGTAACACCATGAGCAAGGTGAAGAGGCAAAGAAATGACTCATGCTGGGTTGTTACAGAAAGATTTAAGCACCATAAGGACTGGCAGCTGCAGGTGCAGGGTGTCCTGGGAGCTTCCAGGGCTGGGGGAGAGGAGGTGGGCGTCAATAGAGAGGGACCGTGCCAGCCAGGGTTTGACTAGATTTGATCTCTAAAGGAAACAGGAGCCACAGGAATGGCATTCCATGTCCATGGTTGTGGAGCGGGGACCCAGCAGGGAGGTCCCTTAGGAGGCTCTCCTGGGCAGAGAGAAGGGCCAGAGCAGGAGCATGTGGGAAGGAGAGGGCTCTGCGTCCATGGACGGTTCTAGCTCAGTGTCTGGGGTAGTGACACCATTCCCTGAAGCAGGGGGCTCAGAGGACTGTGTCTTCACCCAGGAAACCTGAATCAGGGATGCTGCGGGGACAAGTCTGGGCTGAAATTAGAGATGTGGGTGTCAACAACATGGAAACCAGACAAGTGGGGCCTGCAGTACATGGCATTTAGGAGGAAGAGGGTGAGAGTGAGGGACCGCCCACAGTGGCAGCGGACATGGAGGGGGAGGACTGTCAGCAGTGTTCTGGGGTCAGGACAGGAAGGCCACCGTGGCTGAGGCAGCAATAACTTGCTGAAGTCACTACCAGACCACGTGGGGCTGTGAAGGGAGAGGAGGATGGGCCAGGGACGTCACCAGAGAGGTGAGGGAGGCAGAGAGATACCAGAGGCAGTCAGAGGTGAGTTTGAAGAGGGAGCAAAAGAGGCATTAAATGATGGAGCAAAGTTCGGACAGTGATGGGAGGAGAAGGAATTCTAGAATCCATGGAGGAGGGAGGCTTGGATCAGAAAAAAACAGGCTAAGGGGGAGGCACGCACCTGACACCCGGCTGAGGAAGGTCCCAAATTGCACAGGGACCATTGTATTTGTTTTTATTTTCAACTTTTCTTTTCATGATTATAAAACCAGTGTTTATCATGAAAAAATTAGGAGAATATATAGAATCTATAATGTTCTGCCCTCCAAATACCTAGACATTTTTGACATCTTTTAAAAAAGGCAGATACATGAAATAAGCCAGTCAGAGAAAGGTAAATACCACATGATCTCACTCATTTGTGGATTATAGAGAACAACATAGACTGATGAAAAGGGACAGATCCAAAGACTGAGAAACAGCAATCAGGCTATCAATCCCCAGAAGGAAAGTAGGGGAGGGCGGGGGTAAGGGGAAGAGATCAACCGAAGGACTTGTAATATGTATATAAGCCAAACCAATGGACATGGACAACAGGGGGATGGGAGCATGAGTGTGTGTGTGTGGGGGGGGGAGTTGAGGGTTAAGGGGGGATGAGGACACATTTGTAATACCTTAACTAATAAAAAAAAAAGAAACAGCAAAAAATGGGGAGACAAAGAAACAATGCCCAAAATGAAGGAAAAAGAGGAATCACTAGAATAATAAAGAAGGCAGATACAGCCCTAGCCAGTTTGGCTCAGTGGATAGAGCATCGGCCTGCAGACTGAAGGGGCCCAGGTTCCATTCCAGTCAAGGGCATGTACCTTGGTTGCAGGCTCTTCCAGGCTCAGGCCCTGGTCAGAGCGCTTACAGGAGGCAACCAATCAATGTGTTTCTCTCACATTTATGTTTCTCTTTCTCTTCCACTCTTTCTAAAAGATCAGTGGAAAAATATCCTCAGGTGAGGATTAACAACAACAAAAGCAAATACATACCCCCCAAAAACCACACACAAAACTTGGGATCACTGTGAGTGGCCAGAAGGCTAGATCCACACTATTTTTAATTTGCTTTATCATTTCCTAATATATTATGAGGCTCTTCCCATGCATTAAATATTCTTCTAACACATCATTTTTCAATACTGTTTTGTGTGAATATATAATTTATGTAATCAGCCTCCTACTTTGGCCATTTAGATTATTTTTCATTTTATAAATAACTAGAGGCCAGATGCACAAAATTCGTGCAAGAGTAGCCTTTGCAGCCGCAGTGGCTGCCTGTATCCCTCCCTCCCAGCTGCATTGGCTGCCTCGTCCGGAAGGTCCTCGGGTCTAATTAGCATATTACACTTTTATTATTATAGATGTGGCAATAAATACCTTTGTATGTATCTCTGTAAAATTCTGACTTCTCCGTATAAAATCCTAGAAGTGGGATTACTGACTCCAAAAGTACTAGTATTTTGAATGCATACAAAGCACAGTATCAGAGTGCCCCCAAGGTCACTGAGATTCTCAATCTGTCTACGCTCTGGCAGCACTGGGTTCTCGGGGGCGCTGGTGTGCGTGGAGAGTTATATTACTTTTTAAAGAGGCTGACTTAAAGCTCCTGAATGTCCTTTCTGCGACCCCTGCGCCCCACCACCCCCTCCGACGACACCACATCGGCCAGTTCTCTCCCCTCTAGGCGCTGCTGAGAGCAGGAATCCCATCTCATTTACTGGTGCACCCCCAGCAATCAGCACACCATCTGCACCGAGTGACATGCATGGAGGGTGGTGATGGGCAATTGCTTTGCTATAGTGGGAAGGCCCACTGTTTCAGGAAAATGAGGCTTCTCATTCCTTGCAGGGACCATATCCACCAATCAGGGGACAGCCACACGTGCCCCCAGGTATGGAACATGTCTCTTCTTTCTCTCCTGGCTCATAGGTTGATGCTCAACCCACTGAGCCATGCTGACTGGGGCAGGATAAATGCTTTTCAATAGAAACATTTTATTTTGAAATGTTATAAACATACATCTTACATTGCAGTTTAAGAAAATAAATCCTTTTAGCCCATACTTACACTGGGTACCCATTCCTGTGGCCACTGGGGGTGACGGGCCTGCGCAGGGGCTCGTCGCCGCCCCACTGCACACCAGCTGGCCCCTTCCGCCTCGTCTTCCCCGTGTTGGTCATGATCTGGTGGAAGGAAAGAGAAAAAGGGGCTGGAGAAAGCATCTTGAAAGCTGACCTAGAAGTAGAACTTACTATATTTAATTCATCAATCTATAGTAGTACGAGGCTTTGCAAATAAAAGAGGATGGATCATGCCATAGATTATTCAAATCTTCTCCTTGTGTTTGTGTATTACACCATTTAGTAATATAAATTAAAAAAAAAATCTAACCATAAAAAAAGGAGACAAGCCCTAGCTAGTTTGGCTCAGGCGATAGAGCGTCGGCCTGCAGACTGAAAGGTCCTGGGTTCGATTCCGGTCAAGGGCACAGACCTGGGTTGCGGGCTTGATCCCCAGTAGGGGGCTACAGGAAGCAGCCAATCAATGGTTCTCTCTCATCATTGATTTTTCTAACTCTCCCTCTCCCTTCCTCTCTGAAATCAATAAAAAAAATTATTTTTTTTTTTAAAAAAGGAGACAAAAATAGTTGAATATAGTAATATCACATCTCTGGAGAGGACCAACTTTTGAAAGTAAGAAGGGAAAAAAGACAGATTTAGTTTCATGAAAAATTAACGTTTCCACCCTGGCCGGTGTTCTAAGTGGTTAGAGTGCTGTCCCTCCCCAGGGGTTCAATTCTGGCTCCAGTCGGGGCGAGTGCGGGAGGCAACCACAGCAACAACAAATTTAACATTTCCAAATATAGAGTAAATTAAAGATAAGCAACAGACTAAGAAGAAGTATTTGCAGCAAATTTAAGCGATTAAAGGTTAAAATTTTCATCAGATAAGGAACTCTTACAGATAAGTGGGCAAAGAATTCAAACAGCCAAGGCACAAAACAGAAACTATCACCATAAAATAGAAAAATAATCAATCTTACAAATGAGGAAATGAAGAAATAAAATGAAGTCACCATAGTCAAGCTGCTAAATTACTAAAATCAAGTAGGTCGAGGCCTGAGGAAATGATTCTATTCTTGCTTTAACCAGTCTGGGAACTTGAACTTTGGAACTTTCCAGTCCCGTGTCAATGCCTGGATACACAACAGACCCAGATAACCTTCTGAAGGACAGAGGAAGAATGTGTGAGCACCCAGACCACCTGACATCCAGTTTCCAGACCATGGTCATCTAGA
Organism: Myotis brandtii; assembly: GCF_000412655.1. Classification (NCBI taxonomy): domain Eukaryota; kingdom Metazoa; phylum Chordata; class Mammalia; order Chiroptera; family Vespertilionidae; genus Myotis; species Myotis brandtii. The sequence goes on from NW_005370965.1 coordinate 1,608,198, forward strand.
GAATTATCATCTCTGACCAATTCAGAGGCTAAGAATGTAGAACTGATTCTTTTCAAGAATGTACTTGTTACTGTAAGAGTCCTCAGCGTTTCTTTCTTCTTTGGAATACTGGGTATTGCCTAGTTGTGTTTCTGGTTTGCATACCCTAAGACCCTTGAATAAATCTTTATTATTTATTTCTAGCAGTAGCCTCCTGACTCTTTTTGAGTTTTTCAACACAACTAATGAGAAACTACAATTTTAGCCTTGGCCAGGTGGCTCAATTGGTCCAAAGGGTCCTGGGTTCGATTCCGGTCAAGGGCATGTACCTTGGTTGCAGGCTCCTCCCGGCCTGGGCCCTGGTCAGGCAGGAGGCAACCAATCGACGTGTTTCTCTCACATCAATGTTTCTCTCTGTCTTTCCCTCTCCCACTCTCTCTAGAAAAATCAATGGAAAAATATCCTCAGGTGAGGATTAACAAAAAACAAAATGTTAGTGGCTGGAAATCTGAGATAACTCTTTTGGAAAGCAGTTTGGCATTTTATATCAAGAGTCATAAAAATGTTCATATCCTTGGGTGTCAATCATAGTGAAAGAATCCCAAATATGAAAAATGTTAAATAAATAAAGTTGCTGTTACAAAATTATTATAGAGTGAAACTGGAACAATCTAACTGTCCAGTAATAGGGGAATAATTAAGTAAACATGGCATGCTCATTTGAAATATTATATAGCCATTTAGACTGATAAATACTAGGTTATAAAGAAAATGTTCATTTAAAACACTAAATAAAAGTCAAGTTATAATACTGCATATAAATGATGCTTTTGATTATGTTAAAAGTATGAAAAAAGTCTGGAGGGATTTAGTCCAAGATACTAAATGATTGCAGTGGCTATGCGGGATAGTAGAACCAAGAGTAATTTTTCCAAGTGTTCTGTAATATGGTTATATTATGTTAATAATTAGTTGTTCAAAAAAGAAATCACTGAAAAACTGGTGAAATCAGAATAAAGTCTGTGGATGCTCCAACACCAATTTCCTGGTTTGATAAGCGCTGCAGTTACATAAGGTACTGGGGAAACTGGGTGAGGGGGCATGTGACCTCTCTGCACGACTTTTTCAACTTCCTGTGAATTTATGATTATTTCAAAGAAAAAAGTTTAAATTTTTTAAAAATTGGAATTATACCTGTGATTTCTTGATTTTTACTGACAAGTTATTTGGGTTTATCTACAACTATTTGAGTGGAGGAGAAGAAAAAGGGTCACTTTCTGATGGAAAGCATCAATAGGCCTCACCTGTGTTGTGGGGACAGCCACCAGCTAGGGCAGTGGGCAGCAGGCAGGCTGGGCCTAGACCTGCACTGGTAAAGGAAGGGAAAAAGACAGGAGAGAGAAGGTGGGAGGGAGGCCTCTGCCCTCTTGGAGGAAATGGAACATAATTAAGCTTTCCAAATAAGAACTAAAACGTAGTTTTGTTTTCCTTTATATCACTTGTGAAATTCGCAAGAGAGCGGTTTGAACTGCAATCACTTGATACTGCTGTCCACTCTGACCTCCCTGTCACACTGCCCCCACCTAGGATCTAGGCCTCACCACAGAGCAGGCCCCTTACGCCCAGTTCTCAGCGGTACTTTCGGACCTTTCATGCCTTCTCTTTCCCCCTGTTTTGCCAGTCAGAACACTTGGGTCTTTCCACACAGAGCTGAGGGGCTAACTCTGAAGCTCCTGGGAAAGGGAGACAGTGAATACGTGGGTTCCTTCAAGTCTGTTGCCAGCCCTCTGCCTCCTCCTCCCCCCTCCACTGTCCTTTGGAGCTTGACCCTCCCTCTTTCTTCCTGGAGGAGAGAAAACATATCACTGATATTTGAGTGTTTCAGCCTTTGGAAAACCCAGGCAGCCAAACCAAGTCCTTAAAATGCCACAGACCTAAGAAATAATTTATGGTGGGTGGTATCTGTCCTCTTCAGTGGGTGAGGACACCGAGTCTGGTTTGTGGGACAGAATGGTCTGGTTTATTATCAAGGTACCGGAGGAAAGGTCCTTGGTGAAGAGGGTTCAGTGTGCAGGGCCCAGGACCTCTCATGTGGCATGCCTGGGGTCTCAGAGCAGCCACTGTTTCCTCGTTATCCTACAACCCGCTGAGCTTGCAGGGGGAGCCGCGGTGTGGCCCATGCGATTTCTGGGACCCTCAGCTGCAAAGGAGCCTTTCTGAGCTGGAAAGATCTTAAACAGTATCTGGTCCAACAACCTGCTGTCTACATAGAGGTCCACAGAAATACTCAGGGGTTGCTGGGAGAGAAAAGAGGAAGGGTTCCTGGCACCCACCTGACTATCCAGAGGAACTCAGCTTTCTCTGTCAAAGATGGAGAGTGTATTTGAAAGAACAAAATCTGCCTCTAAAAGTTCTGCTGCTAAAAAAATTTAACCACAATTTAAAAAACGCAGCTCATGATTTATTAGCTGAATGTAATTTATTTACTAGTAAAAGATGGTCAACACATGCCAATTTAGGTGAAAGATATATTTTTCCATTTACCAGTTTTTGAGTAGTGATGAATCACTTAAAGAAATTATGACATATTATAAAGTATAAATGTATGTACTTAAAAATACTCATCTTCCCAGACTCCCTTGCAGCTAGGGGCCATGTGACCCAGTTCTGACCAATAAAACGGATGTGGATGTCACCAGATGGAGCTTCGGGAAAAACACGTGAGGGGGTGGGTTTGGCTGGCCTGCATGTTTGGCCTTCTCCCCGACTTTATCATGAATTTAATCCTAGAGCTGCCTCCATCATCTCATGACCAAGAAGCTCAAGCACATGGATGAAGGGCTGACGCACAGGGCAGAACTACCACAGGGCTAATGGAATTAAAGCTTCCAGGCCCCAGCGGGGGCCCTAGTAATGTGTTTTTGTTTGGGCATATGTTTTTGCAAAATTTGCAGAAGTAGGATATTTGTAATCACTTAATACTGCTGTTTTCTCCTACTCAGACTTTCCTTCTAACAGACAAGACATGTGAAAATTAAGAAGCTGGACAGGTAGATAATTACTACCAAGCATGGGCAGACCTTCAGATATTATGAAGGTCCCTGGCGTGTGCCCTTTAGTTATATTCTAATCCCTCTTCTGTTCACCAACAGGTCTACTTGTGACAGGTAGCTAGGGCCACCGTGCACTTCAGGGCCACTGGAAACACACTGGCTAACATGGAACTTCTCATAAACACAGTATCGTAACAGAATAGACCAAACCCTCATATGTTATGGCAAACATTCGGGCCATCAATGGTCCATCTCTCCTTTCTACTTCAGGACCCCCAGCCCCTTCACGTGGTACTTACTCCCAAGTACTCCGTGGTCAGAAGCTTCTCGCCTGAGAGTTCGCCGAGCTGGGGCTGGATCAGTTCGTCTTTGTCCAGATCGGCTTCCATGGTGTCATGGTCCTCCTGTTTCAAAAGAGACACAGGGTGAATGCTCTGGACCCCCTGCCACAAGTTCCAGCGGGCACTTGCCACAAAATGAGAAGGCCTTAGCCCAACCACAGCAATGCGTGGGTCTGCCTTCTGCTCATACCTCTCCATGAAGACAAACAGGAGAATGCCAGTCCACCTCTTTAGGAGGCCGGGTGCCTGTTAAACACTTCCACAACCACAGCTGAGAAAAGGTTCAATAAGACGCTCAACCTCAACGGTCTTGAATGTATCAATGTTAACATCCTGGTTGTGGCATTACACTATAGTTTTGCAAGCTGTTACCATTGGATGGAACTAGGTAAAAGGTACATAGGATTGTTCTGTAGTATTTTTAACAATTGCATGAGAATCTACAATGATCTCAAAATACAAGTTCCAACTGTAAAAAGAGAGGAGTTGAAAACAAAATAGCATCTATGAGCTGGTAGCATCTGTGTGTAATCAAATGCCAGCTGAGCAGCAGCCATAGTAACGGGGGCCCTGTAGTCCTTTCCCACCCCCCGCCAGGACTTGGGCGACTGCACTGTCCTTTGCAGGTTAAATGATAAAAATCAGTACAAAACAGACCAGACCTTCGTCTGACCAGGGCACTGACCAAGGAAGGACTGAGTCCATATGAAGTCAGGGAGCTGGCCTGCTATGGAAGCAGGAAAGGGGGATGGGTGGGCCTGCGAGGAAGCTGGCAGTCCAATCTGGGGGTGGGGAGGGGGTGCCCCAGGTCATCACGCCCTGGTGACCATGGTTCCTGAGATCATCTAACCAATCCTTCCCCTAATTCCTGTCCACTCAACACCCTGTAATTTGGTTCCTCTAAACTTGCCAACAGGAAGAGAAAGCTCTATTCTGCAAACATGAGTACCCTGTTTTATTTTCAAATGAATTTCCAGTCGTTCTGGATGCTCCAGGCTTTTGTGAATTTGATTTACCTGAGTCAGTTTCCAAGGAATCTGAAAGCTCAAATTCCCAGGAGGACTGCCTCTGGGTAGGGCTGTTGATCTCCAGGCTCATTTTAGGACACAGACAGTCAGCGCCATCTGCCATTACTAGACAGTGTCACCCAGGATGGGCCGTCTGAAGAAAAGGGGATTTGACTTATTCTAAGTGGTCCCCAAAGCAGAGCAGAGCCAGCAGGCTCCAGAGCCTTCTCTGTCAGGCAGCCTGTCTCACTGGTGGGAGGGGCCGAGTGGACTCCCACCGGCACACACTGGAGAGCATTTAAATGGTGCCCTCGTATAGAACCATCGAGGAACCTGCTTTCCATTCCCATAGCGCCTTCCATCCTAACTCTTCTGACGACGGAGTGGATCCTTCCATCATTATTTTGTTTGACGTGGAAAACAAGCCTGAGACAGTGACAACTCCATGGTGACAGCCTGGCCTGGGGCTTGGGGCAGCCCCTTTCTGCCCAGGTCTTTTTGGCTTGGCCACTTGGGGCCTGCAGAGATGCCTGTTTCCGAGGAGGCCCAAGCAGACTCACCAGGTCATCTGAGGCCCGAGGGTACCCAGTGCCTGGTCCAGGTTGAGCTCAAGGACCAGAGAGTGTGAAGAGGAGGGCCACAGCAGCATTCTGGAGTCCACTGTCTCATCCCGCTCTCTTCCCGTCCCATCTAATCACAGAGAATCCCCTCCGATCCACCCTGGATCACCAGGTTCAGGGGCGATCTAACCCCTAGTCCTGACTCATTCGCCACAGCCAGGGCAGAGCCTTCTCCTGCTGCGGCTTCACCTGAGTAGGCAGCTCAGCCAAGTGTAGCTACTCACCATCCTGAAATTTCACTCGGGGACCCTCAGAGGTAATGCCATCTGTGAGGCCGGCCTGGGGTCAGCACTGGGACAGCGAGGGAAGATTTACACCGTGGCCTCGGCTCGGAGTTCAGTTTACTAAAACACCAACACCTCAGTGATCAAATAGTGTGTGCAATACTTGATTATTTCAGGAAAACGACTGCTCCTTGTGAACAAAAGCAGTGGGCTCTGTGGTCAGAGTGAGTGGCAGGGCGCTCTGGGCAGCGGAGTTGTATTTCAGCTCTTTTCCAGGGAACGAAGCCTTGGAGGCACCGGTTGGAAATGGGCATATGAAGCGCGATTTCACAGAGGGATTGGTGATATGCCACTTCCCTGCCAGGATGGAATGTGAAACGTTAAGAAACAAAGCAAACGTCCACATTCCATTTCAATGGAAAATAAATGGTCAATGGCTAACCTCGGTCAACACTGGCCAAGTATTTTTTTACCCTGGACAACAAGTACATGTGTGAGACATTCACTTGCCGATCAACCTACACCCATACAAACTAGTGACTGCAATGAAAGCTCGATGTATTAACTTGCTCAAAAAATGAGTTAGTAAGAGATTTGTCGAAATATTTATTTTTAGTTAAAACAAGTTGAAGTTTCTCTCATTAAAAGTAGCATATAGTTAAGTTTTTTTGGTAATTGATGGGCCTTTCCTAACTTCCAACACACAGGACAAGGTCCGCGCTTGGTCCCTAATACACAACCCTTCACTAGACGTTGACTCGAGTTGCAGCTACTGTGTAAGTGTGGGCACCCCAGCCACCCACTCACCACCGTCTCTCTACTGGAAAAACACAGGCAAATACCATTGGTGCTTTCAAGAATATCGTGTTAATGTTAAACGCATAAATGTAAGAACAGGGACATGAAAACCATTTTTCAATTGGTAGTTCCTGGTTAAGACAGTTTTGTACCGAGGCTCTAACTTGGAAGCCATGACTCTTGTCAGCGCCTAGGTTTCCCCATCCATCCATCCATCCATCCATCCATCCAGGCCATCTTGCCGACTCCTTTAAAATCATGACTTATATTCTCTGATCCTGAAAAGGCATATACTGTATAGATGTAAACAAGTCATTGTCGTCATCTTTCTAGGAAACGCTAACACTGGTGAAAAGGAAATGGAGGCATCGCCAGGGCTCCCGAGACTTAACGAGCCACAGTAAACTGAGCTGAGCCAGTGGAGCTGGAAAACGCAATTGAACAAAGAGACGCAAGAGAGCTGAATTCAATACTATTCAATTTAATTCCCAGCCCCTCTGGGAAACTATGCGGGAGGGAGGTTCGGGAAGGTGAGGAAACCGGGAGGTGCGGTGGGAAGTGTAAGCAGAGAGCTGACCAAGAGCGATGCCCACTGTGGCAGGAACTTTTGCCAACAGGATCAGAACCACTGAGGATGTATAAGAAGTTTCTGCAATGGGCAAACCTAGGACACATTCAGTGACAATTACTGCTCAAGCATTCCATCTGGGAGAGAGGCAGCTACTTCCCGTTCCTTCCCCAGTTTCCGTGGGAAGGATTCTGCTCCCCTCACTCAAGTGCAGGCAGCTGAGGGTGGCGATGCCCCAGGGCCAGAGCCCATGGGAAAACAGCCACATCGCTAACTTTTCCGAGCTGCTCTTGAAATGCCAAACGAAACATATTTCGCAATCCACCTAGTGAAGGAAGGAGGTGAGGAATAAGAAAATGCTTCAAGAATAAACGCCTCCTCAGGGTGGGGTTTTAAATACCATTGTTGGAAGGAATTTTACTAAAATTACTGGCCTTTATGTGCTCGAGCAGCGGGCATCAGATTACTGAAGGCAGAGCTTAGGGGTAGCTGATTACTTCAAGAAATTAAGAATGCCTCATAAGAAAGGCGCTTGAGGTGAGAGGAATTTAGGTGCTCCAATGCGAAGCTTCCCCGTGGCAGCTCGGTGATCTTATGACACAAGATGCTTAACTGGAGGCCTTAGATACATAATACTCCAGACTAACCAGATTCTAAGCAAGTGGCCTGAAAATAAAAGTAAGGTTAACCACTAAATGCATTTGAAAACTCAGATTCTTACAGATACAATGAGGGGAGCAGAATGTATTCAAGTGGTTTTACATATGACAAGTAAAAGTATCCAGTGTGTTTTCCACTTGAAATAATTATAAGACTGCTACCAACAGTTTAAATTTGAGACACCTTAGAACACTGCATTGTAAATCTCACTCTTTGTAAAAATAAGAGAAAAACACTCCGCATGGGAGAGAAAGGGTGGACAAGGTGACTGGGCAGGCAGCGTAGTCAACATATTTCCCCTAGTGCAGCGGTTCTCAACCTGTGGGTCACGATCCCTTTGGGGGTCGAACGACCCTTTCACAGGGGTCGCCTAAGACCATCCTGCATATCAGATATTTACATTACGATTCATAACAGTAGCAAAATTACAGTTATGAAGTAGCAACGAAAATAATTTTATGGTTGGGGGTCACAACATGAGGAACTGTATTTAAAGGGCCAGAAGGTTGAGAACCACTGCCCTAGTGGAATGGACCCTTTCCTTCCTTTTGTGCTTTTTCCTGGTGTGTGTGTGTGTGTGTGTGTGTGTGTGTGTGAGTGAAGCAGGTCCTGAATCCTTAAGGACACACCGTGATGCCTGGAAGTTGTTTGGGACAGCAACTTCCCCATTCACAAAACACACCCAGGTAATGATGGCTGGTCTAACTACCAGTCCCGTTTAGGAAATAACCACATGATAGAAACCAGAGAAACCCCAAGATCTTTACTTCTTTGATTCTTCTAACCCATTGCTTACCCGCTCAATTTGCTTGCTTAAATGTTTTCTGAGGTCTCAGTGAAACAGCAAGATATATGGTGATAATGGCAAAATGCTCTGTGAAAAGCCACACGTTAAAATATGTAATACACAGACTTGGAGGCTCAATAGGACGGGAAGTGAGACAGTAGGAAGCGTTTTGGGACAAAGAGAGGAAGCAACCATCATCACACCGGCAAGAGGACTTGTGGTTGCTTCTGAACAGGGGTCCTGAGTGTGCTCAGTTGATGGGGGGCGGGGGAGGGCTCAGGGGAAGAACAGACTCAGGGACTAAGTGTGCCCCCAACTTTAAGAGAAGTAGAGGGTGGGGCTAGACAAGAAACCACCAGCCAGAACTGCACACACACCCCTGACACAATGTCAGCAAGAACGTCATAAGAAAAGACTATTATTCAATAAACCACTATGTTCAGAAATAAGGTTTAGATGAACCTCAACATCTTCACAGGATCTATATGAAGCGGATTTGAAAAGTGGGAATTTGTCAGTGTTTTTCAAGTTCCTGGGGAAGAGCAGGAATATGAATTTGGTTTTCTCACAGGCTGGCTGTTACCGCAGTCTGCACTGGGAACAGCCTCCCTCCCCTCCTCTTACCCACAGAGGGTGTCCGACCTCTCTTCTCCCTGCTTTCCACCTTCAGCTCCACCCCGGCCACTGCCAGCCCCGGCTCCAGCTCCGGCCAGGCAGCACACGTGGGGCCTCGACTCCAGCAGACATCGGCCTGCATCCGTCTAGCCCAGTGGTCGGCAAACTCATTAGTCAACAGAGCCAAATATCAACAGTACAAGGATTGAAATTTCTTTTGAGAGCCAATTTTTTTAAACTTAAACTATATAGGTAGGTACATTGTTATTAACTTAATTAGGGTACTCCTAAGCTGGCCTTTGCTAAAAACGTCCTCAATCTGATTGAGGTACGTTCGCTGAGGTCGACCCCTTCCAACTCTCCCATCCACACTCGTCTTGTATACTTGTTTCGTCTATCTCCTTTCCGAAAACCGACTTCTGCGCATGGGCCACGAAGTTTCAATCGCACTGTACGTGCGCGCCTGCACGTGGTATTTTGTGGAAGAGCCACACTCAAGCGGCCAAAGAGCCGCATGTGGCTCACGGGCCGCAGTTTGCCGACCACTGGTCTAGGCCGCCCCTTGGTTGTGATGATGATGTTAAAACTCAATGCTAACACACACACGAGTCAGTTTCATCACAATCACCCGATGAAGTGGGTACAGAGAAGCTCCTGTGCTGCCCTTTCTGTTCCCTGTCACCTTGGACTTGGCAGGAGGGCACAGCACACATGATCAAATGCACACACGACACGAGACAAGACCCCATAGGCTTCGGTAAGCTGACCTGCCACGGAGATGTCTCTCAGGGATAAAGACAGCGTCCAGCCCCGGCGTTAGCGCCCAGCCCAGGGTCCGGGGTGAGACCCGTCCGCATGGTTCTGGAGGAAGGAGGGAGAGAGAACCACTACGTGGACAGAAGGGAAGGAAAGGAAACGGTCATTTCTTGGTGCCCATTATTTGCCACAGATTAACTCACTGATTTCACAATTCTGTAATGAGTATTTATTTTTATAGATGAAGGAACAGAGTAACGTGAAAGAAAATACAAAGGTAGCTGGGGTCTTACCGAGTGGGGCTTTGGATGCTGCCTTTAGCAACTTATTTTTTTTTAAACATATTTTATTGATTTTTCACAGAGAGGAAGGGAGAGGGACAGAGAGCTAGAAACATCGATGAGAGAGAAACATCGATCAGCTGCCTCCTGCACACTCCCCACTGGGGATGTGCCCGCAACCAAGGTACATGCCCTTGACCGGAATCGAACCTGGGACCCCTGAGTCCGCAGGCTGATGCTCTATCCACTGAGCCAAACCGGTTAGGGCTAGCAACTTATTTTTTAATATTTAAAAATATTTTTATTGATTTCAGAGAGGAAGTGAGAGGGAGAAAGAGATAGAAACATTAATGATGAGAGAGAATCATTGATCAGCTGCCTCCTGCATGCCCCCTACTGGGAATGGAGCCTGCAACCCTGGCATGTGCCCTGACTGGGAATCGATCCACAACCTCCTGATTCAACCACTGAGCCACACCGGCCGGGCAGCAACTTAATTTTGTTAGGTGATGAGGGGCATAGAAATGTCTTTTAAAGGATCATGTGAAAGTGTATGCAAATGGGTCAGCCACTTTGGGGAGCAATCTGGCAGTATCTAGTAAAGATGAGACCCTTGTGCCCCCTGACTCAGCAATTCCAGGTCTAGCTGTGAACCTCAGAGAAGCGCTCACACGTGTGCACAAGGAAACAGGGACGGGAGCCTCTGTCCCTCAGAAAGGAACGGACAAACGCAGTGGTTCTGTCTTACAATGGAACACCATACAGCGCTTAATGGATGAACTCGGCAGCATGTATTGGTATGAGTAAATCTCTAACATGTAATGTTGAATGAAGAAAGCAAGTTGGTAAGTGAATTGTACAGTATTGTGTAAAATTAAAAACCATAAACTAAAGTGTATATTGTTTACAGAAACAAAGATATTATAAAAGCCCAGAATCGTTCGTAGAATTTACACCAACTTCAGGACAGCAGTTAATTCTGGGAAGGGGAGGATGGCAGGAGGAGGAAGGAACAGGTCCCCACCTGTTCTATTACTTTCTGGAATGTTGAAAATGTTCCCCAATTTAGAAATGAAGTGTTCATGTCCCTGTATGACTTGAGCTTTAGGAAGAGCCACATGCAGGACAAGCTGGGAAGGGAAGAGACTGAGGCTAGGCAATCAGTAGAGGGGAGACGAGGCAGAAGCCAGCAGGTGGAGTAGAAAAGGAAATGAAGAGGAAGAGGAAAGTGACCCTCAGAATGATGAGCCAGAGTCTGGAGGGAGAAGGAACAATCACAGATCGCTTAATCGTCTACAGAAGCGAGCCTGGGATGATCGGCAGTTGACTAACCTCAGTGTTGGTTCACGCCCACATGAGATTTACATGTTTGTTGAACATGTATCAGGGGTGTTGGGCTGAGCTGAGCGCTGCTCTAGTTCACGGCAGTTAGGAATTGGCCCATTTAGAGAAACCAAGGCTTGTACATGGCAGAGTCAGGACCCAACTAGGGACCCTGATTCAAACGCTGCCTCAGCCTAGAAATCATGAGATCCACAGGCCACCTGGTCCCAGTGCCTCAAAGCTCAGTTCAAGTACAGGAGTGACAAGGGCCGCCCGTGACTTCCTGAATTCACCTGGCAGTTTTATTTTTCATTGTGAAAATCGGCACTTTGAGTGATCACTTAACGTCACTTTTCAGTTAATACCTTCTAACAGCTTCTCTCCTCTCTCAGAATAAGGCCCTATCCTTCCCAGGGCTCCAGGTGACCTGACCTTAGTGGCCGTCTCAGATTCCATATCCTATTCCCACTTCTTGCTGTTCCTAGAATTCCCCCAAATGCTTCTACCTCATGGCCTTGACCTGTGCTGCTCCCACTGTCCACCAGGCAGCCCACTCCCTCACACCCTCCTCCTTTACTGCTCTTCAGGGCACATGCCACCATTTGACACATATTCCTATTGGCTTATTTGTGCGAGGTCTGCTTTCTCCTGACAGAATATCTATGTTGCTTATTGCTATATCCCTAGATAGAGTGTCAGGCCTAGAATAGTGCCGACAGCTTCCGGCAATAGGAACATGAGGGGTCAATTCCCCTCTACAGAAATCAAGTGTGACCGATTCATTAAAAACAATCATTTCAGGGCAATGGAAGATGACCACTGACAGAGAACAGCTTGAGAAGTGTTTGCTCACTGGGGAAGAGCTATTAAAATTAGGCAAGAAGGTGCATTCATGGTCCCTATGCCTGGGCGAGTTCCCACCTATTTCAGGCAGGAAAACCCACAGCTGTACCGGTTGAAGGTGTGGACTTGGTGGAGGACAAGCAGCAGAGCAACTGGAAATGGGGGGGAGATGCCCAATGACAGAGAACAGCTTGAGAAGTGTTTGCTCACTGGGGAAGAGCTATTAAAATTAGGCAAGAAGGTGCATTCATGGTCCCTATGCCTGGGCGAGTTCCCACCTATTTCAGGCAGGAAAACCCACAGCTGTACCGGTTGAAGGTGTGGACTTGGTGGAGGACAAGCAGCAGAGCAACTGGAAATGGGGGGGGGGGGTTGTCTCTGGAAGCAAGAGCCGTGGAAGGACTGAGATGATAAAACACCCTGCACCCCTGACAGGCTGCTAACGTGCAGAGAACTCCAGGGAGCCCTGAGAAATGAAAAGCTTGGGGAAACTTGCAAATTTTCTGTGATTTTCATTATATTCCCCAACCTCCACAGTTTAAGTGGCAGAGGTGGAAACCTTATTGGCTTGAGGTATGTAAACACAATCTCTGCCCAGATCTCTCCACAGTGAAACTATGTGGAGAGACCAGAAGGGCAGGGAGATAATAAGCAGAGATACCCAGGCTGCATACCACAGTGGAGAGAAGTGCACAGACCAGGCAAGCTAACTGCACGCTGAACAAAACAGCAGAATACAACATAACCCAGAGTCACTACAACATCAGCGACTACGCTACTATGCCTGCTTTCCAAACAAAGGCATCGCTAGACATGGTCAAGAAACAGAAGTGTGACCCGTACTCAGGAAAAATAAAGCAGCAAGTAGAACTAGTTTTGAGTGGGCCCAGACAAGCACTTCAAAGCACTATTATCAAAATATTTAAAGAATTAAAGAGAAATGTGCTCAAGAGTTAACAAAAAATATACTAAAAATGAGTGAGAAACAGGAAATCTCAGTGGGGAAATGGACACTCTAAAAGGGAACCAAATGGGGATTTGAGAGCTGAGAGAACAATAACGGAAATGAAATGTCAGTGGATATTGCTCAGTGGTGGATAGGAGATGCCAGAAGCATCAGTTCATGGGAAGAAGATCAACAGGAAGTAATGGGCTCAAAGAACAGAAAGAAGAAACATGAAGAAAAATGAAGAAAGCTTCTAAGAGCTTACTCAATATTGAGTATTCTAATATGTGTGTAATTGGATTTCAAGGAGAGGAGAGAGAGAAAGGGACAAAAAAATACTTGAACAAATAATGGTAAACACTTCCCAAATTTGGTGAAAAACTGTAACTTTCAGACCAAAGAAACTAAATGAACCCTAAAAAGGACAAATACAAAGAAAACCACACCTAGGCACATCAAATTGCTGGGAGCCAAAGATAAGGAGAAAATCTTAAGTAACAAGAGAAAAACAACTCATCACATACAGAGAAACAATGATAAATGACAAATAATAGCTGGATTCTCCTCAGAAACAATGGATAGAATGACATATTCAAAGTGTTAGGGAAAAACCTGTTGACCAAGAGGTCTAACTCCAGTGAAAGTATTCTTTAAAAATGCAGGTGAAATAGAGACAGTCCCAGATTTTTGGGGGGTTTGTTTTGTTAATCCTCACCCAAGGATATTTTTTCCATTGATTTTTCAGAGAGTGGAAGGGAGGGAGGGAAGGAGGAAGAGAGAGAGAGAGAGAGAGAGAGAGAGAGAGAGAGAGAGAGAGAGACACATTGATGTGAGAGAGACAATTGATTGGTTGCTTCCCACCTGCACCCTGACTGGGGCTGGGGATCAAACCTGCAATCCAGGTATGTGCCCTTGACCAGAATCAAATGGAAAAATATCCTTGGGTGAGGATTTTAAAAAAATTTAACATAAAAGAAGGCAGGAAGAATAGAAGAACAAACACATGATAAACAGAAATCAGATGGCAAATAGCAAGATTAAACATTACACTAAATGTTAGATCTTTATCTAACATCATATACAAACATTAACTAAAAATGATCCTAGATCTAAATTAAAAGCTAACGCTAAAAAACTCTTAGAAAGATAGAGCAAGTCTCTGCAATGCTGATTTAGGCCAGTGGCCATCAACTGGGTATGCTTTTGCCTCCCAGGGGACATTCAGCAATGTCTGGAACACTTGGTTTTCACAACTTTGGAGTCGGGTGGATAGCACTGGTGTCTACGGGGTGGAGGCCAGGGATGCTGTTAAACATCCCACAATGCACAGGACAGCCCTACCGCCAAGAATTATCTGGTCGAAATGACAACAGTGCCCAAGTTGATAAACTCTGGGTTGAGCCAAGGTAGAATGCACTTAAGTATAAGGATTATCAAATAGGTCAAAACTAGAAATCTACATGCCTCACTACAAAAAGGTACTATTATTCCAAAAATCTGTGATAATAGGGAAAAGCCACGAGCTGCTTTGGTATTTATAAAAAATTAGATAAGAAAAGGTTTACTGCAGAGCATTGGTCAACCATTTCAGCATGTTTCCATGGAAACAGATGTTGGACAAGAAGGTGTGTAAATGCCTGAGAATCATCAGGTGTCTCTGAGCCTTACCTTGTTTTGAGCCCTCGGACGTCTATTCCCATAGAAACCAGTGGAAATGAGGGCAGTGGCTGTGAGCCAGCCTGTCGGGCAGTTCATCCCAGCCAAGGTCTGACAGCACAGGAGCCGTGTTATGGAAATAAATGAATTTAGAGCGAGGAAAAAGGCAAAAGCTTTAATTGGGAACACTTTTTTATGGACTTGGTTAAATAATGGAAAGGCCCAGCAAGTGATGCAGACATAAGACAGACGGTTCTTTGCCAATTAGGTAATGGAATTAAAAGTGTGTCCGCACCGTGCCAAGCGAGCTGACCACTGTGGGGCCCAGCAGAGCAGTTCATGGAGAACAGCTTGCCGCTGGCTCTTGAACGTGTACCTGAAGCAGCGTCAGGCGGGTCAGCCGTCCCACAGGTCATGTAGGAAGGTGGCCGAGGAGAAAGGAGGCACGGCCCAAGCACTCCACAATGGCAAGGGCACTTGAGGGAAGCCTGCTCAGAAACCAGCTGGCTCTAGGTCCCACCACCTTCTGTTTCAGCCAGATAACGGAATGTGCCCTCAGTTCATAAAATCAAGTTTCACCCTACACATGTCATGCACCCCACCCCAAGCCCGTGTTCCCCATTTTTATTAAAGGCATCACCACCACCCCATCTGTCTGGGGCCCAAGGTTCCAGCCTTCAGTGCCTAATGATGTGCCTGTCAGTTACCCATTCCTGCCGGTTTTGCCCTCCAGGAGCCTCTGCCAGCGGCCAAGGCTAACCTCACTCCCACTGAGTATGCAGCGGAAGGGAGGGCAGGCGCACAGGCTCGCACACCTGCCAGGGTTTGAATCTCAGTTCCACCAATTTCTGCCCCTGTCACAAGTTTCTGAACCTCCCTAACCTTTGGTTTCTTGTCCATAAAATAGGGCAAGAAACAGACCCCACTGGGCGGAGGGGCATGAGGAATAAATGAAAGGAAGCTCGGTAAGCTCCTGGCCCCGGCCTGCACATAGCAAGCTAAGGATTCCTAAGCTTCCTGGGTCTGCAGTTAAGTGAACACTGACACCAGATGAATCTTCCTAAGGCACAGTTCTGTTCGCAGCCCTCCTGGGCTCACAATTCCTCAGTGGTTCTCCATTTCTGCAGCCTGGCTCCAGATCACCATTCCAGCCTTGTCTGCCACCCTGCCCTCTGTGTGCCCCAAGCTGAGGCCAAGGTGAACCGTCCTTGGTTGGTGTCAGGCCCATGGTCCCAGCTCATAGCATTCCTTGGCTGGGATGCCCACCCTCTCTTATTTGCTACGTGTTTTGTTTTGTTTTTTAATCCACACCTAAGGATATGTTTATTTATTTTAGAGAGAGAGGGACGGAGAGAGAGAGAAGCATCGATGTGGGAGAAAAACACTGATCAGTTGCCTTTCATACATGCCCCAACCGGGGATGGAACCACAACCTGGGCATGTGCCCTGACAGGGAATCAAACCCACCATCTTTCGGTGTATAGGATGATACTCCATCCAACTGAGCCAACTGGCCAGGGCTGCTATGTTTTGTGTGGTTTTTGTTTGTTTGTTTGTTTATTAACGAAGTGCTCTTATTTATTTTTTATCTTTTAATATATTTTTTATTGATTTCAGAGAGGACGGGAGAGGCAGACAGAGATAGAAACATCAATGATGAGAGAGAATTATTGATTGGCTAACTCCTGCACGCCTCCTACTGGGGATTGAACCTACAACCTGGGCATGTGCCCTGACTGGGAATTGAACCATGACCTCCTACTTCATAGGTTGACACCCAACCATTGAGCAACCCTGGCCAGGCAGGGCTGCTATGTTTTTAAATAAAAGTTCCTTTTGAAAGACTTTGGCCTTTATCAGTTGGGGTGAGTATGAAGGGGATCAATGACCCAGATGACCAGATATGAGTATGGCAGTAATTGTCCCTGCCTGGACCCCAGCAGCGGCAATGGTGGAATGGAGGAAGCAGGAAAATTACAGGGAAGGTTTGAGACCACACAAGGTCCCTGAGCTCCTTCATGCTTGCAGTCCACTTCAGGGAGAAAGGGGAGGTGAGGCTGAAAGTTTGGGAGGGCCGGGCTCATAGCCTCCTGGGTTAACCCTGTCTTTTATTTTCTCTGTTCTAATGCTCTGACCTCTGGGGCCTTCCTGACCCTGGAAGGACCACCTCTCCCAGAGCTAGCCAACTCCTGGAGATAGTAAACCACTCACTTGGGAGCACACCTTTCAAACGCAAACCAACCAATCCAGAGCGCACACCCAACCACCAGACTCACACTCTGGGCCATTAGCCACCTGCCCTTATCACCCCAGGCCAGAGACCAGACAACCAGAGACAGCCTTCTTGCCCAGAGCCCACTGAAACCATTCGAACTAGTCAGTCCTAAATCAGCTCCCCTGTCTCGCCCATTCCTTCCCACAGAAACCACAACAAAGGCCGTTGGCCACACTGCCCTGGTGTTCCCGTGCAGTCCCCAGGATGAGGCACGCCCTTGCCTCTTGGGAACTGTAACAAACTAGCTCTTCAAAGCCGATTGTCTTCTGATCTGTTAGCCTTACTGAACCTCAGATTTTCTACTAATACACTATATTTTACAATGCCCGAGGCTGCATGCTCATTGAGTGCTTCTCTCTGGCACCCATGCTCCCACCAGAGCCAGAGCACAATGGGATGCCAGGTGCAGGGACACTGGTACTTAGCGTGGTTCTCTGCAGCCAGGCATGGGAACCTAAAGCTGACGACAGCGCTGATGTATGAACGATGATGATATAATCACCGTGACAGCAATAATGGAGCTAGCATTCACCAAGGGCTTACAATGGCCCAGGAACCATGCCAAGTGCTTTGATGTTAATTATCCTCAGTGAAGCCAGATTCAGTTCTACTGCCTGAGGCTGCCTTTTCTTTGGATACTGAGGGCCTTGTATTGGTAAATGCAGAGAGCATCATATTAAATTTTACCTTGAAAAGGAGTGACATGGAATTTTTTTAAAGGAACAGGACCGAGCCCTGGCCAGGTGGCTCAGCTGGTTGGAGCATCATCCTGTACACCAAAAAAAAAAAAAAAAAGTTGGGGGTTCAATTCCCCATTGGGGTACATACTTAGGTTGTGGGTGTGAACCACTGGGGAACATACGGGAGGCAGCCAATTGATGTTTCTCTCACACCGATGTTTCTCTCTCTCTCTCTCTAAAAAAGAAAAAGTCAATAAAAACATATCCTTGGTGAGAATTTAAAAAGAAAAAAAGGAACAAGACCCAATTTTCTGCTTCCTACACTGATGCTTTAGGAAATACGGTTAAGAGGAAGGCAAGAAAAGGTCTAGCCTTCCTGTGTCACAGTCAACCACACGGGAGGGTCACTGGGTCTGAGTTTACAGCAGCCACTTGGGGGGGGGTCAATGGCAGACGCACCCACCAGCATCCTCCTCCTCCTGGCACCTGACCAGTTTCCTCTCCTCAGAGTATGTACATAGGACACTGGGCCAGGTGGAAGGGGTGGAGGCAGAAGAACTGATAAGACAAACATACACAGACACACCCCCCAAAAAACTATTCCAGCTCCTAGGAAAAGATGAAAAACTGTATCTATTTTATGAAGAGAAACTTTTAATGTCCAAACTCATAAACATTGTATACAACAAAACTGTAAACCAATGGTTCTCAAAGTGTGGTCTGGGGAAACTTTGGAGGTCTCAAGACCTGTTCAGGGGTCTATAAAGTCTAAACTATGTTCCCAATAGTATATTATTATTATACTAGAGGCCCGGTGCATGAATTCATGCATGGGTGGGGTCCCTCAGCTTGGCTGGTGATCGGGGCCAATTGGGGCCGTCTAGCCCAGTCCGGGGTGGGGAGAGACCGCGGGAGGTTGGCAGGCTGTGGGAGGTTGACTGTGGGAGTGCACTGACCACCAGGAGGCAGCTCCTGCATTGAGCGTCTGCCCCCTGGTGGTCAGTGCACATTATAGTGACCGGTCGACCAGTTGTTTGGTCAACTGGTCATAACGGTTGCTTAGGCTTTTATATACACTGAGTGGCCAGATTATTATGACTTAATTCGTGTGGAACAATGTCTGAATAGCACAACATACCTAAGTACTGTTGCTGATCAAGTTCATCCTATCATGTTGATGGCGTATCCCAATGGAGATGGCTTCTTCCAACAAGACAATGCGCCATGCCACGGTGCTTGTATTGTGCAGGAGTGGTTTCAAGAACATGAGGGAGACTTTACCTTGCTTAGGTGGCTCCCACAATCACCAGATCTCAATCCAATTGAGCATTTGTGGGACGAAGTTAAAAGAGCCATCAGGCAGCTGGTTCCACAACCATCAAATCTCACAGAACTGGACAGTGCTATTCATCAGGCATGGTGTCAGATTCCTCGCATCACCTTTCAACATCTCGTGGAGTCAATGCCAAGAAGAATCGCCACAGTATTGAAGACAAAAGGTGGCCCAACGAAGTACTGATGGGGTGGTCATAATACTCTGGCCTGTCATAATAATCTGGCCACTCAGTGTATATAGATATCATATACAATAGATGTATGTATTTATTATAATATATACAGATGTATATATTTATTATAATATATACATAAAATAATATAGTTATTTTAATGTAATAAGATCTGTCTTTTTCACTCTCTCATCTACTGAGGTTTTCTGGAGGCTATGTGACCAGTGGTGCTATGACCCCTATAGCTAATGTAATGTATGCTTCAGTATCCCTGTTTTCTGATTTTCATAGCTAAGTTTGTTCTCAATAATTCTACTGTGCTTTTCCTGGCCATCTTTAGTTATATCTACTATAACTGCTATGCTTCATTATCACCCAACAAATCATTATTTTGAAATCTTGAAGTTTTCCTTTTTCCTATGCAGAAATAGGCTAGAAGTACACTTACTGTTTTATTTTACAATAGTATTTTTATAATCAAAACAAACTTTTCTGAGTTTTTAAAATATCTCTAAAACTGTTACTATTTAGAAATTTAAGACTCATGTGGCCCTGGCTGATGTGGCTCAGTTGGTTGGATCTATGCACTGAAGATCACAGGTTTGATTCCCAGTCAAGGCACATACCCAGGTTGCAGGTTTGATACCCTGATTGATGTTTCTCTCTCACGTTGATGTTTCTCTCTCTCTCTCTCTCTCTCTCTCTCTTTCTTCTTTCCTTTCCTTTCTCTCTAGAATCAATAAAAAACATATCCTCGGGTGAGGATTAAAAAAAATTAAGACTCATTCATTCTAAAATAAAAGATAAAAGACAAGAAAATTTGTTCATAATACCTTTTTCCTATGGTTTTAAGACTGGATCACTGGCTTATAAAAGGGAGAGCAGAGGACTTGCTTTCTTTTTTCCTTTTTTAAAATATATTCTATTGATTTTTTACAGAGAGGAAGGGAGAAGGATAGAGAGTTAGAAACATTGATGAGAGAGAAACATTGATCAGCTGCCTCCTGCACACCCCCCACTGGGGATGTGCCTGCAACCAAGGTACATGCCCTTGACCGGAATCGAACCTGGGACCTTTCAGTCTGCAGGCCGACGCTCTATCCACTGAGCCAAATCGGTTAGGACAGGACTTGCTTTCTTAACCTAAAGCTGCGTCACTGATGGAAAGATGCTGAGAAAGTGAAACTGACTCATCAGAAAGTTCTGTGACTTAGGCGGGGAGGAAGCTGTCCCAAGGGCGAAACTGCAGATAAAAGACAGAAATACGATGGACACTATCTTTCCCTGTTTTATAAATGTCAATAATTTACCTTATTGTGTCTTATGAAACAGAAAACATTAGAATAGTTTCACATGCCAGTGATGATGAGGTATGATTTTGAGACCAATTAGTAAGAGTTTAAAGAAAAAGAATTTGGATATTTTAAACATAGATGTTTATATTTATTATAATTATACAAATTATAGATGTTTTCTTTAAAAGTAAAAAACTGAAAATGTTTTCAAACTAGATTTAAAAGCCACTGAAGCTGCATGATGGGTATACAGGAACTCTCTCCATTATTTTTTTTTCTACACAACTAAAACTTTTGTCCCCTCACAAAAAAATATTTAAAAAACAAAGCCACTGAAGAACCTGGAAGGGTAAGTTATTGTAGTGCCTTGGTTGGAGAAACATACACCATGGCCTTGTACAGCTAATGTTGCTGATGCCTGCTGGACGGGAAGCTGGAAAAGAATTACAGCATGCTCCTTTCCAATAAAACAGTAGCTTGTTGAATAAAGATTAAGCTGCAAACATGAATGTTGAATTAATATCTCATTTACAGAATTATGCCTGGACTTGCTATTTGCCTTGCATTCATCCAGTGTCAACAGTAACTCCTCATCAAGTATCTTTTATGGAAATGCTTGGCAACAAAACACAAGTGGTGTTGGCTGAAATACTTAACATATTGAACACTTTTATTGACGTTCACGGTTTATCCTGGAACAGCTGCCCTGACATCTGCACTGATGGTGCAAAAGCAATGAAGGTAAAACCACTGGTGTGTGAGTATCGATTAGGCAAACCCCGTATAGTCACTGTATTCTCCACATGTAGGTAGACAAGTGACAGGTAAAGATGACAGATAGATGATAGGAAGATGACGGTCAGTTTCATTTAACAATGTCCTTGATGAAACAGCTGGAATTAATGTTAATAAATCTCGGCTCTACAATTCACCATAGCTAAGATCTGGAAACAGCCTAAGTGCCCATCAGTAGATGAATGGATTAGAAAACTGGTACATCTACACGATGGAATACTATGCTGCTGTAAAAAAGAAGGAACTCTTACCATTTGCAACAGCATGGATGGAACTGGAGAGCATTATGCTAAGTGAAATAAGCCAGTCAATGAAGGAAAAATACCACATGATCTCACTCATACATGGATAATAAAGACCATTACAAACTTTTGAACAATAATAGATACAGAGGCAGAGCTGCCTCAAACTGATTGTCAAACTGCAGCGGGAAGGCCAGAGAGGGTTGGGGGGCAGAAGGGAGGGGAGTAAGAGATCAACCGAAGGACTTGTGAAAAAAAAAAGGAGACATATGTAATACTCTTTGTAATACTTTAAGCAATAAATAAATAAATAAATAAACAAACAAACAAAATGGGGAAAAAAAATAAATCTCAGCTCTTGTGGCCCATCTGTGTAGCAGTGGGATGCACATGATGGTTTTCCAGAGGAAAAGCATTTGTGAGGTTATCTGAGCTGCCGGCTGAATGAGGCACTTTTTTCAAGGAGCACCATTTTTACTTGAAAGAATGACAAACTGGTTCTTCAGACTTGGGTATTTGGCAGACATTTCTTCAGAAATTAATGAGGTGAGCCTGTCACTTCAAGGAGAACAACGGATGGTATTTATTATCAACATTAAAATTTGAAATGCCAAGAGAAAATAATTAAAAAACACTTGTATCTGCGACTGTGAGCTTGATAGTTTCCCAATACCTAAAGACTAACAAATTGTATTAAATAATGCATTTCTTCAAAGCACTTAGATGAGATGTGCTTGACCCCTTAAATTGTACTTGTCATCTGTCCATGATCTTGTATATCCTGTCCAAGCTCATCTAATGATTGTTTCACTTCTCAGAAGAATGGGTCTGGAGTTTGTGGGCCAAGAGAGTATAAGAAGCAACTTAGGAAATAATGAAAACATCTGCCCTGACGCCATCGTCTCTCTCTTCTCCTGCCCTGAATGTTCAGCCCCTCCCTCTCTACTGGATCCTTCCCACCCGCACTGAAACATGCTCAGGGCTCCCTCAATGAAAACAAAACAAAAATGCCCTGTTTAGCTGCCGTCTACCTCTCCGCTTGCTCACAGCCAGGTCTGTGGAAAGAGCTGTATGTCCTAATCAGCTCCATTCTCTCATTTCCTCGTGCTCCTCAACCACTCAGTTTGGCCTTTGCCCCATCAGTCTGCTCCGCAAATGACCTCTGGTCCAGTGGGAAGCCCTTCTCACTTCCCACTTCCGCTGATCAGGCCTCTCTTCACCTCTCACCCACACGTCCTCCTCCCTACGCCCCTGGTAGTGTCTGGGGTCAACAAAGAGAGCGGAACTTCCACAACTTTCTGCTACATGGACAGATAAGCACAAATATAATTCAGAAGGATGTGTGTTTTATATGTTTATTTTTTTCTGAAATAGAATCACACTGTGTACATTACTTTGCAATTTCCTTTTTCCATCTGACATTATATCTTGGACAGTCTACAAGGCATAAAAAAACATTTCTAGATCCACCTTTAAATTTTTTAAAATTCTGACACATAAATGTATGTATATCAGTCATAACTACTAAGTAAGTGTTAACCATCAGAACAAGTTGTTCCATTTTCATAAATTAGACAGAAAACCTTAGGTTTTGCATCCGGGGTCCTGTTGAGTGTGTCTGGTGGAGCAGGACCCCTGCCGAAGCTGTAAGTGCAGGGGTTTCAGCTCAATGTGAGGTGAAGGGAGCATGACTTCCCCGGCGACGGCCCCTGCCCCACAGCCACTGTATCTTGGGAGGCACGAAGCAACCAACTGAAAACAATGGCTCCACTATCTATCTGTGTTTTGGGTCTAAATATTACATTAAAGAATACTTTACATTTCTGAGCAAGATGACGTTTGACTCTAAGGCTCTGAAAGTCACTTTGCTGTCTCCTGCAAAGTTGTCACTTTGGGAGTGACAGCCACATTCCAACAACAGTGCCACTTGCTCAAGTGATTTTTGGAAAATTTCCTTTAGTCTAAGCATCTCTCACTTTCTAAATTTTAAAGGCAATTTTAAAAGTAACACCTGCCCTCGGTGGAAGCGGAGCAGAGCAGGTCGCCCTCACTAACACTCTGCAGTGAATGGTCAGGGAGGGAGAGTCCAGGATCTGCTGACCTGATTCATCACAAAGTAGAGTTGGCCCCAAACGCCAAATCCTTTCCTTATCATCTTCCATCTAAACTTCTAGGGCCCTAGCCGGTTTGGCTCAGTGGATAGAGCGCTGGCCTGTGGACTGAAGGGTCCCGGGTTTGATTCCAGTCAAGGGCACATGCCCGGGTTGCAGGCTCGATCCCCAGTGGGGGGCGTGCAGGAGGCAGCTGATCAATGATTCTCTCATCATTGATGTTTCTATCTCTCTCTCTCTCCCTTCCTCTCTGATATCAATAAAAATATTTTTAAAAAACTGCAAAGTTGCAAAAAGCCCAGAAAATGAAAAGATCTCTATATTCCTTCATTTATAGTAGACTATAATTGCTTTCACAGAGAAATTTCCAAAAGTTGAATTTCTGTCACCTAGAACAGTTGAACCAAATGAATTTTCCCTTGCAATACAAAAATAAAGGGGTTAATAGCAACAAAACAGAAAAAAACCCCAAAGGGGTAACACAGGAAGGGAAAAACAGATCTTGAGAGGAACTTTGGGACACGATGACAAGTTATTGAAATTAAATAAGATATTAACTCAAAATATAATTTAACACAGCATTGAAGGGCCAGGCACAGAGGTGGTGTCTTATCACAGCCTCGAGAAGCCTGGGTCAGGGAGCTGGCTTGACAAAGGTGGCCTGTTTTTGGAAGGTTAGTAGGCTAAGATGGATTTTCACATTTTTAAATATTTGAAAAAAAATTTAGTGACATATAAGTCATACAAAATTCAAATTTTCCTATCTACAAATAAAGTTTTATGGGAACACAGTATGGCCATCCAGTTTTGTATTGTTGATCGCTACTTTGAGTGGTTGCAACAGAGACCCTGTGGCCTGCAAAGCCTAAAATATTCACTATCTTCCTCTTTACAGAAAAAGTGTGCTGATCCCTGTTCTAAACCAGATTTTACTGCCATTATCTCTCTGGTGCCTGCAGCTGGCCCCCTGCCCCCTTGGCCCACCTTTGCAGAGGAAGGGCCTGGAGGAGGTGCTGGCCTGGATGTGGGCTGAGGTCCAGAACTGTGCTTGCCCCCCAAGCCGAGTGAGCCAGAACACTCACTGGTGCCACCTGCAGCCCGTGAAGAAAATGGCCTGAGGAGGGACCTACACTTGCAGGTCTCACTCAGCACAGCTGTTCTCCCTGCTGAGGGCTCTTAAATGAACTATCTCCCCATCGGATGACATCAATGGACAGAAACTTGGCTTTTACAAACCTTTTAAACTGAAAGACACAACACCAAATAAAAAGGCACCTCCCAGCCTTCACTCCCCACAAAACAGAAAGAACACAAACCATTTAGAGCTACAGAGAACTAGGGAGGACACCGGGTACGTTCTTTCTAGGTCTGAAGGGAAAACAGTGAGAAGGCATGTCATCTGAAAACGCCTCTCCAGCTGATGAGCCACCGTTCTCTGTACCACTTCACGAGACGCACCCACATTACTTCTGAACCTTCATGCTTTAAAACAACAGGTAAGCAGATTTTTCACATCTGAGGAAACCCAGATCAAAAGAATGCAAAAGAACCCAGTAAACTGGTTAGTACTGCCAGCTCTGAACCACACCCTGTACTTGCACACTACAGATTCTCACCGTGAGCCTCATGCCCAACGTTCCCGCCATGGAAGGCAGGTGGAGGCCCCTTCAAAGCAAAAAACTCCTGTTGAAGAATTATCTTTCGACCTCCCAGAAATCCCTAGTGCCACCGGGTGTGGCATCCCCGTGCTGGTGGCAGGACGCACACCCGCCATGCGGCAGACAGACTTCAGACATGGCCCCAACATGAACCTCCTGCTGGTTCCCCCAAACCTCCTGCTGGTGGAGTCTAACTGCCGGCCCACGCCCTGGGCTGGTCGTGGGATGCACCCTGAGCAGAGGCCGCAGAAGCAATGCTCTGAGACTGCTGAGCCCAGAAGAGGATCAGAAGCTGCCACTTCTTCCCTCTTGGAGCCCAGCGGCCGACTGATAAGGAAGTCCAGGCTAAACCCGGAGTGATCAGTGGCCCCATGGAGAGAGGCCCTGGAGGGTGCGTGGCCAGCAGCAGCCACATTCCACCCCGAGCAAGACCAGCAGAAAACCCTCCAGCTGAACTCCAGCCAACCTACAGAACCATGAGAAAGGTAGCAGGGAGAAAAATCGCCTTTTCCGGACTAACTTTTCAAGGCAAGGAAGGGACTCAGAATAGTCTGACACAAGTTTCCTATGGGTGTGAAGAACCTCCAACTTACCTCATCATCTTCATCTTCATCATCATCAGATTCAAGAACACCATCCGGGAACTCTTCTATAAAGAAAAAAAAATCCATGAGTGACTGTGAACACAGTTGGGAGCCTTGGTCAACAAAATCCTGGGGCTCTGCAGAGACCTGTAAACACCCTAGTGAGAATAAGTTACATCAAAGCAATCACGCTCCTGGTACCATTTCAGCCATAGTTTGATTTTAAATACATCTCTCCATTTTTACCAGAACACACTAGTAGTTGCATGAGAAAAATTAAAAGCCAACACACAATTTCAGGGGCATTCAAGGGAGAGTAAGCCAATATTATTGCTAGGCCTTGTGCTGGATCCTGCCACACGTTATTTCACTCAATCCTAACGAAGATTTTGTCGCCTCTTATCCCCATTTTATAGCAAATGGAGACACAGAGAGGATAAGGGACTTGTTTATGGCCACATTCCCAGTAAGTCACAGAGTTGAGATTCAAACTGATTCTAATTTTTAAACCCCATGATGTTTCCACCTTCCGCAAAGGGCCTGCAAGCAAGTGGCTTTCAAAATGGAGGTGCTGCGATGTTCATCAATGACAAACCTTTATTTTCAAATATGGAAAAGCCTTAAAAAAGGGGAGAGAATCTTAGACATTTCATGAGGCCACAGGCTAATCCAGGGGGAGTGGTCATGGCAGGTAGGGTTCCTGAAGGCTCGCGGGGTTCACTGCTAGATCTTAAAAGAGTTTACAAAGGAGGAATACATTAGTAGGGCAGTGGAGTCACAGAAAGAGTGAGCCTCTGTTTCTTTGTCTGTAAAATGGGTATGAGACCACCTACTTCCTAGGGTTGTCGGGAGGGTCTTACACACGCCAGAACTAAACCACCTGGCCCAGGGCCAGGTCCACAGCGGGCATTACATAGAACTTAGTTACTTTCCCTCCATGAAGCCTTCCTCGATCCCTCACTGAGCAGTCGCCAGTGTCTCCCCTGAACACACTCGGCATTTATCTACCACCTGATCGTGATCACCACTTTTGGACAATCCATGTTTACTAACGATGGCTGCTGACTTGCCTGGGATCCTCCTCACCCGCTGTGCTGGATAGTGAGTCCCTGGGAACACCGCCCCTGGCGTACTCATCTCTGTGTCCCTTCTGCACCTTCCTCATTAGCACTCATTTCTTGAACAGATGACATGAAAGTAAAGAATGCCTGAAAGAGGACAGGAAGTCAAACAGGAAGTAGGAGGAAAGAAGGAACCAAAGGCTATTACTCTTGAAGAGACTGGTGGCAGATTCACCCTAACTAATCAAGCCCCAAGCCATTTCCTAGAAGGGAATATGTAGAAACCTCGGGACAGCCCAGCCGCTGTCCTTGAAACAGCCCTCATTCTAAAGGGAAGGCCCACTGACTTAGCTGGCCCGCGGCCAGCAGGACACACCTGTGGGGCCTGCATGCCTCCGTGCCTCTCTTGGGCCGAGCTGTCGTCATGGAACCTGTTTAGTCAAAAAGCCACTCTGCAGACAGGAGGCTGCTGTCACTCTGAAGCGTAATTACCTGACTATTCCCCACCGGCCCCTGGGCAGCATGACCGAACTCCACCTTCCCCAAAGGGCCTGCAAGCAAGCGGCTTTCAAATGGAGGTGACAACCCTTTCTTTTCAAACACGGAAATGCCTTTAAAAAAAGAAGCTTAGACATTTCATGAGGCCACAGGCTGGTCCAGCCATATTCCCATCCCTGAGCCGATTGGTTCAGACTCATCCTATCTCAGAACCACCCAGTCCTGGGAACTGAAGTGCTTAGAGACCTTGGCTTTCCTCTCTGGGGGGAGGGAACATGAGCCCTGCCCCACACTGTTCCCGGTGGTGGCTCCCCAGTAACTACCAGGGCGTGGCTCAGCAGCTGCCAGTACCCTTCCTTCCCTGAGAGCCCGGCGGTGAGGCCGGCTCTGGCTCAGCCGTGACCGGCTCTGGCTCAGCCGTGACCGGTCGGGCCTTCGTGTCCTCTCTTCAGGGACCGGCCAGTATCTGCTCCCCTAGCTGAGGGCTGGGTTACCCCTTAGGCCTCACCAGTGTAGTCCTTCCCCACCTGTGGGTTAGGTTCCAAAATATACTGGAATCTCTGTACTTGAAAATCTTCAAACTCTATTGGGAAAACAGCACTGGAGGACTGAGAGGGACTTGAAAGTCTGAAAACCCAATCACAGGTTCTTATGTTCACTCAACTAAAACGAGGCCATGCCATTGTACGGATCTTACACCAGCGAGCTACTGCTGCCTCCCACTCTGCTGTCAGTTTGCCCCTGAGGAGGAAGCCGACTGGACAGCCGCTCTCCAGCTCCCCCTCCTCCAGGTCCAGCACGTTGCTGGTGGTTCACTTGTTAGACCCGTGGTCGGCAAACTGCGGCTCGCGAGCCACATGCAGCTCTTTGGCCCCTTGAGTGTGGCTCTTCCTAAGCCTTAGGAGTACCCTCATTAAGTTAATAACAATGTACCTACCTATATAGTTTAAGTTTAAAAAATTTGGCTCTCAAAAGAAATTTCAGTCGTTGTACTGCTGATATTTGGCTCTGTGGACTAATGAGTTTGCCGACCACTGTGTTAGGGTATTTGTGCTCGTCAGTCTGGCCTCCGTCCAAATGTTCAACGACTTTCTAATCTAATATTGTGTCAGAGTAGCAAACTCCTGCGGAATCATCTCTGGGCCCTGCCATAGTCCTTTGGGTACAGAATAACTGAGGTGCTTGAGATAAAAGGGAAATACTTCAGATAGTCTCTATTTAAACAGGAACTTACTGAGTTAAGTAGGTATTTCCCAAGCTTTTCCTGAACACACAAGGTTACACAGCCCAGCTCTGCCCAGATAACTTCTTGCCAAAGCACATCCCGGACAGAAACGTACACCGACCCCTCCCAACTCACATTCTTCAGCAAACTGGTCCGAGTGCCAGTTTTATGGAAGGAAAAGAGATGTTTTCTAGCCAGAGATGGAGAGTGAGGGGCCCACCCTGCTTCTTGGCTGCCAGGGAGGTGGGAGGGCTGACCAGGAAATGGAGGTGGTGAGTGTCGGTAAAACTGCAACGCAGTCGGCCCTGAAGGGGAGGCCCGACAGCAGGATCCTGCAGCTGCAGAGCAGCCCTGGCCCGGGAGGGAGCCTCAGCGGGGCGGTGACCCTGGAGAAGACAGGGAACAGCTTTCCCCAGCCATTCGCCACCTTCCCCAGCTGGGGCTGCTACCCACAGAAGGTTAGGGAGCAGCCTCAGCCGGCCATTCGCCACCTTCCCCAGGCTGCTACCCACAGAAGGTTAGGGAGCAGCCTCAGCCGGGACTGAGGGTAAGGTTTTCTTTCACTTAATTTTTTTTAATATGTCCACCCAGCAGAATGGAGGCTCAAAGTCAGAATTGAAGTCGTTGCAGAAAATAAAGCCCTATTCCTGTCCGCCTGAATTTGGGATGAATCGTACTTGCTCCATGAAAACCAGAAGAAGGTGTTCAGGTGGAAATGGACCCGGCCTGAGGGACCCGAGCTCTCAGACTCCTGGCTGCTGATCCTGCTGCCTCCTGTCCGTCAGGAGCCCTGTGAGGCCCTCCTATGCCTCCCCCGTTTCCAAGATAGGGATTCGCCACTTTGGCTGCATTTGGAATCACCTGGAAGCTTTAAACACCGTTCGCAGCTGGGCCCCCAGAGGTTCTGGTTTAAGTGGGGTGGGGGCTGCCCTGTGTAGCCAGGCTGTGCACCGGGAGCTGGAGGAGCCACCTGCAGGCTTCTTCTGGGAAAGGGCATCTGGCATCCCTCTGCCTGGCCTGGGCCAAGCTGCTGACTTGGGATCAGAGCAGAGATGGAGAGATTCCGTGTTTTACCTTGTTCGTGTGCTGAACAGATTTGTGCACTTGGACTCTCAGTGATGGGGACGTCTGGAGTCAAGGAAGGACAGGTAGAGAGACATAAGTGACATGTTTGGCCCCTAGGTGCTGGCAGTGCAGGTGCCCCTGGCACATGTACAAGTCAGGATGAGGGTGTCGGCAATCCACAGAAAGCGCTGAGTTTCCCCACACCCCCAGTCCCATCCAGGGCATCCCTCACCAGCCTTTCTGCTCATTATGGGATGTGGGTTGTCATAGTAATGGAGGAAGCTGGATAGAAAGGAGATCACATCCTCCCATGCTCTCAATGGCAACATAACTTTTCCTGGAGTGAATGAGTGCATGTGAAAGGAGGATCACGTTTTCTACCGTGGCACTGGGAAGACCGGCATCTGTCTTCATTATTTACCCGAGGACTTGGGGAAGCCACTCTTTGGAGGTGGGGGGAGGAATTAGGAGAGACCCACATAAAGGGAACTTACAGGTAGAGAAGGGTTTTGTTGACTATCAGCCTGAAGTGTGATAAGTGATTGTTGATTTGGGAAAATGTGGCCTTGACTATCTGGTTGAACTTTTGTTTCAACCAGGTAGTCCAAGAGATGACAAGCCCTCTCATATCTTTCTGGCCCATGTGAAAGATTAAAAAGATAGCTTATAGATTCTTGCATCAAACGGACCTGAATTAAGCTGCTTGATGATGAATTCGATCTGGCGGATCATTTCAGCGTTGCCTTCTTTCATGAAGCAGCGAAGGATGTCTTCCATTCCCTAAGGCATTGGAGAGATAACCGTTAACACGTCGTAGTTTCAGCTGATCCCCCCAAACACTTTCTTCTCTATGCACAAAGAAAAGTCCTCAGCTCAGCACTAAAAATTCTTTTTGTTCTTTTTATAATGCACAGTGAAATTATTTCCTTTTTGGTTGATTATCTGACCCAATTACAACACATTTAGTAAAAAAACAAAAAACAACGGTCATACAACTTTACTGCATAAATATTTCCTTTAGTTTGGCAATATGTTGTTGTTGTTGTTGTTTTGGGTGGGAGGAGGGTCTTTCCTGTGTTTTCCTTAAATTTACACACTGCCTTCTAGATTTTAGGGCCAAATTTGGTCTTTGAAAAGTAAAATCTATGCTCAGGGAAATAAATGAACAAATAGGACCTTTTTTAAAGCAGTTATTCTGTTTGTATCAAAAGAATTATAAAGTCACTACATTATGTATTATTTACTTTATTACAAAACACTGACATCATAACTTTCAATACTAACAGAATTTCAGGGAAATGTAGAGCTAAGTGTCTATTTCCTCCTTCTCTTTTCTTGCATGATGTGAATGAGTATGTGTGGCTGGACCTGATGAAGCTTTCTCACCACCACGAGGGAAACGAGTATCTAATAATGAACTCAAAAGAGGAAGCAGAGTCCAGAGGTGCAGGCAAAGAAATGGATCTAGGAACATGTGGACCCTGGTCAAGCTGTGCCTGAAACTTACGCCTGGACTGTCCAGTTATATGAGCTAACAAGTTCCCTTCTCATGCAGGCCAGGAATCCATAGCATTAGAACTGAATTAAAGAAGTGCCAAGAGTAGCTTTAAACACGGTGATTCCCATCATGTAAAGCAGAGCATTAGTCCTGGCTGGGTATCTCAGTGGTTAGAGCATTGTCCTGATATGCCAAGGTTGTGGGGTTGAACCCGGCCAGGGCACATACAAGAAGCAACCAACGAATGCATAAATAAGTGGGACAACAAATCGATGTTTCTCTCTCTTTCCCCCGTCCTCTCTCTATATCAATAAATAAAATAAAAAATAAAGCAGAGCATCATCTCCTTCTAGAGAGGTTAAATCTGGATTGTCATCCTAGCTCCCCCCGAGTTAACTCTGTGACCTCGGTCACGTTACGTAACCTCTCTCAACTACAAAGTGAGGATAGCAACTTGAGCGAATGTGAGAGCTTTAAGGATAAAGTATATCATCGGGTGTTGGTTTTGTAGGTGTATACATCTGTCAAATGTATTATACTGTACATGCAGGGCCTGTGAATCTCATTGTTTGTGAATTAAGCCTAAAAATACAGTGTCTAGTCCAATGGCCGGCACACAGCAGATGCTCAATCAAGGGTTGAGACTGCTTGTTGTGGGGCTGGTGGCTCAGGAGAGAGAGCTGGCAGCTAAAGCCAAGGGATACAGGAGGCTCCCAGTGACAGCAGAGTGAGAAGAGGGTGAGGACGGAACCTCAGAGAACAGGCGGGCAGAGGAAGACAAGCGCACAGGAGAACCTGAAGGAGGGTGGGGAGGAAAGAGCTCTGAGCTCTGGAAAGTCCTTAAGTCGAGATGAGCATTTCCAAGAAGGCGTGGTCAGCAGTGCTGAGGGCTCCTGCGAGACCGTCAGATGCCTGGGCTTGTCTGACCAAAGCGACAGGCCTTTCACTGTCAGGAACGCTGAGTTTATGCCTCTCCGTCTCCTAAACTGGTCTCCCCATTCTCACCTCCACCCAAGGTGAGGGCAGAGGAGGAAGAGCGTGTGAAGCAAAAGCAGTATAAGCCCCAAAAGGCCAAAGACCGGGTCACCATGCACCGTCAAGGTCAATGTCTTTAGTCAGTGGAGTGAGATGTGCACTCAGGCTCTGCTCTATCTTTTCCTTCCCAGACGTTACTTTTGCAAACGATCATCTGCTCATATATTGAAAAATATATTTTTTCCCACTTGCTCTCTTGCATGTAGCTCTAGCTCAGTTGTAACTTAGGGGTTAAAAAAAAGAAAATGAAAATGAAAATCACGACTTCCTTCTCTGTAATTAGCAGGATCATTTGAGGGAAGATTTCTTAATAAAAAATTCTCCAGGCACATGACCCAGATTCTGCCAATCAATGTACCCGCGTGAGACTGATTGGGAAGTGGGCAATGTGACAGGTGGGAAGCAGCAGCATCCAGTCCTTTGGGGACAGCAGAGGCAGTTTTTTTGGCTTCATGGGCATGAGCCGTGGGCCCGGGGTCATGGTACAAGCTGCCGTGGTCCAGCTGTCACCGGAGCAGCCTATGGAGCACGTGGGCATCCTCCCGGCCGCGTGGCTGCTAACCCAGCTCCTGACCGGGCACCTGGTCTGCAGCAGCCCAGGCAGAACGTTTGGCGGGTTCACCTCCCCGGGGACTCCAGCCCAGCTGCCCCCGCCCCGGACGCAGGCAGCGGTGCAGTGGGCTAGGGCAGCCCCGCTGCTCTGCTCTGCTCTCCGGCCCAGACCGCGGCAGTCTCTCAAAGCTCACACAGGCTTCAGGGCACTCATTTATCTTTCTCTCCCTATTATTTAAAACCACGTCATAGCATTTGGTACTAATATAACTTTTATGTAGTCTTGGTCATTTCCCACAAGTACACAAATGTTTTACACAGTTGCAAAATCAGAGTTGTTATACTGTCATAGTCTACTTTTATCTCTCATTATACAATAACATTTTTCTACACTGCCTCACACTGCTTTTCCTAATTATCATCTTCAATGGCCATGAATAGTTGGGGCAAAGGGACATAATTTCATTAGCAATTCCTCTGTTACCAGGCACTCATGCTGCTTCCAGTTCTATTACAAACATGTTGATAGTGCGGTGAAGGCCTGGGGGAGGGGGTGTAGAGGGAGTCAACAGGGGGAGAAAGGGGACACCTGTAATACCTTCAATAATAAAGATACATTTTTAAAATTGATTTCAGAGGAGAAGGGAGAGGGGAGAGAGAGATAGAAACATCAATGAGAGAGAATCATTGATTGTCTGCCTCCTGCACGCCCCCACTGGAGATCAAGCCTGAAACCCAGGCATGTGTCCTGACCAGGAATCGAACTGTGACCTCCTGGTTCATAGTATGATGCTCAACCACTGAGCCACGGCGGCCGGGCAATAAATTAAAAACAAACAAACAAACAAACAAAACATGTTGAAATGAGCATCTCTGGTAAAGCTCCTTTTCTGCATCGATGAGCAAAGAAGAATAAATGAGTCAGAGGTGGAGGTTTTAGTGGTTTCTCATGGAGATGGGCTGTGCACGCCTGCGAACACCAGCAGGCTGAGAGGCGGCTCTGCCTCCCCTTCCCAGCACATGACGGATGAGGAAGGTGGTGAGATTATGGTGTTTCCCCCTCACTGCCTGATTATCTATATTCTAGTCATATGCAAAGAGAATGTAATTCCTTTATCAATTGAAAGACTTCCTCAGGGATAAGAGTGAACTGTGGGAAATCTCAGGGTTTTGAGAGTTTGGCCACACTGTCCCTGAGAGGCCTCTCTTACGAACAGTTAAATAGGCAACCACTTCGGTGCTGCGTCCAGAAGCTTCCCCGCTCAGGCTGCCGGGTTCCTCCAGACTTGACTTCAACGCCCGTTAAAATGCCCGAGGGAGGCTGTGCTGCTTACACCTTTCCTAAGTGGTCCAGGTTTTCTTCTTCAAGCCCACAGTACAGTCATTCAGAGGCTTGTCTAGAAACGCACGTCTGAAACCATAAAGGAAAATCTGAACAGACTCAACTAGAACTAAAGCCTTGGCTGCCGGGCTGAAGTCCTGGCTAAAACAACCCGAGACCATCACAGCTGGAACCATCCCACTAACCTGCTCCTGAACTTTGTCCCACAGAAACGGAGACGGGTACAAAAGCTTTTAAGCCACTAAGCTTTGGGGTAACTTGTTATGCAGCAATAGATAATTCTTACAAGTAGCAACACTTTCATTTCCAAACATTTGGGGATTTCCTAGACACCTTGCTTATCCAACCTTTCTTCTGCCCGTTATGGCTCTCTCCTCTCCTGCTGGGACTCCAGTTGAGACTGCTGGTCACAGTCTCTGAGCTCTTTCCCTCTCTTTCTCCCCTTCCACCCCTGGCCAGGATGACCTCTGGGGGCCACCCTCTCTAATGTCTTACAACTTCGTGTCTCTCCTCCCCACTTGGTCCCTGTCCCTTCACTGCCATCCCCTCTGGCCTTTCCACCCGTTGCCCTGCAGGTCTTTCCTCCATGCTGCCTTTCACCCTTTTAATTCCATGTCACCTCCATTCTTTCTTTCTCTGCAGCCCACGTTTTGTTCCTTGTGCCCTAGTTGGCTGGCAATTCCTCTCTTCCACCTGAATGACCATCATGCAGAATTTAATCACGTTTATTCTCCCCTGTTCTGTATTAAGAAAAGAGATTTTTAATTTAAAAGCAGTAGGCAATTAACTCCCATTGTTGACTTGTGACCACACAGAACGGTTGAATGAGTTTTTATCTCTAGTGTAACTGATGATGTAATTTAGATGACCAACTAGAAGACTGAACAATTCTTCTAAGTAAGCAATACCAAGTGGAAGGCCATGTCTTGTTGGTCTCAAACTAAATTTAGCCTCTGGAAATACATTTAATCCTTTCATCACATTTAAAAAATATATATTTTTTATTGATTTCAGAGAGGAAGGGAGAGGGAGAGAGAGATAGAAACATCAATGATGAGAGAGAATCATTGACTGGCTGCCTCCTGCACGCTCCACACTGGGGATCGAGCCTACAACCCGGGCATGTGCCCTGACCGGGAATCGAACCACGACCTCTCGGTTCACAGGTCGATGCTCAACCACTGAACCACGCCGGCTGGGCTATCACAGCATTTAATATGTACACTGTTAACGGGGTTTCACATCCTCTCTATCCCATCCCAAGGACAAAACTCCAGGGTTTGGGGGATCAGATCTAGATACATCTGCCATCACCAGACACGACACTAACCACCTGTAGCTTGTTTTAAACTTCAAATACAAGCACTTACGTAGACACATTAAATACTGAATTCCCTGTTTAGCAAACAAGCCACGTCTGGGCTGTATGTCATCTTCACCAGCTTTTCTGTCCCACTGGGTTGCTCTAGAACAGAGGTTCTCAACCTGTGGGTCGCGACCCCTTTGGGGGTCAAATGACCCTTTCACAGGGGTCGCCTAAGACCATCAGAAAACACATATATAATTACATATTGTGTTTGTGATTAATCACTATGCTTTAATTATGTTCAATTTGTAACAATGAAAATACATCCTGCATATCAGATAGTTACATTACGATTCATAACAGTAGCAAAATTACAGTTATGAAGTAGCAACAAAAATAATTTTATGGTTGGGGTCATCACGACATGAAGAACTGTATTAAAGGGTCGCGGCATTAGGAAGGTTGAGAACCACTGCTCTATAATGTTTGTAGATTCAGGGAGTTTTGATTGTACCAATTCTCAAGCTGCCACGATTCCTCCGGGAGTCCTGCAGGTGAATCTGAGTAATGGTTTCTCCATCTCACCATTTACCTGCTAAGCTTCTGCTACTACGAAATCCATAATCATCCCCAATCCCAAATTTACACGAGCCGTTTAAATTTAAAAAAGAATGTTGCCAACTTTCCAAAAATAAACCTGCTGGAAACTTTCTAACACTGTGGTTCTTAATCATTGAAGGGATCCCTTGAGAGTCTGATAAAAGCTATAGACTCTCATCAAAAAAACTGCAAAGATAGGGTGTCCCAGAAAAATGTATACACACACGTTGAATAATGATAAAGGCTGTGTTTATTCAAATACATTTCATTTTCAAAATTGAACTACCGGCTGTTGAAGTGTGTGTACACTCCGGGGGATACCCTGTATGTGTCTAGTGTACAATTCTGGGAGTTCATAAACTGCCTAAGAACCCTCCAGGGGCCGGTCCAGAAAGCCCTCGCTCTCACAGTGACGGGGCACTGACAGAAGCGGACATGTGTCTCAGAGTGTTCCTTACCATCGCTCTCGCTTCCTCACGGACGGACGGGATAGAGAGGATGCTGTACAGCGCTCCATTCACGTACGGCTGTATCTTTAAGGGGAGAAAAAACAGTCACTTGCAAGTTCTCACATACTAGATAACGCAATTACCAAACAGCACACTGAGACACTGGCTGATGAGGACGGAGTGTCTCCAAATGACAGATGTTCCCCATCTGCATGTCCCAGTGACAGCTGTAACCAAGAGTCCAGAACCCACCATCGGTCATCTGGGCTGGCAACTCAGGAGTCATCACCGACTCCTCTCTCTTTTTACTCTCCTTTGTGGAGTCCCCACTCTGTCTTTGATAGAAACCCATTCCCCATCCGCATGCTACTGTCCTTGTTCAGACAACATGTCCACGACCTAGGCTACACCAACCTCCAAATGAGTCTCTACCTTTGATTCGCACCCTTTAGTCCAACTGTCACATCACTGCCCAAATCCCCACTCTCCCTACCTCAGACACCGGCCACAGTCTACCTGGGCCGTCTCACCTCCTTAGTGTGCACGCAGGACCCTTCGGGTTTGGCCTCTATCACCTCCCTCCCTGCCACCGTGAAGTGCACACTGCGAGTCCACACTGTAGGGGACGCCCGCACCATGCTGAGACATGCCTTGTGCCTGGGCCCTGGTTCTAACAGTTCACTTTGCTGGGTGCACTCCCCACTGCAAAGCTATGACTCCTCCTCTCACACCAGCTCAGACATGTCAGAGGGAGCACTTCCTGAGCTCCCGGTGGAGGCTCTGCTCTGCCCCTCACGTGCCTCCACCACTGACTGGAGCCGGTGTCGTTGAGATTTATACTTGTTTCTCCCGTTTTACTCACAGAGGTGCACTTCACAGGTGGCAGCGAGTTGGAGGCAACCAAAGTGGACAGCCCTGCGGAGTGGGC
Organism: Myotis brandtii; assembly: GCF_000412655.1. Classification (NCBI taxonomy): domain Eukaryota; kingdom Metazoa; phylum Chordata; class Mammalia; order Chiroptera; family Vespertilionidae; genus Myotis; species Myotis brandtii. The sequence goes on from NW_005370965.1 coordinate 1,645,362, forward strand.
AGCCCTGGGGAGCGGGCAGCCCTGGGGAGTGAGCAGTCCTGTGGAGCGGGCAGCCCTGGGGAGCGGGCAGCCCTGGGGAACGGGCAGCCCTGGGGAGCGGGCAGCCCTGGGGAGCGGACAGTCCTGTGGAGTGGGCAGTCCTGTGGAGTGGGCAGCCCTGGGGAGTGGGCAGCCCTGGGGAGCGGGCAGCCCTGGGGAGCGGGCAGGGAAAGTGGGAGGGCTGTGAATGGAAGCCCATACTGCAGTAGTGAGAGCTGTTCGTCACAGAGATGTGCACAGAGCAACACAGAAAGGTCCTGAAAACGCAGGGAAAATGTAAGGAAAGTAATGAGATCTAGACTGCAACACTGTTTATATAAAATAAATACACATGCCCTAACTGGTTTGGCTCGGTGGATGGAGCGTTGGCCTGCGGACTGAAGGGTCCCAGGTTCGATTCCGGTCAAGGGCATGTACCTTGGTTGCGGGCACATCCCCAGTAGGGGGTATGCAGGAGGCAGCTGATCGATGTTTCTCTCCCATCGATGTTTCTAACTCTCTATCCCTCTCCCTTCCTCTCTGTAAAAAATCAATGAAATATATTTTTAAAAAATAAATAAATACACATAATATTAATGCATTTTCAGACTACCTATATGTCCGCAGACACATGTTAATCACAACAGAGGAATGTCAACGTGGGGGGAATGGAGCACCATGGAAGACAAGGAGAAAAGTAACTCTCAGGGGCAGCTGGCACAGGCCGGTGCTGGTGGTGTGCCAATGGGGGAGGCGTGCTGGGAAGACTTCCTGCTCCTGAGTCTAGAATTCAGAAATTATGAAAGCTCTGAAGTAGCTCATGCAAATACTTGCAGAAGGGAGAGTGTGGTAACTGTCCTCGGCCAGCCCGCCCGAGCCCTTGTGGCTGAGTACCTCGTGGTTTTCATGGCCCAGCAGATCCGAAAGAACTTTCAGTACGAGGCCTGCCACTGAGGCGCACATGTTCTTCCCTTAAGAAAACAAAACAAAACAAACATGACGTGTCTAAACTCAGAAGCACAAGGCCAGTCACACTTGAATACAAATCTCAGCTCCCGTGCTTATGAGCTGTGTGACCTTGGGTGAGTCACTTCACCAATCTGGGCCCAGTTTCCTCCTCTGGGACCCGTAGATCATTGCTATCCACCTCAAAGGGTGACGTGGAGTGAAGTACAGGAATAGGCTACACTCCTGTGCTCAGCAAATGGGGTTATTGTCCTTCAGGCAGAGCACAAGCTCTTCATCGCAGTGAAATTCTGCCTCACACAGACCATCACCATCAAAATCACACAGGTCATCAAAACACTCCCTGCAGGTAAACCAATGGTAGTAAGAAAAGCTGACCACAAACTAGTAATGGTTTAAAGCTATGACTCGGTGCACGGGCTAGTTTTGAAACAGAAGATTGAAGTGGTCATTGACTCAGTCAGCAGCACCGGGCTTCAGATTACAAAGCATCCAAAGGGGAAGGAGCTGCTAACAAACAGCCCTGAGCCCCCATCCACGTAACCTGCCAACACTGGGCTACGCAGGCTGAGCTCAGCCACAGGCTGGCCTTGGCCCCTCTTCTAAGGAAGCGTCTTTCACCACAGGGAACACATCGCTTAAGTGGGGCGGAGCCTGTGGAAAAGCTAACATCATTACCTTTATGGATCAAGTACGTGAATGACTTGTGATTAAGGGCAGGCAGCAGGCTCGGCCATCAATTTAATCCTGTACAATCTTGGGAACATACTTCTCTGCCTTCAGACAGAAGGGATTCTAATTCTTAACCTCCTATCTTTGAGTAATGCAACGAAGATGAAGAAAAACATGAACTAATTTAATTCCCTCCTAATGCAGGTGCTACATACATATATCACATATGGGTGGTTATATATATGGGAATTTATATATATCTATAAAACATTCTTTCCAAGGCCAGACTGGTATTTTGGCTTCAGGAATTCACAGCTTGATACCCAGTTGGAAATGCTTTACACTCCTCCTGTCTCTGGTTTTCTACGAGGGAGACTAGAGGAAGCCATGCCAGGCTCATGGGTCATTGGATTCGAGGGTCAGGACCTCTCCCCTCCCGCACACTGGAGCCTGGAGCCGGGGCCCGGGCCGGGAGGCTGCGAGACCTGCACTCCGGAGGCAGAGGTTCATGAGCAGAGCCACCGAGTACTCCAGCGTGTAGTCGGACAGGCAATCGGGCTCCTTCAGAATGTCGATCAGCCAGAAGATGAGGCCATCCTGAATCATGGCTGTCTGCAGCGGGCGCCTGGGAGGAAACAGCCCACAGGTCAATTCCAGTTGGCAAGAAACTTCATACAGGAGGACACAGCAACAGCAAGGCATGTCAGAGAAGACCAAGTGCACGAGATACTGATGCGGAGGAATATTTCACTGTCAGACCCATACAACTGAAACAACAAATTCTTTCTTTTTTTTTTTTTTTTCTGACTGTGCACAGACTTTAGTTCAGGGAGAGGGTCCTGGGAACACCTCTAGGGTGGGACAAAAGTAGGTTTACAGTTATTTGTATAGAAAAATAATACAATCATTAATAAAGAATAATACAAGAGTAAAACTCCGTGTGTTGCATACTCACAATTATAATTTTGCCTCACCCTGTATTTGTTTTTTTTTTATTAATTTTTATTTCTTAAAGTATTTATTTATTTATTTTTTTTTTTAATTAAATCTTTATTGTTCAGGTTACATTTGTTCCTCTTTTTTTTCCCCCCCATAACTCCCCTCCTCC
>NW_005370965.1:1648451-1665107 GCF_000412655.1 Myotis brandtii
GGGGCCGTTTCAACCTCACCGGGGCCATCCCGACCTCACCGGGGCCGTTTCAACCTCACCGGGGCCGTCCCTACCTCACCGGGGCCGTGAAACAACAAATTCTTTACCTTTCACGGGTAGATTAAGAGTTTAAAGAAAGATAAGGCAGTAAGGAGGCCTCCTACTTTGAACGTTTCCTTTCCAATATTTAAAATATTTATTGATAGCTTTTGGTCTACTTAACCCCAGAAGCAGAGCCATAGAAATAGTTCACTGACAAACAAATATCTACTAAACTCTAGTCTATTATCATCTAGCTTAGGCATTTTGCTCTGTGAAAAAAATAAAGGAAACATAAAAGAGAAGCAAAAAACCAGCTCAATACCATTTTGATTCAGAGCTCTACAGAGTAAGGATGACTTAATGACCTGGATAATACAATTTACACAGAACTGTATTCCCCCCGAAGTCCAGGTGTCACAGCTTAGAAAATGCAGTGCCTCGTCGGAATGTGCAGTGGTGCCTGTCAGCACGCAGGCCTTAGAACTGATAACACTGAGCCTGGTACCACCCCCAGCAGTCGTCTGAATTCTCTGAAAACCAAAGCAGCGCTGTGCACCTCCTGAGGGACAGGTCATGGTGAGTCTGCCAGCGAACGGCACCTGCTCGTGCTGGTCTTCGCACCCACCAGTGACCTTTAGTGGCACACAGTGAGGACGCACCCTCTTGGTGAGCCTAAGCACTTTCTACCTTCATTGTAGAGACCCTGGAAACATTAGCACATTTCCAGAACAGAAAGCTTAAATGACTGTTGGGAGGAAAAGGAAAAATTGGCAGTAAATATTTGCCTTACCAGGCGGAAGTATTTCTTCACCTTATCTTAGCTGTTATTTAACTAAGCTATTGAATTTCTAAAAATTTTCCAGCCAGCTATTATCTTTTTAAACAAACAGAAATGAAGTGTTTATGTGATTTGAGGAAGTAATAACTCTGGAGATTATTCACAGTTCTTTTCCATTCATAGAGTTAGGATAAGAAATTCTCGTTGGCAGGAACCTGGCAAATAGCAAGAGCTGACCACCTGCCACTCTTTCCCACCAAGCGTACGCACACGTAGAATGTCACTTGGCAGCCTGGCAGGTCACCCACACTGATGGGAAGGAAGTGTGTTCAGAAGAGCGCTGACCGTCAGGAAAGGTTGAGGACTCAAGGTACTAGAATTTTTAATAAAGTCAAAGAGAAGGCAAGGTGGTCATGAGGGACTGTGGATGCTGGAAGAATCAGCATAGGACCCAGCAATTCCACTCCTAGATACCTACCCAGGAGAAATGAAAGCATGGTCACACAAAGACCTGTATGCGCCCTAGCCGGTTTGCTCAGTGGATAGAGTGTCGGCCTGTGGACTGAAGGGTCCTGAATTTGATTCCGGTCAAGGGCACATGCCCAGGTTGTGGGTTCAATCCCCAGTAGGGGGCGTGCAGGAGGCAGCCGATCAATGATCTTCTCTCATCATTGATGTTTCTATCTCTCTCTCCCTCTCCCTTCCTCTCTGAAAGCAATAAAAAACACACACAAAAAACATAAAAAGACCTGTATGGAAAATTCACAGGGGCATCATGCATAATAGCCAAAAAGTGGAAAGAACCCAAGTATCCACTAACTGAGGAATGCGGTCTCTCCACATAATGGAATGCCATTCAGCAATACAAAGGAACAAAGCACCGACACACGCTGTACAACATGGATGAACCTCCACAACACTGTGCTAAGTGGAAGAAGCCAGTCACAGAGGAGCCACCTTGTCTGATTCCAGTTAATCAAACATCCAGCACAGGGAGGTCTATGGGAAGTAGAGTCGTGGGCACCTGGGCTCAGTGACCTGTTCACAGTCACTGAGGAGTGACTGTGAACAGGCATGAAGCTCCTTCTGTGGTGATGGGAATGTTCTAAAATCAGACTTTGGTGACGGCTGTACAACTCTGTAATACACTAAAAATCACTGAACTGTACACTTAAATGGGTGAACTTGGTGGTTTGCACACCTCAATAAAGCTAGGGATTGAAAAAGAAAGCTCTGTGAGGACAGCAGACCTGGCTCCAGAAGGGGTGTCTGACTTTAAATTTCTAATGGGGAGCAGTTCCAAGTCACAGCAGGGTCAGGGCTGAGACTCCAGGTGTTTCTGGGACACGTGGACAGGGTCCTGGAGCCGCCTCGCCCACCTGCTGTGACTGTTCATCGTGGGACACGGGACTGTCACCACCGGAAGGCTGAGGCTCTGTGAGGCTGAGACACAACCATGCTCACTAGGAGGCTACAATAGCTCTTTTAAATCATCTTCCTCCATCAGATTCGCGGTGAGCTTTCTAGCTCTATCTTAGTCACCGAACCTGCCCTAGGTGTTAGCTGAAAAATGTCATCTGCCTTGGGGTGTCATCGTGACCTGCTGCGCGGTCAGCACCTGAGGCTGAACTTCTGCAAGGCCCCAAGCACATTCTCCCGGGTGACGACGTCCTTGTCCTCCTCCTTCAGCCTCTCCTCCAGCATCTGCAGCACCTTCGTGCTCTGGGCAAGGTAGAGGCGACCTGGTAACACAATCAGAGATGAACAAGTAAAAGAGGGAAGATTGCTCTTGTGTTAAGTTCATGCTCCAAAACCACTTTCTATGAAACCTTTGCATTTAGCACATCCAGAGCTTGTATAATTTTAGATTCTAAAAAACTTATCTATAAAAATAAAAGTGTATATGCTAATTAGACCGATGTCCTTCCGTACAACCTTCCAGATGAAGCTGGGGCTGCGAGGGAAGCCTGAGTTCTGGGTGCCAGAGGGAAGCTGGTGCCGGCAGCCAGGGGAAGGAAGGCCTACTCTTGCATGAATTTTGTGCATCAGGCCTCTAGTTAACACATATTTCTTCTGCAAAATTGGTTTTAGTCAATCAACTATATAGTAATAGAAAACCCCTTCTTGTAATCTCAACCTAATTTCCCACTGTGTCCTTGTGGGGAGCACTGTCCTTTATTCACCTGAAATCTTGAACCCGAAAGTCAGAATGAGGAGGAGAACAAGGAAGGAAACCTGTGGGTCATAAACCCGTTAGCAATGCTTTCTGGCCACACCCCTTGCTCCTTCTGGACGTGCCCGGAGAGGTTGGGGACCAGACATGGAACTCTAGAATAGGGCTTGAATTATCACTAGCCTGTTGTGGGCTTGTGGCTTGATACAAATGATACTTTTGGACATAAGTTTCAACAGTATTATATAAGTGGTCCCTGCACATACCCTGGCTTATCATAACTGTTTGCTAAACAGATGAAAACTGTACAAATAAGTGAAGGGACAAGTTTTTGGAGCATCATATAGTCATCATTCGAAACTCCCTTTATCCACTCTTAAAAAAGCTCAAATTAAACCTGGAAGATAATGACACTCTGTAAAATCATTTGAATTCAGTCACACTGGCATGTTATCTTTGGAGCTTTTAAATCTTCTAGTCTTTTGCAGGAAATGATGTAATTATTGGGATCAGCTTTAATTGTGTCACCAGCCTTAATGTACTGACATAGAAAATTATAGAAAATGTATTATCTATTATATATCTGAAGGCAATCCAAAAAGTACAGTTATAAAACCGAAAGCTTATAAAATAAAGCCAGAAGACTTACAAAAGAAACTCCAAAACTCAAAATTTGCTCTGGCATAAACTACAGCAATATGACAACATCTAATTTTCACAAAAAACCTTAGATGTATTAAACAGGCATAAATTGAGGAAACATACATCATCTCTAAAAAACTTGGAGAAGAACGTCCATTTTTAAAGGGAAAAAAAATGCATCAATAAGGCCTGGCTCTTCTCTTCGAAGAAAAGCTGGCATCTCACCTTCAGCCAGGGACGCTATGGCGTTGATGAGCCTGGCCATGTACTGGCGCACCACGTCGCTCCTCCCGTGCAGCAGCTGCAGCACGCTCCTCTGCGGGGAGCAGAGGGGCAAGGATGAGGGAGTCAAAGACCGGGAGAGACCAGCGTGGCTCCTCCGGGGGGCGCTGTTGTCCTCCTCTGCACAAACTCATTACAAGTGAGATAAACAGACTAAAGCCAAACCGTACGTCAGGAAATCTTGATGGCCAACTGATTTGTCCTGAGATTTGATGAATATCAGTCATTCAAACTTTTAAATTAAAAGAATTATATGATGGGTACTCGACTTATCAGGGTGATCACTTCCAAAGTTATATAAATGTCTAATCACTATGTTATACACCTGAAACTAATATAATACCATATGTCAACTGTAATTGAAAAATGAAAAACTTATTTAAAAAAAAGAATTACTTATACAAAGCATTAGAACAGTTACTAACACAAAGGCCGCAATATGGTTTGCTCTTATGGCTGATGTTTTTCCAGGTTAGGATGACAGATCCAACACACACTTCTAATTCTGCTCCCTGAAGCCACAGTAAAACTATAGTAAATGGATTTTAAAGAATGATACTAATTCTCAAGATCAGAGAGAACAGCAAAAGAAATTATAACAACACAATTTTGGAAGTGGGAATACAGATGGAAACAGACTTAGCAGACTCAAGAATGCTATGTGGGCAATGAGGAGGTAACCCCACTTACATCACTTAATCCTCAAAGGCTCAAGACGTGAGAAAAATCAGAATGAATGAATGAAAGCTGTTATAGAAGCAGCTCATGCTGCTCCTCCACTACTGTCCTCCTCTCACCAGAGGTCGGGGTGCTCTCTTGTTATGGTAACAAGGGTCTCTGGATGGGGGACACCAGGCCCAGGTGAGCAGGGCTTCTACACCAAAATGGGGGTCTAAAGAGCCACCCCCTGTCCCCTCCCCCTACCTGGCTCCCAGAACACTGGCAACCCGACCTTACCCTTTAGGAGGGAGATTAGAAAACTCTTCTTGGAGGAAAATGCCTGGCCCAAAGGAAAGAACTACAGGTCCTGAAATCAGCGGCCCCTGACACATGGCCCACCTGGCTCACCCCCCGTGGGGGTCTCCGTCTACAGTGCCTACACTCATACTCAGAAGTTCCAATAGGCTTTTCAGTCCTCCACTCTAAACATTAGGAGATAACCAAGGTCTACCAGAAGTCCAAGTTTCTAACATGGAAAATAGGACCAAGATAAACAGGGGGAAGGGGTTAGTGGAGCAAACTTGGAAGAAATGAGACTAGGCAGGGATAAGAAAACTAAAAATAAACAAAAAGATGTCACTAATAATACTTAGAGATATCAGAAGCCAATTGTATCTGCGAAACAACAGAATGCTATAAAAAAGAAAATAAAAAACTCAACAGAATGGCTGGAAAATAAAGATGAAAAAATCTCCCAGAAAGTGGAGTTAAAAAAAAAAAAAAGGAAAATATGAGAGAGAAGATAAGAAAATTAGAGAACCAGTTCAAGAGGAGGTCCGACACGCAGAGAGAGACAGAGAAAACAAAGGGACTCACCTACAAAGTAAGTCAGGAAAGTTCCCAGAACTGAAGCGGTCAGACTGAAAGGGCTCACCGAGCGCCCCAGTGAACCGAAGTATACCGCATGAAAGGTATGTAACGGGGTGGGGCAGAGGTCTGCAACTGGCTCATCTCACTCCAGGTCTGACATTTTCCCACTAGAACAAGCTGGCCCAGACCTACATACAAATACGGTGCTGGACACATTTTACGGCAGGCCCAGGTGAAAAAACACTGAATTTGCACCCTGGCCGGTGGCTCCGTTAGTTGGAGCGTTATCCCATACACCAAAAGGCTGCGAGTTTGAGTCCCGGTCAGGGCACATACCTAGGTAGCAGGTTCGACCCCTGGTTGGGGCACGTACAAAAGGCAACCGATCCATGTTTCTCTCTCACATTATGTTTCCCTCTCTTCCTCACCCTTCCTCTCTCTGTAAAAAAATCAATAAAAACATATCCTCCAAAATAAAAAAGAAAGAAAGAAGAAACACCGAATTTGCTTACCTACCTTGCCGGTCATAAGTCATGCTGAGTTTTCAGGACTCAAGATAAACTAGGGCAGTGATGGCGAACCTTTTGAGCTCGGCGTATCAGCATTTTGAAAAACCCTAACTTAACTCTGGTGCCGTGTCACATATAGAAATTTTTTGATATTTGAAACCATAGTAAAACAAAGACTTATATTTTTGATATTTATTTTATATATTTAAATGCCATTTAACAAAGAAAAATCAACCAAAAAAATGAGTTCGCGTGTCACCTCTGACAAGCGTGTCATAGATTCGCCATCACTGAACTAGGGTGAGGGAAAGACTTGGGAATTTGAGAAAAGGAAAAATGGCAGAACAGAGCTCCAGAGTTGAACCCAGCAGTTCTAACTTGTTAGGACTCTTTATCGGACGTGAAGAGAGGGCCGACACCCAGGGTGAAGAGCAGAGCTACGGGAGCTGAGGCTGACATACAGTCACCAGGTTGAAACATGCAGAAATGGACGTCTCCCCAGCTGCTAGGACCAATCCCGAGGAACGAAGGCCCTGCTGGGCCCCGGCCCATCGCTCACCCACCTGGCTGTGGCCCTGGCAGTCCAAGAGGTCGTTGCTGATGTAGGCCTGCAGCACGGTCTCCCTCTGCTCCCCGGGATGGGATGTGGTCAAGCGCTGGAACAAAGAAAAGCAAAAGTAACACGTCTGACTGTGGAGGAATGTCCGCAGAGCGGGTATGTTTTAAACAGCAGCCCCAGTAACTAAACATTTAACTAAACAGAGTAAGTATCATCCTGCAGAGCGAGGTAAGCAGCCAACCTATCCACGGATAAGAAATTATGATGTACTTTTAAGCGGATGATATGGGGGGTGTAGGAGTTAACCTACACATATGAAATTTTCAGGGAAGTGGAAAATGCCTGGATTGTGCATGCACAGATAAGGGAGAGCTCACCAACGCCTGGAGAGGGTTTTTTTTTTTTTTGCTTTTTTGCAGGAAGGGGCTCAAGAGTTGGCCTCTGAAGGGTGAGCAGACTGTCAGCCAGCACAGGGGATGTGAGTGTGGTGGGGAGAGTGTGGGCCAGCTCAGGGTGGTGGGGAAGTACAGGGGCGGGCACAGGGCAAGTTGTAGAGGGCTCAGAATGAACACCATGCCAACAAAATAGGTTTTATCCTATTGGGATTGACACAGCAATACTCGGTGTGTGTGTGTGTGTGTGTGTGTGTGTGTGTGTGTGTGTGCGCGCGCGCGCGCGCGCGTGTGTGTGGGGGGGGGTGGGAAAAGCCTAAGTCAGTGGTTCTCAACCTTCTGGTCCTTTAAATACAGTTCCTCATGTTGTGACCCAACCATAAAATTATTTTCGTTGCTACTTCATAACTGTAATGTTGCTACTGTTATGAATCGTAATGTAAATATCTGATATGCAGGATGGTCTTAGGCGACCCCTGTGAAAGGGTCGTTTGACTGCCAAAGGGGTCGTGACCCACAGGTTGAGAACCGCTGGCCTAAGTTGTGCTGTTTTAAGTTAGAATTTCCTTACTGCCCGTAGGGCTAGAAGGACAATGGAGCACGGGGAGTGTGGGAAATGGTGTGTGCTTGTGCACACAGGCGTGGACCAGCAGGAGTTAGGATATAAAAAAACCACATGACTAACGTGAGCAACCGCCCTTACTTTTGCAGGAAAATCTTGCTAGATGAAGATCCCTGAGACGGCAGGCCCTGCTCTGGCCGAGGACAAGCTGCCGTGTAAAGGACAAGGGCGGGGGGGGGCGGGGGAGGTCAGGAAGAGCCGCAGAGCGCCCAGAACTGAAAGGCGGAGGCCGGTGTGGCTGACAGGCTGGACCACCATAGCCAAGGAGGGAGGCCCTACCGGGGAGAGGACTAGATTAAAGGAGGTGGTGCCAGGCGTGTCCCTTCTGCCCAGTTCACTGAGGTCAGGCCTGGGGCACTGGGTGGGGGTGAGGGGCACGGGGCTGGAGTGGAGATGCTGGAGGGGGGCACAGACAAAACTGTAAGACAAGACACCTGTTTATTTTTTCTGGAACATCCTGTCTCACCAAGAGGCTCAGGAGCACCGACTGATCGGAAGAGCCAAAGACAAGATGCGTTTGCTCGCCTGAGCGGAGAGGCAAACATCGGGGCAGGGATGGCCACCAGAGAGGACTCATGCCGCCACACCCATCTGGTCAGCTGCCGCAACACCCGAGCAGACATCGCGACTGACCCAGGGCTCTTCCTGCTGCTCCGGGGCCTCCTCGGAGCACTCCAGACCTTGTCCCAGGAAGCACGCAGGCCTCGGACATGCAAGAGAGGAGACCTTTCTCTATCCAGATGGGGAAACTGCGCAAAGGCACATTGATGCCGAGGCACCCTGAAACTCAGGGGTCCGTGAAGGAGTCTGACATTATTCCAGGTGAGTTAGAACGCATCGTCCAGTTCAGGAGCTAACCAGTGTTGGCTTAGAACAGCTCTCAAAGTGTAGTCTGGGGAACCCAGGGTTCCGAAGCCCTTCTGGGGAGTCTACATGGTCACCATTGTTTTCATAATACTGCTAAGCATAATGCTGTGACTTGTTTTCACTCAGTCTCTCAGAGGCTATGTGAAGTGCTACTGTGACAAATCGAACGCAGGAGCATATATGAGAATCCATGTCCACGAAGCCAGACATAAAAGAAATCCGCAAGAATATAAAACAATGTTGCTCTTCTAATTTTTTTTTTTTTTGCTTTGGAAGATATATTTTTTTAAATAAGTTGCTAGATTCTGGGTTTATCATTGTTCATCTTAAATGAATTGATAAATATACATTTTATAATTTCTGTTTTAATTTCTAACACTGTAAATATTAGCAGATAAAATTCCCGTAAACTAAAGCTCCTTGGGGTTCTGAGAGAGTAAAGGGGTCTGAGAGCAAAGAGCTTGAGGACCCCTGCCTTACCCATGATCGGCGTGAAGAGGGGAGAGAGAAACAACAAGTTAGACTCCATTTTCCCTTACAGACATGGTAGCAGTTCTCACCCTGAGGCCTGCTCGTGTGGCCGGTGGACACCGGGGGCTTTGTGGACATGCACTGTGCGAACCAGGCGGTGCTCGGACACGCCGACCCCACCAGCTGCCAGCTGTCAGGTGACAGGAAGTCCCCTGGGCCTAGAAACTGCTTGTGTGAAACGGCCTCGGGAAGGCAATGGCCACAGCGAGGCCAATGTAGGAGTTTTAAAGAGAGGCCAGGCTATCTTCAGAAGCTGTTTCACTTTAGCTCGGTGTCAGCAGGCAGCAGGAAGGAAGATCTTTAGTAGATGGGTTAAAAGACGCGAGCAAGGTAGCAGCCCGGCAAACCAGCACAGTCTTTTTCTCAGCTTCGCGGGAGAGGTACGTACCCAGCGCAGAGCCTGCAGCAAGAAAGCTTTCAAGCGGTCGCTCCCCACAATCAAATCCCTCTTCAGTTTCTCATAATCCAAGGAGGGCAGCAGTGGGACATCCTTCAATTTCCTACTTGGCAACACAAGTTCAAAGAGAAAGAAGAGGGCAAAGGGGATGATGTTCAACACACATGCCTGGTGAGGGCCCCGTGCGTCAGACACCCCCGCGGTGACAACACAATAGATTTGGATAGAAATGCTCAGGCTCACACAAAGCTATCCTGTGGCCCCTCCACACAGAACATAAAATTTAGACATTGTAACACTCTGTTGACTGCCTTGTGACAGTAAATTAAATCGATTTCTAGAGAATATTACAGAAACTATTCAACAAGCTTTTCCATTTGAGGTTACCTCACCAAAATAAATGCAATTAACATTAAAAGACACTTCTGGCTTAACACTATTACTTATAATTACTGGTATTTCCTTTACTCTCCACATGTTCAGATGAGCATTTATTAAAGTTACTTTGAATTCCCGTTTTACCCACAGCTGTTCCACAATAACAATTTCTAAGAGCAATTACTCACATGGGTGCCAAGGAGGCTCTTAACATGGTTGAAGCCTGGGAGGGTGGGGGCGAGGGAACAGAAAAGAACAGACCGTGTTACACATTGATGGCCGAGCATTGACCCTAAATTACTGTAACAGCACAAGATCTACAGATCTGCAAAGTTCCTGGTCTACCAGGATTCTCCAACCATAATCATGTATGTTTTAAAAGTTCGCCCAAGTCGAAGTTAATCAATACACTACTAATGCATTTCCCAAGCCACCCACCCCTTGGTTTGGGGCTACTCCACTCCCAGGAACAATCTATAAAAATACCAGGTGGGTTCTCCTGACCAAACTCCCCGGGGCACGAAAGCTGCCAGGTCCAAGAGAGCAGAGAGCACGAAGCCATAAAAGTCATTTCATGACCTTGTTTTCTTCTTTATTAAAATGTTATCTTTGAATATAAAAAGAACACATTGCACTTCGTACCAAGTCAAACACTATAGAAGTGTTTATAGAAATATAGAGGTGTTTGTAGAAAAAAATAAATAATCCCCTCCCATCCCACTCCCCTGTAATCCAAATCATTGCCCGCTTTATGGGCATTCACACTGCGTGTCCCCCCTCCCTTTTGGCCACTACAGGCAATGCTATACTAAACATACACTAAAATAGAAATAACCACTGCTGTGGGTGGCACTTGTATGAACCGACTCAAACCAAATGGAAAAGGTATTTTGAGAGAATGGAACACAGACTGCACTGGTATTACCTAATGCTAGGGAACTGGTGCTTATTGTATCAGACATTGTGGTTATACTCTGGCTTGTTTTTTAAAGCCCTTCTCTGTTGGAGAAAGACACTGAATTCTCTGCAGGTGAAATGATATGTTTGCAATAGGTTTTAAAGGACTCCAGGGAAAAAATGAAGCAGAGGCACAGAGAGGAAACCTCGGGCGTCTGTGGGCCCCTGATGTCAAATGGTCGCCATCCACGCTTCTCATGTGGACCTGTGATTATCTCGCAATCACTCCTGTGTCTTTCTCTTTCCGTGGACACTGGTCCTACAGCGGCTAGAGGTTCAGCACCCTCGTGTCCCCAGCACCTGGAATGGTGCTTGGACAAACAGGCACTCAACCGACATGTGTTGGATGAGTGAATGAACAGAGACTGACTTCCGCAGTGGGCACTCCAGAAACCTGGACTGGTTTCCCCACTGGTTTATCTGTTGCTTGGCCGCAGGATTTACAAAGCAGGTAGGTTCCCACCTGGGAGTCACCACACCCTGCTTTTAAATGGCTCATGATTACATATGTTTTATATTTTTTTAACCCTTGATTTTTTTATTTTATTTTTTAATTAAAAGACAGCAGGGGAACAGCAAAGGCAGGTCACCTGGCAAGCGCCCTCAGGGGAATGTTTACTTAGGGGAGGCTAAAGATCACAGGGGGACACATGAGGAAACTGCCTTAGCCATGGGGCTGGGACTGAAGAGCAACGGAAGGAAGCGGAGAACCAGAGGAACATCCCACCCCGTGGGGAAGGGAGGTTGCTACGCCAACACTGTAATGAGAAGGGGGACTCGCACAACACAAAATGCAGGGTTGCTCATGCAGGAGGGGCGGCTGGCACAGAAAACTGCAAACGAGATTTGGAAATGGAGCTAAGTAGGTGGAGAGTGGGTGAGCGTTCAAATGTGCTCCCAAGCTCCACAGAAGCTTCTCGGGCAGGAGCCGCTCGGGCTCATCGAGGTTTGCAAGGTGCAAACAGGGGGCTAATAAGAGAAAGACAGAGCAAGATGCAGCAACACCCGCACACGGGAAGTGCCGGGGCTGGGGTGCTGGAGCTCATGCAGTTTCTGGACCTGAGCTGAGCCGGAGGGCCAGGTGGGCATCAGATGAGAGAAGGCCGTGGACTCCATGTGGAGCATTTTGGACCTGATGGGAAGGGCCTCGAATGATTCCCAGGGGTTCCCGGAGTAACATTCACAGGACAGGAAACACAGTGGGGAGAGACCGCTTGTTTGAAGAGAAAGATGAGCTCGGATTTAGACGGAGACAATGTGACATGCCTGTCAATCACGGGGAGAAGGCACAGAGAGTCTGGGCTTGGAGATCGGGGAAAGGGCTGAGCTAATGGCACAGTCGCCCGCTGCCAATTACATCCTACCACCTGGTTGAGATCAAACGTGTTCAAGTCCTCAGGTCACCAAGGTCAGTACAGGTCCGGGACAGCGTGGTGTATGAGGTGTAGCAGGGACAGGGAGCCAGGTGTGCAACCCTCGTTGACATACAGAGCTCGGGCCCAGAAACACTGCCTCGAAATGCAGTGGTGATGTGGGCAGCGGGCAGGCACCTGGCTAAGACTTAGGAAAGCCACATAAGGGAGAATCCAAGGACTGAAGATGTTGGCCTTCAAGCCAAAGTCCTGGTCCCCACAACGGAAGCTTCAGGAAGAATCCTGAACAACCGCTCCAGGCTGTCCTGGAAAAGGGCCGCCCTCACCTCCTCCAGCCCCTGCTGGGATTTATTGCTAACAAAGGTGACTATCGCGGAAGTAGATGCCTTCTAAGATTCACATGCACTGGGCCTTTAATGTATTTAATGCTATCACACCTGGAAGTATCTTAACTTGTATTTCCAGTGAGGTCTACCTGCAGTTGTTGAAGAAAGGAAGAGTTAATTCCCAAATGGGCCCTTTTCCCCGGGTGCATTAAAATGGAAACTCCCCCATCCAATGAATCCACAAACCCAGAAGTGCCATTCGGTGGGATTCACCCAGGGGGCTACGCTCAGATTTTCACCTTCAGACTGTTTCTGCATTCGAGCTTGCCCAGTGCAAATAGGGGGCTAATAAGAGGACAGAGCAAGATGCTCTCATATGCTTTTGCAGCATACAAAGGTGCACGTTGCATCACTAGGAACAGCAAACAATTAAAAAGCTGCCTAAACGTCTGCTAGAATAATGGTTACATGTGCTATACTATTCCCAGTTAAAACTCTAGGAGGCAAGGGAAATGCAAACACGCTAAGAGGAAATGGAAGATTTAAAAGGCACCGGTAAGAGACAGCTGCAGAACGCTATGTGCAATAAAACCTTAATTATATGTAATTTCTAAAGGCCTGGAAGGATGCAGATGAAACGCGGTCCACAGGGTTACTGAGGGAGGAGGGTGAGATGGGGTGAGTGTGAGGAAGGGAAGCGGTTTGTGTGTTGCCCCATTTACTACTACACTGTTATACTTTCCAGTGGACACATATTCAGGTATTACTTGTGTCATCTCAGAAAACTGAGACTGTGTCCTGAGGAAGAAGTTTCCCTCTTACTCCTGTCACTGGCTGATCTCAGATGGTTGGTAAGGATGACCAAATGACCAGCCTGAGGTCAGGGCAGTGACAGGCAGTCGCACTGGGAGAGGCCTGGTCTCAAAAAAATCAACCCCGTCCTTATCAGTCCTTCTGGAGGCACCTGGAGCTGCCTGCCAGCTCGGATACCGCGAGCGGACTTCTGAACACAGTTAGCTGGGCATGAACTAGGCGGAATGGAAACACATTTCTTCCCACTCGTGCATTTCCTCCATAGGGCCTCCACCGGTGTGACCCTCACCCTGCCTGCCCGACCCCCTCATTCTGGGCAATAAGCCTGCTCAGAGAGCACAAGGCAGCTCTGCTCCCGGTGGTGGTGGTAGTAAGAGGCTTGGCCAGAGCTGTGCATGACTAGGTGGGTACATTTCTTTAAATCCAGGGTTCAAAAGTAGGGAACCATCAGTTTCCTGGATTTACCTAAATTCCATAGATAAACCTCTGAAGAACTTTATAAGGAATGTTCATGTGCTGGAGATGTATATGTCTCTCAAGATAACCAATCAGTGGGCTAAGAATGCAGGACTGACTTCTCAAATGTGTGCTTTTTAAAACTCTCAACTTTTCTTTCTTCTTTGGAACACACTGGGTAGTCCCTAGTTATTTTTTCAATTTGCAAATCCTAAGACCCTTGAATAAAACGTCATAATTTTTAATTAAAAAAAGGAACCCTGGCCGGTTTGGCTCAGTGGATAGATCGTCAGCCTGCGGACTGAAGGGTCCCAGGTTCGATTCCAGTCAAAGGCACATGCCCGGGTTGTGGGCTCCATCCCCAGTGGGGGTGTGCAGGAGGCAGCCAATCGATGATTTTCTCACCTCACTGATGTTTCTATCTCTCTCTCCCTCTTCTTTCCTCTTTGAAATCAATAAAAATATATATTTTTTAAAAAGGGAAACCCACCTGCCTACCAATAAAATCCATATTATCCAATATAAGTTTTATAAGTATCAACAAAGATATTTTCGGCTACTTTCTCCTTATTCTTTTGTCCTATTTTTCAATTGGTGCAGAACTCAGTGGAGAAGGTACTATTTTCTGAGCCCTTTTGAATTTTCAGCAGTGAACGAGGTTGCAGAAGGCCAGGTTTTTAACAGCCAGATTCAGAAGCCAGTACCAAATGCACTGAACTTGATAGAGCCTAGCAGTTTTCTGATGGGTCCAGCCAAGCCCCTTTTCAGAGCGCACTGAAGTGGAACACTCAAGGTCGCGACCGCACCCAAGGAGATGCTGACCAAGACACGGTATAAAAGAGGCTGGTCTGTGCCCACCTACTGGTCTTGAAATTGACGAAACTATTTGGACCTAGAGTAGAATTTATTCCCTTAAAATAAAAAGCAACCTTCTCCTTCATCCTAAATCCTGTCAGTTCAGTCACTAGACATCCCATCTAAACTGCTCCCTGAATTTCTCTTCACACACTGTAAATCTGATGTGTGACAACTTCAGCCACGCCCAATCAACTACTATGTCCTCTGATACTCTTACCATGACTCATATCCACTTTTTATCTTGCAGATAAATCTACTAGGAACAATAAAAGATTGTTTGCAGCTTTTATTGCCTGTTCCTAAGTGAGTGGCTCAGTAAAATGAAAACGGCTATGAGCCTAGGTAAACAGAGCTCTTCCTCTCTCCCCGGGCTTCTCAGGCTGTGGCTCTGTGCCTTCGTGGCTCCTAACAGGAAGGAGGGCAGGACTAGGTCCGGGCACATGGTGTTAGCTTCTAACGGGAAAAAGTGACAGCTATGCTGTGCCCCTCTCCCTTTAAACTGCTCCTTATTAACATGACAGCAGTTTTAAACAAGCTGGTGTATCACACACTCCACCACCAGAAAATGGAAATACGGCATTCCTGCATATGCGAGCTAGGATGGAATTTTATACCACAAACCTGGAATTAATGAATAAATGGAAGGCAGGGAAGAAAGGAGTGGTCCTGTCGGACACAGACCTGCTAGGCTCAATACTGCTAAGCAGCCATCCCTCTTGGTAAACACACTGCTCCACACTGACTTCACCGTACGTGTGCACTGAAGTCCACCCGGCCGGCCTCGGGGATGCGGCTTGAAGCCCCTCGTCCTGGAGGACCCCTTTCCTGAAACCTGGAGATCTCTGTGTGCTTTACTGACATTTAAAAACTGGCCACTCTCTAAGCCTAGTGCGTGCACAAATCCCATGGCCACATCCTGAACACAGATCTGCAGCTCTGAGCACCACGTGTCCATGTGAGGCACAGATCTGCAGCTCCGAACACCATGTGTCCATGTGAGGCACAGATCTGCAGCTCCGAACACCATGTGTCCATGTGAGGCACAGATCTGCAGCTCCGAACACCATGTGTCCATGTGAAGCACAGATCTGCAGCTCCGAACACCATGTGTCCATGTGAGGCACAGATCTGCAGCTCTGAGCACCATGTGTCCCTGTGAGGCGCCACTTCCCCACGCACCCGGGGGGACATGGTCAAGGACACTGCTCTTCACCACGTTACCACGTCCTTTCTATGAAGATCCACAAGAGGAATGACCCTTAGGTCTCAGCACCAGAATAGCCATTTGTTCGACCTCCTGTCTTCTCTTTAAAATGTCTTTAAATTACAACAGTAACACACTTACTTGGAAGAAGTTCACCGTCTACAGGGCACCTAGGAACTTCAGTGATGCTGAAATGGTCTATTTGGGAACTTGTGGCTGCGTTCACGTTACTGTTGTGCTTTCTAGGCTGCTTAGATGCAGCAAACAGTAGATAATAAGTATTAAAATATTTTCTCTTCATTATAAGTAAATCATATAACTGCTCACACGTCCCTTTTTGCACAAGCCCTGAGAGCCAAATATGCCTCTCTCCAGATGTACAGCATCTTATGGCATGTATTTTTGTACTAGCGTAGCCCTGGCTTACTTTTATTATTCCTACCTTTATTTTCCTTTACCCACAATGTATTCTCCCCCCAGCATTATTGAGACACTGACGTATAACACTGTAAGTTTCAGGTGTACAGTGTGATGATCTGATACCTGTCTACATTGTGAAATGATTACCACCATACGGTTAGTTAACACGTCCATTACCTCACACAGGTACCTTTTATTTCTTGTGGTGAGAACATTTAAGATCTCTCTCAGCAACTTTCAAGTATATAATACAGTACTGCTAACCATAGTCACCATGCTGTACGTTAGAGCCCCAGGATTTACTCATCTTATAAACAGAGGTTTTACCCTTTGACCAACAGCTCCTATTGTCCCCACCCCTCAGCCCAGGAAACCACCAGTCTACTTTCTGTTCCTATGAGTTTTAACCACAACTTCTTTACTTTCATTTTCTGTTTTTTCATGTCTCATATTTGTGTTTTTTAATGTTATAATAATAAGCTGCTTCAAACCTACTTGAGAATGAGGTAGGGAATACTTTATTATTATTATTATTATTATTATTATT
>NW_005370965.1:1665243-1681074 GCF_000412655.1 Myotis brandtii
CAGTAGGGGACCTGCTGGAGGCAGCCAATCAATGATTCTCATCATTGATGTTTCTCTCTCTCTCCCCTTCTCCCTTTCTCTCTGAAATCAATAAAGAAATATATATTTAAAAATAAATAAATCATTTTTCATTTTTCAATTGTAGTTGACATATAATATTAGTTTCAGGTGTACACTCCTGTAATTATATAACTTACTAAGTGATTATCCCAATGAATCTTGTACCCATCTGACATCATACATAGATATTAGATTATTATTTTTTTGTTGAAAGTATTACATATGTCCTTCTTTTTCATCTTTGTTTTTTTACATTTATTTTATTTTTTTAAATCTTTATTGTTGAAAGTATTACATATGTCCTTCTTTTTCATCTTTGTTTTTTTACATTTATTTTATTTTTTTAAATCTTTATTGTTGAAAGTATTACATATGTCCTTCTTTTTCATCTTTGTTTTTTTACATTTATTTTATTTTTTTAAATCTTTATTGTTGAAAGTATTACATATGTCCTTCTTTTTCATCTTTGTTTTTTTACATTTATTTTATTTTTTTAAATCTTTATTGTTGAAAGTATTACATATGTCCCCTTTCTTTCCCCATTGATATCTTCCAGCCGGCCCCTGCCCCCACCCCAGGCCTTCACCACCCTATTGTCTGTGTCCATGGGTTATGCATATATGCATACAAGTTCTTTGGTTGATTAGTTCCCACCCACCTTCCCCCACCTCCCCTCCGAGAATAATTTATTATCATTATTATTATTTTTGTTGTTATTAATCCTCACCCAGGGATATTTTTTCCATTGCTTATTAGATAGTAGAAGGGAAGGATAGAGGGAGAGAAACATCAATGTGAGAAAGAGACATCAATTGGTTGCCTCCCACATGCAACCAGTCCGGGGCTGGGAATTGAGCCTGTTACCCTTCATTACGTGGGCCAATGCTCTAACCATTGCACCAGCCAAGGTGGAAATAAATTATATTTTTCATACTACAAAAGGCCCTAGTATGTTTATAAAGACCCCAATATTAATGGGCAAACCCTTAATTAAAAGTCACAGCTCAGACCCATGGGGGTGCCTCAGGATCCCCTGGCACCTCCTTCCTAACCCAATGCACCTGGCTGCACCCACTCAGCCCCTGGACAGGCAGCAGGGTGGTGTGAGCTCCAGGGACCTGGGTTCATGAACTTTGAAAACTTCCCCAGGAGATACTAGAGGACTTGCTCCTCCGGTTAGGACCCAACTCAACAGCAGAGGCCTCCACATGAGCCGCCTAAGAAGGACACGACGGCACCTATGTAGTATTTGGCGTGGGATGCAAACCCAAATCTAATCACGAGGAAACATCAAACACAAAAGGAGAAAGGTTCTATTTTCAAAAGGGGAAAGGACTATATTCTCCTAAAATCTCAATTTCATGAAAGTCAAAAAAGACCGCGGAAACGTTCAAGAGTAAAGAAGGCTAAGAGATGTGGCAGCAATGCATGGCCCTGGACTTCCAATCGACATGAATGGCTCAGCTCACACCACTAGAAAATGCACAGATTAGAGAAGAATACTGAATCAATATTAAATTTACTGAAGTTTATAATCACATGTTATACAGGACAGTATCCCTATTAAGAAATATACTCTGCACTCAAGATTTAGGAATTAGGGCCATGGTACATGCAATTTGTCCTCAAATGGTTCCGAAAACAGATTATGTAGAGACAGAAAGTAAACAAACCAATGGATAAACTGCCAGCAGCTGAATCTGGGTGAAGGCTACACAAAGTGTCCTTTGTGCAATTTTTGCAACTTTTCTGTGTTGGCAATTATTCCAAGTAAAACGTTAAAAAGAAAACTCCTGCTCTAGGTCATACAACTTGCAATATTTTCCCCTCGTTGGTACCGCGCTCGGCACCCACAAGCAGCGCCACTGGGCAGAGCAGAACACGCCTCTCCCCAGGGGGCCGTCTTCCAACTGCTCACTCCTTTAAAACAGCCTTCTCCTCCTCCCGGGCATTTACAGACCCCAACGTCAGCTGAGGTGCAGCCTCTGAATGTTATTTTCTCCTGCTCTTTCAGTTTTTTAGCTACATTATCTTTTTAATATATTTTTTTATTGATTTCAGAGAGGAAGAGAGAGGGAGAGATAGAAACATCAATGATGAGAGAGAATCATTGATCAGCTGCCTCCTGCACCCCCCCCCCCCACACACACACCAAGGATCAAGCCTGCAACCAGGCACATGCCCTTGACCAGGAATTGAACCATGACCTCCTGGTTCATAGGTTGATGCTCAACCACGGAGCCATGCCGGTGGGACTAGTTACAATATTTTAGGGGGAGGGGGTGCAGATCAGGGGCACAGAGCCTCACCGTCCCGGGCCTCGTGAAGTCCACGCTGTGGGCCAGGCTCTGCCGCATCTGGTTACTGAAGAGGCGGATGCAGACGCTCTGCAGGTACTCAGGAGTGATCTGCAAAGAGACATGAGTTTGGCTGGTGAAAGGATGAGACCCACCCAGAGACAGCGGAAGCGGCCAGGCAGTCACAGCTGTCTCTTGCGAGTTTCTTTAAGGGCCAGAGAGGAAATTTTGCTTTAACTCAGGAGCTCTCAGTAGTTAAAGCACCACCAATGTCCTTCTAAATGTCAAAAACACGGCACACTTTTCAGTTCTAGGTTTCTAGAGTTTTCTGTGGCTTAGAGACTTTGGATCAACCCCTTACTCCTGATACTGTTTCCTGCTTGTTTAAAAATATACGTTTTTATTGACTTCAGAGAGAGGGAGGGAGAGGGAGAGATAGAAACATCGATGAGACAGAAACATCAATGAGAGAGCAACATTGATTGGCCACCTCCTGCACGCCCCCTACGGGGGGCCGAGCCCACAACCCAGGCATGTGCCCTTAATCAGAATCGAACCCGGGACCCTTCAGACGGCGGGCTGAATTGTGCCAAATTCAGTGGACTCTCTGTCCACTGAGCCAAACCAGCAAGGGCAAGAAAAGTATATTTTTTTAAAGTATATATTTTTTAAAAGTATATAAAAATGTTTAATTTCGAGATTAAAAATGGCAGCAGAGTAGGAAGATGCTGCACGGACATGCTCCCAGGAACAAGCTGGAATTACAACTGAAATACGGAAAGGCTTCCTGAATAATCAATGGAAAACTCACAGGAGAGGAAAGGCTTGAATAATCAATGGAAAACTCCCAGGAGAGGATCCTGATATCCAAAGACCAAAGGTGGAGATCACATAGAGATTGATCATTTTTCCTGAATAATTGGTGTTTATTGCATGTAACATTATCATATTTAAAATCTTTTGTCTTGAAATATTAATGTTTACTGCAAGTAACATTATTATATTTAAGATCATTTTTCTTGAAATATTAAGGTTTATTGCATGTAAGATTATCATATTTAAAATCGTTTTTCTTGAGATATTAATGTTTACTGCATGTAACATTATTACATTTAAAATCGTTTTTCTTGAAATATTAAGGTTTATTGCATGTAACATTATTATATTTAAAATCGTTTTTCTTGAAATTAAAAAAAACTGAAGAAAAAAATGTTTAATTTCATGTGTCATCAATGTAATGCATATTTAAATCCTGAGATGCTATTCCTCATGGATGAAATTTACAAAATATAAAAATGTTATTGATAATGCCCAAGGTTGACAAGGGTATAAGAGAATGAACTGTCTCAGTGGAATCAGATTAGCACAGCCTCCTTGAAGGACCTTAGCATAGGTTTCAACCTAGTAAATCAACTTTAAAAAAATGCAACGCAGGCTCATCCTCAAGGATATCTCCCACTATACTTATAATTTATAAAAGCAAAAACCTGGAAACAACCTAAATGTCGAATAGCCTAGCCACTAGAGGGGAGGCACTGTGAAGAATATTTTATGACGTCATGAACACATGACTAAATATTAAGGAGGATTAGAAAACTATGTGAACTAGAGTCCATTTTTGTAAAAGATGTATATAAATATTGAAAAAAGCATGGACTGTTAAGTAAAACTGGGGCAATCAGAATGAGAGCAATGGATTGTATCAGTGCTAACACCCTCGTTGAGACATTGTGTTATACTTTTTCAAAATGTTACAATTGGGGAAACTGTACAAGGACTCTGTCTACATTATTTCTTAAAATTGCATGTGAACCTCCAATTACATCCATTTAAAAATGTTTTATTTCCACAAAGAGATTTTATTATGCTAAGTTTTATTAAGTACAACATTAGAGTTACTCCCATTAAAATCAGGAATAGACAAAGATACCCATGATCACGTTATTTAAAAATGTCCCACAGTCTTAGCCATAATATGCTAAGAAGGAAACAAGATACATAATGAAAAAAGCAAAACAAAAATATTATTTGAAGATGATATGACTACTAACCTAGAACACAGGAGAATCAATCAAAAAATCTATCAGATTAACAGAGTTCAGAGAAGGTAACTGGATCCAAAATCAACATGTGAAAATCTATAGATTTCCTATCTACTAGAAGGGCACCGCCCTCTTATTTTTATGGCACTACATAATCTTCTTCTGTTGCCATTTTATTCTGTACTGATACTAAGAATCAGGTAGAGAAATAAAGACATGGGCAATAACGTCTCAGGAAAAATGTATAAAATGCTGCAAGCAGCATGATAAACAGCACAGCACGTCAGCTTGGTCTCCTGTGTGCACTTCGGCTTTGTGAAACAGAGAGGCAAGGTCGAGTCTGGGAGTGGCCAGGAATCGCGTATCAACATGGTTCGTGCCCGTACATCTTTATGTTGAAAAGACATGAACCGCTGGGGATCTTCCTTACCATCTTGCCACTGACCGTGGCCTCCAGAGAATCCACCAGCTCTGCCGTGACTCCGATGAGGTTGTGGTAGTCCGCCTGGATCTTATTGTACCGTTTCAGGTATGTCATTGACCTACGCTCAGCTT
The DNA here is from genome assembly GCF_000412655.1 of Myotis brandtii. Taxonomy (NCBI): domain Eukaryota; kingdom Metazoa; phylum Chordata; class Mammalia; order Chiroptera; family Vespertilionidae; genus Myotis; species Myotis brandtii. Next base: position 1,670,198 of record NW_005370965.1, read on the forward strand.
CTAGCAGCTGCTGGTGGAGCTGCTGCAACATTTCTAGGAAGACATTTATATATATATATTAAAACAAAATAAAACAAAAAAATTAAAAACCCCTACAAAATAAAAAACATTCCTCTCAAGGGAATACCATGCCCACTATCATATTTTGCTATAACAATGAACTTCACACCGTTTGCGTCTAACACTTTGCTTCTATTTCATGCCACATTTAGTAGCAAAGTGCTTTGCAATCACTGATTTTTTATTTTTTGTCTCTGGTAGTTCACCTAAATCATCTCTGGTTTTCCTAACAAAATCTTTCTCCTGGACCGAACCCCACACAATTTCTTTTAGTTCTTCTCTTTATATACAAGAAACAAATTCAACATTTCATTCTATAGTCAGCTTGCAAAATGGTTGAACCAAACTTGTGTCTTTTTCTCTGTGAGGTTGTTTTCGGGACAATTCATAACCGCAGGGCAGTTCTTCATTTTAAGTAAAGGTTAGGGTTGCTTGACTGATGCTGAAGAAAACTAGAATCTAGAAGATTCCAGGTGCTCATTCTGCCACTTTTTTGTTTTGCTTTTTTAATCCTCACCCGAGTGTATGTTTTTATTGAATTTAGAGAGAGAGATGAAGGAGAGGGAGAGAGAAACAACTATGTGAGAGAGAGACATTGACTGACTGCCTCACACATGTACAATGGCCAGAAATCAAACTCCCAACCTAGGTATGTGCCCTGACCGGGAATCGAACCCTCGACCTTTTTCAGTGTACGGGACAATGCTCCAACCAAAACCAGCCAGGGCTCATTGTGCCAGTTTCTTTTCTTTTTTTTTTTCTTAAATATATTTTATTGATTTTTTACAGAGAGGAAGGGAAAGGGATAGAGAGTTAGAAACATCGAAGAGAGAGACACATCGTGACCAGCTGCCTCCTGCACACTCCCTGCTGGGGGTGTGCCCGAACCCAAGGTACATGCCCTTGACTGGATTTGAACCTGGGACCCTTCAGTCCACAGGCTGACGCTCTATCCACTGAGCCAAACCGGTTAGGGCTGTGCCAGTTTCTTAAAGCATAATCCACTCACTAAGAGCAGGCAGACTTGGAAGGTTCTAGGCTTCCTTCTTAGAATCACCCCAAGTCCTCCCCATGGGCAGTGCTTGTTGGCCATGCCACCCTGGGCACAGTTGGAACAAGCGACTCTTCAGCAGTGCCCACACTCCTATGTCCCACCACACTCCTCCCCTTCCCTGGAATGCTACATTTTGGATAGAAAAAACCTAAGTTAACTCACTATTGTCCCAATCCAGCCTCTGTGTAATATTTAAAGTCTTTATTTTAGAACACAGTTCATGTATACAGAGAGAGATTTTAAAATTATAAAGACCAGTGCTCAAATCCCTACTCTATCACTTTCCTGCTGAATAAACTGAGGCAAGATATTTAACTTCTCTGGTCTCATTTCTTAAAACTATAAAATGGGGGAAATGATATTCATCTCAAAAGGTTATTGTAAGGATTAAATGAACAAATACATTCAAAGTGCCTAGCACAATGTTAGCCTATAGCACGTGATCAATAAATGGTAACTGTTATTATTATTTCCTTTCATGGGAAGGGACCAAATATTTTCTAAATGTATTTCTATAACTTGAAAAAGTGGCAGAAGATTACACCCTACAGCAGTGGCCTGCAAACTTGAAATACATCAGAATCATCCAGAAATAAAGATGATCAAGCCTCACCTCCAGAGACTGATTTTGTGCTCCTGGGTGGGGGCCGAGTATCTATACAGTCAACAAACTCCCCCACGGCTCTGGCACATGCTAACATTCCAGAGCCACTGTCCTGTTATCCGTTCCTCCTAACTTGTGTCTTAAACACCTATGAGGATCACCCATGTTCAAACTGTATTTCAAAAGCTTTTACTTTTTATTGATGTGCAGAAGTAAAATATTTTAACTCTTAAAACCCGAAATATCACATAATAATGAACAATTATTATTACTATCATTCTTTAGCACCCATCAAATCTGAGTAGTGAAAGATAACTTTGAAAGGCCACCTAGCACAAACTTACGTTCAGTACTTGAACTTCTGGAGGAATCCCTGGAGGTCATTTATTAAACTTCTCCTTAAATATTACTAGGGAGAGGGAGTCACTACCTTCTCCCTACACTGAGTACTAGAAAAGCTTTTTCATACGTACAAAATTCAAAATTACATAAACCGGAACTTCCAACAATGAAAATGTTACAGGATACTGATAATCCCATTTTGTAGTAATAAGTTTAGAGAGTATCTGTGTGAACTCTCTCATCACATACCAAGTGGCAGATACTGAATGAAGTGCCGCAACCCATTAGCTGGGTCAAATGACCTCTCAAACATCGATGTCATCAAAGTAGTCCCTCTGTAAAGGGGACGCACTAAGTTCTCTTCCCCTCGAAACTCACTGTACAATGAATGTAAATGTAAGACACTATTTATGGACCTTTTGCCTTAGAAACCCAGAACTGGAATTTGTGACAACCTCAAAGTGTGGTACACTGACGGAAAAGAGCTCTAACTGCCCGCAGCCTGCAGGAAGGAGAGCAGGCAGCTGGGCTGACACATTTATGACCATTTCAAATACACCATTTAGCAAAACAGCCTGCTGTCCAGAGCCATCACCTTGCAGACACCTTCGCTGCTGACAAACAGGACCGGAACATTACTGTAAGCTGTTTGAGTCGCAGCACAAAACACCAACTTCACTTCTGAGCATTAAACAGAATTTTGACTCTTTTATCCCATCAAACATTTTATGAGACAAGGAAATCTAAGCCAAGGCGCCTTGCAATGTGAGAGCTCAACTTTTAATGGAGATGTCTTATTCCATGTTATTTTAATGAAACTGGCTTAGCCATGCTTGTGAAATTTATTGAGATTCTTCATATTTCAAAAGTCCGAAGAGCTGCATTCTGAGTTTTAAACAAGTGCTGAGCTCACTGAAAGAACGCCCGTTAAGGGCACAGAAAGTTTTCTGTTGTTCCCTGAGCAATGAAACAGTAACAACAGTGGTGGCGTCTTCCCCACGGTCAGTCGAGCTTCCCCTTGCTAACATTCCTCCTTCGTTTGAGGGCACTGCTTTTTTAATTTTTAAAAGAGTAGATGAGATTTCATTTTAGAGATCCCTTAGCTGTTCAAGACAAAATGATCATTTTAAAATATGGAACGGTTGCCCTGGTCGGGTTGCTCAGTGGTTAAAGTGTCGGCCGTGGACCGAAAGGTAGAGGGTTCAATTTCCAGTCAAGGGCACGTACCTCAATTGCAGGTTCAATACCCAGCCAGTTGGGGCTGAGTGGGAGGCAACCAATTGATATGTTTCTCTCTCTCTGTCTGTCCCCCTCCCTTCCACTTTCTCTAAAAATCAATGGGAAAAATACTCTCGCTCCCAGGGTGAGGATTAAAAACACACACACACACAAAAAAACCCACACCTAAGTCTAGAATTAAATTGGAGGCATGTCTGTGCCTTAAGGTCAATGCAACTACAGTTTCGGGAGGAGGGGACAAAGAGGTGACCACTGGCTGTCTTGACCCTGGCCTGTCCCTGGTGCAAATGCTCTACAGAGCTAATCTCTAATCTGCACGGCAATTCTGCATTTCGGGATGTATTCGGCCACAGGAACACACTGTGCCAGACTCAATTTTGCTTGGCTATCCTAAGAAAACTCAATTAAAATAAAATTAAAGAAGGCTCAAAAAAACCCTGGTCTCCTTGCTGAAATTTCAAATGAAAGATCTGTACAAAAATACAGGTTCTTCTATTTGCACTCCCCTCCCATGTTTATTTTGCCTGCAAAATTGGGCCACTTTTCAGAGACATAACTGTTCCCAGCAGAAAGCTAGCCTCAAATACTGCAGGGTATGCTGGGGTGTCAGGGGCTGGAGAAACTCAGGAATCGGGGAGCAGTTTCTCACCACCTCCCTCCCCGAGTGCCAGGGCATCCAAAGAATTAATCTGAACAGGGACTGAGCAGCCCGAGTGCAGGGCCGAGGCAGTTCTCTGGGACCCGTGAGGTGGGGCAGTGGTTTTAGAATATGACTGCAAAGTCTTTGACACTCCTGCCCATCAGGAGGTGAGGTGTAATTCCCCTTCCTTGAATGTGGACTGAACATAGGAGTTCAATTCTAAGGAAGAGAATGCAGCAGAAATGACACTGAGTTACTTCAGAGGCTGGGTCAGAAAGGGTGACACAGCTTCCATTGGTTCTCTCTGGGGACATTCATCCTGGAAACCCAGCCACCAGGCTCTGAGGAAGCCCAGGCCACATGGAGTCCACGTAGGTGTTCCAGTCAAGGGGTCTGCTGAGACCCCAGCCGACAGCCAACACCAGCCAGCAGAAATGTGCACGTGGTGAGGACGCCTTGGCCATGGCTCCACCAGCTCCGTCTACACCCACGAGACATCCCAAGGAAGAACTGCCTAACTGAGTCCAGTTCCCAGACCACATAAGACGATAATAATAAAAAATGATGTTGTTGTTTCATGCCTGAGGTGGTTTGCGAGGCAGCAACAGCAGTAGAAACAGTGGGGCAAAGGAACGTTTCCAGGCGTTGCAGGGCAAGACCTGAGTGCCCAGCCCAATTGACGATTCCAGCTGTGATGTGAGAAAGCTGCACGGGAGCCGCCCAGCCAGGGCCCGGGAACTGCACCAACACTGCAGGGAGCAGGCCTGAGGAGCTGGGATGGGCTGGAGGGGCTTGTCCTCAGACATAACTGTGCTGGGTGCACAGCACCTTGAGAAGCTCCAAGGCTGCAGCCTGGCCACCCTGGGACCATCCCATGGGGACCCCAGGAGGCCACATCTGTACCCTGCTCCTCGGTGCTCAGGCACAGGACTGTGGCTCCTCCATGAAAGGTCAGTGGGGTCTGTCCCCTCTGAGGCCTAAGGGGGGCAGCACAGCTGGCAGAACCAGAATTCGGAACTGCTGGGCTGGGGATCTGCACGGCTGCCAATCATAAAAAACAACAAACATCTAAACTCTTCTCATCTGAAGCCGCTAAAGCATCACTCACTTGTCAACTCCCTGGAAAGCAAAGAGCTAACTCATTGATCAATGTTTCCTTTCTTTAGAAAACGTCAACTTTCTAAAGAGAAACAGGAAGAACAATGTCAGGAAGTTCTGAAATCCTCAGCTGTGAGGAGGGAAATGTGCTGCTCCATGTGGTAAGACTCCACCTGCTGGAACTGAGGATGATGCCGCCTATCCTTACCCAAGGCCTGAAGCACATCACATACTTTCAGCACAAACATTTAAGCGGTTTTTATAATGTAGTATCGAAGACAAACTCAGGCAAAGAACCCAACTCTGGCCAATTTCATGATAACTAGTCTTTCTCACCTTCCTGAAAAGTGAACAGTTCCAGTAAACATGACTAATCATGGAAAAACATCATTTTCACGCTAAAAAATTAAGACTGGAATTCCTACCTTGAAAGTAAAAAATGGAAATGCTTTATAAGAATGGGTACTCCACATTGCTATTAGACTAGTTCAAGGCGAAAGTTGAAAGATACTAAAACGATTCCTCCCCGCCCTGCCGGGCTGTCTTCTAACTGCGCGGCTGCAGTTACACGGGCACAGCACTTGGATTTGCTTCATTTCTCCAAGTCTTAGTTACCTGACATGCAAGACGAAGCTAAAAACACCAGCCTTCTTGAAAAGTGGGCCTCAAGGAATCTCGGATACAAATAATTGCAAAGCACTTCATAAATATTTAGACTTTTAAAACCCTCGTTCTATTCTCCAAGTCTTTGGAATTCTCTCCATCTCACTACTTAAAACTTGAGTTGGCCAAGTTGTTATTTAAAACTTTTTCATCTACATGGCATGGTTTACCTTTGTGACTTTGTCCATTCTCCTTCTGGAATGAGAAAGCAGTTCAGGAAAATGGGAACTCAGGATGCAGTCCTCGGGGTACCCCACCTCAGCATGGTGGGGAGGGTTCTCAGCACGGCCAAGGCCACTTAATGCCGCTACAAATAGCTAAGATGGTGACTGGCTTCTCATCACTTGGGCGACTCGCTCTCAAATAAACCCTCTTCTCTCCATGTCAATTGCCTCCATGTACATCCAAGTCGTACACTATTTCAACAACCCCCTAACTGGCCTCCTTACCCCCTTCAAAAGACCTTCCCCGTTGCTACCAAAACGTTCTACTAAACGTGCAAATCTGAATTCAGACCCTTTAACTGTAACTTCAGTGCTAAAGCTCTATCCTAGGGAAATTGGGATTGGGGTGAAAACAGCACAGCCGGTGTTGCTCAGTGGTTGAGCGTCGACCTATGAACCAGGAGGTCAATGGTTCCATTCTTGGTCAGGGCAAATCCCTGGGTTGTGGGCTCGATCCCCAAGGTGGGGCATGAGGGAGGCGGCCGATCAATGATTCTTCTCATCACTGATGTTTCTATTTCTCTCTCCCTCTCCTTTCCTCTCTGAAATCAATTTTTTTTTAAAGTCCCAATTAGAATAACAAGTTATATGGTCACGTAACCCATGTGCCAGGGCTTCAAGGCCTTAAAAATGGTTGAGCAATAGTCTACAAAGGGACAGTTATTCCAAGGAGTTCTTTTCCAAAAAGACAGACTTTTTTTTTTTCCTACTAACACAGCTTCTAGCACATGACATAAAAATAAGACCCTAGCCCTAGCTGGTTTTGCTCAGTAGATAGAGCGTCAGCCTGAGGACTGAAGGGTCCCGGGTTCGATTCCGGTCAGGGTACATGCCTGGGTTGTGGGCTCGATCCCCAGTAGGAGGTGTGCAGGAGGCAACCGATCAATGATTCTCATCATTGATGTTTCTGTCTCTCTCCCCCTCTCTGAAATCAATAAACATATATATATTGGTCCTGGTCAGGGCATGTGCAGGAGGCAACCAATCGATGCGTTTCTCTCACATTGATGTTTCTCTCTGTCTTTCCCTCTCTCTTCCACTCTCTAAAAAAAAACAGAAAACAAAAACAAAAGACCCTACCCAGTCTCAGAGACCCAATGCCACAGAAGTCAACCCTTTATGGGCCTCAGCACACCCTCCCATTACTAATTCATTCACCCCATGCATGTGAAAGTGGTCTCATCAATTATCCCTGTTTGTGAGGCAGTCTAAGCCAGCAAGCCACTCTAACACCACGGCAGGCTCCACCGGCTTTGAAAGGATACATATAACATTAAAAGCTTTGGCGTGTTACTGGCTTTAAAAATTAAAGCTAGAAACTTTTCCAACTTCAACTTCAATTCTGGACTCCAAGAATCCTGAAGGAAAAAAAAAAGGAAAATAAAAGCTAGGTCACTAAATGCCAACAGCATCGTCAAGTTGTGGCCTTCAGGGTTAAATAAGCTAGATGTTTTGGCAGTGGTGTGGTGCCTAAAACACAGGTTTTAGGACAACTGACCAATTCATTTACAGCAGATTCAAGTACCCACAGCAGGAAGGAAAAACAGAGTTCTTTCATAAACAGGGGAAAAATAACCCTGTACATGATTTGAATATTTCATGTGATTTAAACACAAGCATGACAAGTAACCTTATTAGGTTGGTTACCCACAAGAATTCAGTACAGTTGAGGCATACGTGGCCCTGGCAGGCACACACAATGACCACTGGTTACCTAAGGCCTCCCGAAGAAAGACACTCGCTTCCATAACCCTCATGTAGGTAAGGAGGTAAGACAGTACCTCACGCACTCCATCGTGTCAGGAGTTACGATATATTTTTAGTTTGATTTGTCCCTTAAAAATAAATTATTTCTCTCAAGTAATGCTCATTGAGAAGAAAAAAATAACTTTAGTGAAAGAAAAAGGTGTCATAAGCAACAATCTTTCTCAGGGCAATTTTCCTCATAGTCTTTATATAAAAATATCTACCACCCAAACTAACAAGTTCCACCAAAATGAAGCTGTATCACTGAAATTTCCTATCCACTGACCCGAGCTCCTGCCCGGCCCACAGACCTTCCCGCCCTCCCCACTTGCTCTCCTCCAGCTTCGTATCCTCACCCACGCCTCCTGCCCCACCCAATCAGTCATCCGGTGTGTTACCTGACTTTCAAAAATTACTGCCAGATAAGCAGGAAAGTCTTGTATTTTAAAAAGATTTCATAATTCCCTGATGCAGCATAACTATTTATAATGTGTGTGTGTTATGGGTTGAAGTGTGTCCCAATCTCAGAATGTGAGGTCATTGGGGACGGGGTGGCTGCAGACCTAATTAGTTAGGATGAGGACGTATTGGAGAGGGTGGGCTCCTAATCCAACATGAATGGTGTCCTTATAAGAAAAAGGAAATTGAAATGGTATAAATACAGATGTAACAGGATAATAAAGGGAGAACCTGGCTATGCTGATGATCTGAAAAAAAAAAAAAAAAGGAAATTTCAGACAGACACAGAGAGAAGATGGTATGTAAGGACAGATCAGAGGCTGGAATTATGCTGCCATGAACCAAGCAACACTTGAACCTTCCGGAAGCTGAAGAGGCAAGGAGAGACCCTCCCCTGGAGGCCTCGCAGGGAGTCCAGCCCTGCCGCAGACACCTGGATTTCAGACCTCTGGCCTCCTACACTGTAAGGCAGTAAGTCTCTGTTGTTTTAAGACACCTCGTCTGTGGTCCTCTGTTAGGGCAGCCGCAGGAAACTCACACAATGTTAGGCTCTCTGTGCTCAATCTACAGAAAAGAATCCCAGGAAAGGACTGCTATGTTGGCCAGCATAAATCAAGACATTAAAAAACAAAACAAAACAGAACATCTGGGTGTCCCTAGACACACTGTAGTGAAATTATAGTCTTAAAGGCCAACAAAAAAGACAGATCACCTAAAAGTAGCAGCAATTAGACTGATGGCCAAATTCAAAATAGCAATAATGGGAGACGAAATGATACCTTCAATGTTCTAAAAGAACGTAACTGTAAACCTACTATCCTGAATGTGAGAATGCAGTCAAGACATTTGCAGACAAACAAGAATTGAAAGAAGGAGTCCACAACCAAGGGGGATTTTAAAGGAATGTTCTTAAGGTGGAGCAGAAAATGACCCCAGAAGAAAGGTCCTCAACGTGAGATGAGGTAACAAGCAAAATATGGGCAAAGGTAAGGGTAAAGCTATGCACACACTGATTGCATAAAATAGCAGAAAAGTCTGATTTGTGGGGTTAAACTAAATAACTAAAATATTTGACAATAATAGCACATAAATTGAAAAGGGGATGAATGAGGTTAACACATTCTCGGAACCTTGTAAGGTCAGAAAGAAAATAAAGGCATTAACTTTAGATTTTATTATGCATACACACTAAAGTATCTATGATGACCATTACAAGATCACATGTAGGGAGTAGCAAAAAGAAAAAGAAAAGGAATAAAATGACTCCGTGAATACTGATGGTCTCTCAATTCCTGACCGCCAGCTTCACCTCACCCTTAGCTAAGCTGTAGCCATGCTGCTATGTCATAATTTTCACAAACTGAAGACTTCACTGTGAGAAAATCTACCATCCTTGTCAAGTTTACCACCTTCCTAACCCTTCTATCTCAACCTTCTAGGAGAAGAAAGTGGTAAAACTAAATTTGGACTGACCAAAAACAAAACAAACAAGCACAGAATTCAATGTAGGCTACTTTACAACAAGCCTGCTTTGGTGAATCAGTCAGCCTCTGGTTTAGCAGCTACTACTAAAGAGGGAGAGAGTTGTTTTACTGAATCATAACAGAATAGGAAACTGAAATGCACTGGGTTCAGGAGAATTGCATCCAATGTTCAATGGCAGAGGAGTAAGCTCCATATAGATTCTTTTTATTTTTTTAAATATATTTTTATTGATTTCAGAGAGGAAGGGAGAGAGAGAGAGAAACATCAATGATGAGAAAGAATAACTGATTGGCTGCCTCCTGCACGACCCCTAATGGGGATCGAGCCCACAACCTGGGTATGTGCCCTTGACCTGAATCGAACCTGGGATTTCAGTCCACAGGCCGACGCTCCATCCACTGAGCCAAACCAGCTAGGACTCCATAGCGATTCTTGGAAACAGTATAAGATCTTTAGATAAAGCAATCTACATCAAAATAGTTCAGGCTCAAAATACATTTCAATAAACTTCTGTGGGACATACTCATTTTAGTAAGTCAACAAAAATTACTATAATAGGTAAATCTTATTAAATAAATATTATGCTGAAATTTTAACTAAAATAAAGTATAACAATTAAAAGATCACCCTCCGCCCTGCCCCCACGCATTGCCCCGCCTCTGCCTCACAGGCCCCGCCCTCTGGCCCACCCCATGCCTGGCCCCGCCCCACCAAAAATTAAAAGAGCAATAGGCAGGCCCTGGCTAAGTAGCTCAGTTGGTTAGAGTGCCTTCCCGACATGCACCAAGGTTGTGGGTTCAGTCCTGGATCAGGGCACATACAAAAAGCAACCAATGAATGCGCAAGTAAGTGGAACAACATATCTTTCTCTCTCTCTCTGTCTAATCCAGCCATGGGCAAACTACGGCCCGCGGGCCGGATCCGGCCTGTTTGAAATGAATAAAACTAAAAAAAAAAAAGACCGTACCCTTTTATGTAATGATGTTTACTTTGAATTTATATTAGTTCACACAAACACTCCATCCATGCTTTTGTTCCGGCCCTCCGGTCCAGTTTAAGAACCCATTGTGGCCCTCGAGTCAAAAAGTTTGCCCACCCCTGGTAATCAATCAATAAAAAAAATGTTTTAAAGACCTATAGGTAAGCCCTAGCCAGTTTGGCTCAGTGGATAGAGCGTTGGCCTGCGGACTGAAGGGTCCCAGGTTCGATTCCGGTGGAAGGGCACATGCCCAGGTTGCTGGCTCAATCCCCAGTAGGGTGTGT
>NW_005370965.1:1681248-1691885 GCF_000412655.1 Myotis brandtii
ATTCCAGTCAAGGGCATGTACCTTGGTTGCGGGCACATCCCCAGTAGGGGGTGTGTAGGAGGCAGCTGATCAAAGTTTCTCTCTCTCATCTGTTTCTAACTCTCTATCCCTCTCCCTTCCTCTCTGTAAAAAATCAATAAAATATATATTTTTAAAAAATGCCTATAGGTAAATAGTCTGATGGAAATAATAGTACAAATCAGGTAACCAAATATACACCAAATAAGTGAGAATTTTAATACAAATTAAAATATATAACCAAGCACTGGCCGAGTAGCTTAGTTCATTTCAGCGTCATCCCAAAACGCCAAGGTTACAAGTTTGATTCCTGGTCAGGGCACATACAAGACGCAACCAATGAATGCATAAATACATGGAACAACAAATTGATGTCTCTCTCTCTCTCTCTCTCTCTCTCTCTCTCTCTCTCTGCTCTCTAAAATCAATTAAAAAATATATATGACCAGCAATTATGTAAAGTACTCTAGGTCTTTTTCAGGCTACTGTCAATGTAATTGAATTATCCATCCAATACTGAAAAAGTATACACAGAATGATTTAAGAGATTAGTATATTAAAAATATTTATGTTGGTCTGTATTAACAAGTCGTGGTGCAACCAAAAAAATCACACTTTATGGCACAAGAAAGTTAAAGCAAATTATCTGAGTGTTCTTAAACTGCAGCCTAAGCAAACGCGAGCTTTTACAGCATCTTTCAGAAGCCACCAGCGTGAACAAGGCGAAGCCACATGCTGCCAGGACTGACAGGCTCAGAGGCTGTCACTTACCTGGAAGAGCTCTTTAAAGGACGGGTGCACCATAGGGTTTGGAACAAACGGCAGCGCGTAGAAAGGGAGGAACTCTGTGGTCTGGCTCAGAGCTGCCCCTTTGCTCTCCAGGTAGGTTTTGAAATAAGAAATCCTTTCATCCAGTTCCTCTTTGTCCTACGAGGAAGGGAAGATGCTCGCTTGAGGTCCCTGCTTGACGCCAGCCCGCCCAGCTCACTGTCTACCCCAGCCTCTCTCTCCAGCCTCGGCGCTGGCAGCCTCCCCAGCCGGCCTGGCAAGTGCACTGTCTCCAGTCATTGTGACAGCGGGAGAAAGAAACAACCTTTCTCCCAACACCCAAATTCTCACAGCCCTCCCAATGCCTCAGAGACCCCGGACTCCAGGACTGCCCGCAATTTCACCCCTTCATCAAACTGTCAGGAATATCAGAGAACAGACACATGTTCACTATACGGCCTTTTACTTGATTACCATTTTCTCACATCCTTACGATGCATCATAAACATCATTTCAATGGCAGGACAAAACCTCATCTTGTGGGTCTGTCATGATTTAACCAATTAATTCCCCATTATTAGATATATACACAGTTTCCACATTTCTGAGATCATAAATATTTGTGTGCATTTCCATGATTCCCTTAGGAGAGGTTTCAAAAGGTCTTAAAAGACCTTTGAAAAGGTGAATAGTTTTTTGAAACATTCCTTCATTAAGGTAACTGAGCACTGATCTTGCCTGCTTCACTAATTCCACACGAAATCCAAGGCAGGTCCTTCCCAGGGTTTCCATCTCCTCCTGCGCCTCCAGCCTTGAATTTGGCACTTTCCTTCCCAGACACCCTGGCCTCACCAGTTACCCCCTCGCAGCCTGTTCTAATCAAAGCATCTCACTGCACCTATCGTGTTTATTTATTTTTTTAATCTTATATCAATGGGAAAATTAGAAAACAGAAATAAATACAAAGAAAATGAGAATCTCTCATGATGGTACCCACATGAGTGCTATGAGTAGCCTTCCAAGAATGGCCACTACAGTGTTCTGCAGGGCTGCTCCCTCCATCAGTAACCCCTCCTTTGGCCCCCTGACAGTTTAATAATCTAACACAGGTCCTCAGGGCGGCAGGTAGTGCATGGAGAAGCCACTAACCAAGTGCACGTGGTCAAACGTCAGCGCGGCCCTGCTCCCTTTCATTGGCTCTGCACTGGGAAGCTCACCCGCCACGGCAGCCGCAAAGCCCTCTCCTCTCCGCAGGTCTCCAGCCACCCCACCCCCCCTCCCCGAAACACTTCGGAAGCTAAACTCAACTTATCACTCAACGAATGGACTCGCACAAACAGGCATACCATTTTTCTACTGTTAATGCTTAAACTTCTCTTCGAATATATATATGGTTTAATACGTGGTCTACATATGTGTTCTTAGACATACATGCATATGTTTGCTGAGTTTTCAAAAACTTGAGGTATTCAGGAAAACAATGTAGCTTTCATTACAGAAACTGTTAACTCTCTATGTAAATTAGAAAATAAACTGCTGCCCTGGCCGGTGTGTCGCTCAGCAGTTAGAGCGTCGGCCCATGCACTGAAGGGTCATGGGTTTGATTTCTGATCAAGGACACATACCTACGTTGCAGGTTCAATCCCCAGCCCGGGTTGGGGTGCGTATGGGAAGCAACCATCAATGTGTGTCTCTCACGTAAATGTGTGTCTCTCTGTCTCTCTCCCTCTCCCTCCCTCCCTCTCTCTCCCTCCCTTCCACTTGCTCTAAAAAATAAAATAAAATAAAAAATCAATGGAAAAAATCCTCTGGTGAGGATTAACAAAAAAAAAAAGAAGAAACTGCTGGGAATGAGGTAGAAAATTATTCATCAGGACACAAGACACCTACCCCTCAGCACTAAGATAAAGTGGCCATAAAACTAAATTAATGCTCATTAGGAAACATAACAGCTATCATTCTCCCTTAACACACTATTCGGACCAAACGCATCACAAGGGGAACGTACAGGTCTCCGCACGGAGCGTTTCAGAAGATAGATGGCAAAATGGATGTGAAGGTAGAATTCCAACCTCTGGGCAAAGGAGTCACCATCTCGGATGGAGCTGGGAATGTGCTCTTCCCACAAATCGAAGAACACCTTCTGGGCTCCGTTGTCAAACGCAGCAATGAGGTCCTTCTGTGGAGAAGACATCAGACGGGAGCCCAAGCATAGGGTGTCCTTTCTCCCAACACCCAAATTCTCACAGCCCTCCCAATGCCTCAGAGGCCCCGGACTCCAGGTTTCAGTGTGAGGAAAGCAAGTCTCCTTTCCAAAGGTAAGGGGCAGAAGACTGAGGCCCAGGGCTCCAAGCTCCGTAGCTGAGATTCCTGCAGACCAACCCTGGTTTCCCACCCCTTTGCAGTATCCAATCCCGGCTTTATAAGAACCCGACGTGACATTTAAGGCCTGAGATGGAAGGATTCAGGCAGAGGCTAAAGACCTGTGGCCAAGAACTCACAGGCACATAAATACAGCGAAGTTGCCCAACAGATGAACAGAGGCCAGACTGAGCCCAGGCAGGCCTCAGCGGAACAATCCTCCTGCATCCGGAGCTTGCTGGCAGCAGTGCCAAGTCCCCGGGCGCAGGAGCTCACACACTGACCCCGTCGAACCCAGGCCTGGAGGCGGCACTGCTATTTGCCCTGTTGCTAGAAGCATGTGGCGCGGTGGGAAGCAGTCACCCACATAGAGACTGGGCACTCCAGGTACAGACTCAGGCTGGAGATGGAGGAAGGAGCCAGGCCGATCCCATTCCAACCTCAGAGCTCGAGCCTGACTATGCAGGGCACCGACAGCTTCCCAACTCACCACCCAAGGAGAAAGGAGGTGGCGACTAGCACGTCACCTGCCTCACAAGAGGAATGATCACAAATACCTGCTGCACAGGCTTTCGGAGTCAGGTACACGGCAGAACCGAAAGACCTTCCTAACAGTCCCTGTCAGTGTGGCAGCAGCTCGGTGGCCAGGTGCCTGAGGCCCAGAGGGGCACTGGGCAGAGGGCACAGCCCCACCTGGAGCTCCCCGGGCCCCTTCGACGATGCCCCGTGCCAGGCCATGGGGAGTCAGGGACCAGGAGCAGACAGGCAGTAGGCAGTGGCTGTGGCCTAACTTCCAGCTACTCAGTGGGCCTCTCAAAACAAGTCTCAAATTTTCTTGGAAGTGGGTGCATTGAGACCAATAAATTAATTGAAATAATAAAATCATGCAAAGCTGAAATATGCTGCTCAGGAAGCAGTATATTCTCATCACTGGGTGTAGTCAAGGTGAACTTACCTAGAATGCTATGAATGGTAACGAGGCATCAAATAATGGCTGAAACAAGGGACTTTAAGGTTCTTTCTACCCCTCAGGTCTGCCCTTCACAACCCACTCGTATTCACAGACCGGCTCTGGCCTTCCTGGACAGGACGCTGTCCTGTCCGTGTGCCCTGCTCCCTCCTCCAGCCTCCCCAAGCTAGAGCGCCAGCACTGTGAGGGCAAGGGTTTTGTTTTGTTTTCTTCACCACTGTGTCCCTGGCACCCGGAATTAACAACCTCAAACTCCTCAGGATGGGCATCACATTTGTCTCAGTTTCTAAGCATTGCAAGGTTTCCTCTTTTATTCTTCCCAAGAAATGTATGTGAAAGATCTTATGTCACCACCCACTTCTCAGGAAGGGTACAGAGATGTGAAGACGACACTACTAATTCATCCCCTAACACCTGAGAAGTCTGAAAGCCACTCTGACCAGGTCCCCCGAAGAGATTCCAACATCCTCAAACCGCAGCATTCTGTACAAGTTGGGAGCATTTTGATTATCAACAGAAATTTTAAAAAAGTAAAATGTTACCTGGATTATCGATGATTTGGAGTCCCTTAAAGAGCTACCTGCTGTTTTGGGTAATGCTTTTCCCTTCGTTTTGCATTCTTTTGAAAATGTTTTCAGGGTGTCTTCAAATTCAGCAAAATCTAAATACTATAAAAAGAGACCACAAACATATAGTACATATAGTTCTCTGTTTTAACATCAACAAAGTAACTGCCTTTGACATAACTGCACCAGTTCAATATTATCACCAATTTCTAATGGGGTTAAGGGACTGTCATTTTGGGGAGAATCTGGGATCCATCTTAGAATTTACTTATCCATATATACACTAAAAGCCTACAAAGACAGTGACATAGAAAATGCTTCTTTACAGAAAATAAGTTGGCTTTCAGGAGGAAAATGTGAGCTCCATGATTCATTGTAATTATTAAAAGGAAATTAACCATGTTTGCAGCAGTCGGAAAAAGTAAGTGATGGGCAGACGGCCTGATGGCTCTGGGTCAGGTAGGTCTCTGGGAATTTGTTACTTGAAACAGAGGGATGAGAAATAATGCCCGTCCCTAAGAGAAGCCACGAGAAGATGGGCCGTGCCATCAGTAGCCTTCGAGCAGAGCACTGCTGACCCTCAGATGCCCCCAGCCCTGCATTCCGCACCACGGTCCACTGCTGCTCGTGACCCTCCACCCGCCTCCCACTTTGTCAGTCACACCTGTTTCCACCTCTCCTAATGGTGACTATTTCCCCAGGCCTGTCCCCAGCCCTCTGCTGTGTGAAGAATCTATTCATGCATCGATACCTAAAGAACCTTATTGTTTTCTGTTCTTAAAAAGCTCAAATGAAGGATGACTTCTCAAGTTGATTTGAGTATAGACAGTTTGTGTCCTGCTGCTTCTTTCTCTTTCAGACATGCATGCATTTAGATAGCTTGCTGTTCACATATATGACTTCGCGGGCTCTGAATTTTTTATGTTGAAATAGTTTTATTATTAAAGTATCTACAGATACTAAAAAAAAAAAGAATTTATTCATAGTCATGCCAACAAATCCCAAAGCTGCATCTCCAGGTGGACACCTCGTCCTTGCTCCACTGCCGCACCTCTCGGTGCCTAGTGGGCAGTTGGATCACACAGTAAAGCAGCAGCGACTATTTCTTTAGCAGCAACTATGTGCCAGCCCCACATGAAAAGCAGCAGAGAACACCAGAAAGCATAAGGCGTGGGTCCTACCCTTCAAAAGCCTTCAGCGTGGGACACCGAAATGTCCATCAATAGGCATCAGGTAAGGAGTTACGATGCAGCCACTCAATGAAATGCTCTACAGCATTAAAAAATGTGAGGCCCTAACCGGTTTGGCTCAGTGGATAGAGCGTCGGCCTGCGAACTCAAGGGTCCCAGGTTCGATTCTGGTCAAGGGCATGTACCTTGGTTGCGGGCACATCCCCAGTACGGGGTGTGCAGGAGGCAGCTGATCGATGTTTCTCTCTCATCGATGTTTCTAACTCTCTATCCCTCTCCCTTCCTTTCTGTAAAAACTCAATAAAATATTTTTTAAAAAAAGAAATGTGAGGACCACAGGGAGATGTTCAGGCTATGTGACTGTTGACAGACAAATGACAAGCTACATGAACAATGTGTATGGGACCATCCCATTTTGTGAAACAAATTACAGGCATGTGAATATATTTTGAATATTCATAGGAAGAAGTCTGGGAAGATAATACTCTAAATCATTAGCCATGGTCACTGCAGAAGCGGAGTGAGGAAATTCAATGTTTATACTTTCAGGCTGTTTGAATCTGTTACCATAACTATGTGTTGCTTTTATAATTTTCTTTAAAAGATTTCTAGAAAGCAGCTTTAAGATTTCAGTTTAGTTAGTTATGAAAACAAAGTGGAAACACGGAAAATTTTGTCATGGAAAATAGATAACTGGGATGTAATGACAGAAGAGACAGGGCAAGGCACTAGAGAACCTGCCGCGTTATAAATGCAAGCTTTACAAGTTTCACAGGCTTTTTCTGTAGTATAACATACCTACCTCTTTCACTAGTCCAAGTAATTCGGATTCATGAGCCAGGATATCCCCCATATTGAAAGGTTACTGTTAATTCTCACAGCAAAAATCTCTACAAGGCAAAAATATTAAACAAAGGCTTTCATTCTAGCTGTCTGTGAAATCACAAAAAGGTGGCTGTGGTATGCAGGATAATGGTCCCCAAAGACGTCCACATCTTTATCCCAGGACGCTGCCAATATGTCATATTACAAGGCAAGGGGGATTAAGGCTTCCGATGACACTACGGTTGCCAAACATGACCTTAAAATAGGGAGAGTATCCCTGACCAGGTGGCTTAGCTGGTTGGTGCATTGTCCGTACACCAAAAGGTTGCAGTTTCGATTCCTAGTCAGGGCACATACCTAGGTGGCAGGTTTGATCCCTCAGGGTATCGACGGGAGGCAACTGATCACTGTTTCTCACGTCAATGTCTCAATGTCTCTCTCTCTCTCTCTAATCAATAAAAATATATCCTCAGGTGAAAATTTAAAAAAAAATATTTTTAAAAAAAATATATTTTATTGATTTTTTACAGAGAGGAAGGGAGAGGGATAGAGAGTTAGAAACATCGATGAGAGAGAAA
The DNA here is from genome assembly GCF_000412655.1 of Myotis brandtii. Lineage (NCBI taxonomy): Eukaryota > Metazoa > Chordata > Mammalia > Chiroptera > Vespertilionidae > Myotis > Myotis brandtii. The sequence goes on from NW_005370965.1 coordinate 1,688,525, forward strand.
CATGATCAGCTGCCTCCTGCACCCTCCCCACGGGGGATGTGCCCGCAACCAAGGTACATGCCCTTAACCGGAATCAAACCCGGGACCCTTCAGTCCGCAGGCTGACGCTCTATCCACTGAGCCAAATCAGTCAGGGCTAAAAAAAAATATTTTAAAAAAACAGGAAGAGTAGCCTCTTCCCCTTGTAAGCACAGGGATCCTTACAAGGGAAAGAGGGAAGCAAGAGGGTCGGTGCCAAAGACCCAACCAGCCATTTGCCGGCCTTATAAGTGGAGGAGGGGCCAGGAGCCCGGAATGCAGGAAGCTTCTAGAAGCTGGAAAAGGCAAGGAAGAGATTCTCCCCTGGAGTATCCAGAAGGGAACAAGCCCTACAAACATCTGGATTTTAGTCCATTTCAGACTCCTGACCTCCAGAACTGTAAGATAATAAACCTGTGTTGTTTGAAGCCATTACGTTTATGGTAATTTATTACAGCAGCACTAGGAAATGGGATAGCTAAAGTCAAAAGTAATTTCTTTCTTCTATATAATGAGTAATAGTAATTCTTTCTATACTTAAAATGAATGTGGACAAGGACTAGAGGATGGTGTAAATGAGAAAGTCAAAGACTGCTGGTGAGACTGTGGAAGATTATTTTTCTTATTTAGAGTTTTCTAATGTGCTAAAATGTGGTATGCAATTCAAATAGTCAAGACCACAAAGCGTATTTAGAACAGAATAGAATTTAGTGATAAGGTCAATTTATCTACTTTAAGGAAGGAATTAGAATTAATCTGATGTAAATGAACCCAGTCACTATCCCTCCCTCTGCTCCCAAGTGAAAATATTAAACATTGACAAAAAGTCTGCACAATTTTCAGTTTTCTCCAACTTCCGTGTCTGAGTTAGGTTAATCAGAGTGAGGTTTTCCCAGAAGACGGGAAAGCTAAAACAAGCGTAACAGTGATGGAGCATTGACGCTAAAAAGGGGAGGGAGGTACATAAGGGAGTTGTAAGCCAGAGAAAAAGTAATGGGGCCAAAGACCTGCTTAAGAGGCACTTAAAGTGAGCTTTAAAAAGAGACGGTGGTGGTCAGAGAGGGGGATGGGTGCTTGAAATAAAAATTTTGGAGGTGGTGCATGACCACACCGTGGATAAGGACAATGGAGAGAAAGATGCCTTGTGTGGCCGGGATGTTGAAATACAAATGAGGTTGAGGCCTGGCCAGTGTGGCTCAGTTGGGTGAGCATCATCCCAAGCATTGAAAGGTTGCCAGTTCAATTCCTGGTCAGAGCTTGATCCCTGGTAGGGAAGGCAAAGCAGCCTATTGATGTTTTGCTCTCACATCAATGTCTCTCTCTCTCTCTCTCTCTTCTCTCTCTCTCATAAATAAACAAATGAATGAATAAGTAGAATGAGGACGAGGAGGTGGAGAAACAGTGAGTCAGGAGCTACCATCTTCAAGGAAAACAACTGTGCTTCTGAAAGGTGACTGCCTCCAGGAGTGGGGGCAAAGTGGTAAAGCCCATGGCATACACTTCAGAGGACGGGGGTGGTGATCTGGAAGTAGCGTTGAGGAGCAGAGAGAACCTGGGCCCCACCTGCCGCCTCCAGGCCTGCCAGATTCATAAGGTGTGAGGAGAAAGACAGCTCCTGTTTGAGGACCACCCACCCCACCCCTCCAGCCTTTCTCTGGGCCCGTCCTTTTCCCAACTCCCTTCTACCACTGGCCCATGTTAGGCCCGGCCAATAGTGAACTCCCAGTCACTGTCCCATACAGCATGCTCTTTCTAAGCCCTCTGATTGATGAACTCGCCCCACCTCATAGGCAAACGCAACTCATCACACTAACTTCATCCAGACTTGACCTCCTTTAGGAAGTCTTCCATGAGCCCCTCCCCTTCCTTCCCCATCAAGGCTCTCTCCTCTGGGGTGCCTCTGTACCCTACATCTGTTTCTACTGTTATACTCATCACCCTGTTTACCAAGGCAGGAAGCTGTATTTAATTTTTGTATCTGCAGAACCTAGCAGAGTGCCTCATAGGTATGATAGGCACCCAAGATGTTTGACGAATAAATGAAGCCCAAGCAGAGGAAACAGCATTTTTGAAGTTCCCAGAACAAGAAAACTTTGTTATTTTTGGGGAATTCAAGTTCTTTCCTCCCTCAGGGCCTTTGCACATATTGTTCTCCTTGCCTGCTAACACTTGCCCCATCTCCTGCTTCACCTGGCAAACCCCTCTACTTAATAAATATTTAATAAGCAATTTGTGATCATCATTTAAATAGGATTCTGTTGTGATTTTCTATCAGTGAAGGTGAGCCACTCACTATTGGGTATTCTATTACTCTGACATCCTTAAAAATTACAGAATTTTCCTCTAAACCTGTATATCACAATAGGTTCATTTATTGAGGATTTAATGTATGCCAGACAATGTGCAAAAAGCGTTACATTTAATTTTCACAATACACCTGACAAGGCAATATGACTTACATTCTCCTTTTGCAGGTGAGGCAACAGAAACTCAGGGAGGTTGTGGTGCTCCCAGTAACTCAGCTAGCAAGTGGGAAAGTGGGAATTTAAATCCAGACCAACATTAACCACTGCACAGTATTATCCAAAGTTTGCACCACCTGAATCCGAATCACCTGGGATGCTTGTGCAAATGGAGGTTCCTAGCACCACCCTGATCTCATTGAACATCACAGCAGGCACGACGCCCCAAACTGTTTTAAACAAGCTCTCCGGATGATCTTTATGCACATGCAAGCTTGAGAACCACTGCTCTGCTTCATGCAGAAACTTGAGAAAACTTCTTCACTTTTGAGGGCTGCAGTGGCAGCTTCTGAATTCCTATATAATAAACAGGGTTTGTGACTAAGGGTAAGACTGTGGGATGTGTCTGGAAGAAGAATTTGCACAGCAAGCATCCTGTTTTTGCTTAGAGTGAAGGAAATCTGGACTTCACGGGGTGCACCCGCTCGCACCGCCACTACGATCTGAAGGGACCCCGGTGAAGGAAATCTGGACTTCACGGGGTGCTTGGGAAGGGTGGTTAGCTGATGGAGATAACGGAGGGGGTGAATCTAGAAGTCCCAGGCCACCCGCTCGCACCGCCACTACGATCTGAAGGGACCCCCGCCAAGGGCGGCCCCACCGCAGCCACGATCGGGGACTACTGGCGGGAAGCAGTTGGGCCTGTCCTCGGCCCACGCCGCGGGGAGAGCCCGGGACCGCAGAGAGGAGCGGAGGCAGCTACAGCGGCTGCCGAGCTGGCACGTCGGGATTTCTCTCTGGGGCGAGGGCTCAGCAGAACCGCGGCCCTCGGGTCCCACCGCTGCTCCTCCCTCCCGGAGGGCGGGCCCGGGGGTGGCCCA
>NW_005370965.1:1691948-1695680 GCF_000412655.1 Myotis brandtii
GAGGCGCAGCCAATCACGGGCGCGGCGGGCGCGGCGCACACTGGGAGGAAAGGCGGGAGCTTTGGGAATGCAGGAGGCGACTTTCCTGGGGGCGGAAGTGAAGCGAAGTTGCCGCTGGGGGTCGCAGGCTGCGTCTCGGTGTCTCGGGTCCGACCCTCCACCGCGGCCGTTCGTTCATCTCCCGCCGCGGGGCCCGGGCTCTGTTCCCAGCTCCGGGGATGAGCCCGAACAGGCTCAGGCTCTACCCTCAGGAGCTAGTTGTGTCACCGGGAAAACGGAACCCGCAAGAGAAGATCCGCTGTCAGTGTTCGCGGAAAAAGATGGGATTCGTGATTTTCATTTTACTGGAGTGACCCGGGACCGCCTTAGGACATGTCGCCCGAGATCTGCTTAAAGCTCCAGGAACAAGGGGTCCACTCCACTTCAGCAGGTTCCAGGGATTTTTGGAGAAACCTTCCCACCCCACCCCCACACGAAATTTGTTTTTTAGAAATAAAACTGGAGCCCTGGCCGGGTGACTCAGTTGGTTGGAGTATTGTCCTGTACACCAGAAGGTTGCAGCTTCCATAGTCGTGTAAGAGACGCAACCAATCCATGTTTCTCTCTAACATCGGTGTTTCTTTCTCCCCCTTCCCCTCTAAAATCAATAAACATATCCTCTGATTATATATATAACTGGAATGCAAATCCTCCTTGTAATGGTGCTCTTGAACTGAAGTTGCCCAACCCTGGCTGGAGGCTGGGAGGTGGCTAGAGATGGAGAAATCCTCTTCCAGACATTGAGGCTGTATGGCAGGAGCCTCTGTCTTCCCATCTCCATGCATCCAAGAGGGTGAGGCAGGGAACAGGGCATGTGAAGGTAGGGGAGCCTGCCTTTGGAGAAGCCCTGAGATAGTCTGTGGCCACCATCTGCCCAGCCACCAGTCCCCCTAGACCCCACTTCCCTGTGCTCTTTTGAGATTGTCTTCAAAGAAAAACTGTATTTAGCAGGAAATGACATCCTCTCCAGGTAATGTGTATTGAAAATAATCTTTCTGTTCATAGTAACAAAAATTAAATTGATTGTCAACTCACTGTGTGGCTGGGATTGTCAGAAAAAATACAGGACACCCAGTTAAATTTTAATTTCAAATACGTTTTTAGTATAAATATATCCCAAATATGACCTTATTATTATTATTGCCTATACAGGACATTATATTAGCGAAATATGGTGACTGTGTGTGTGCCAAGCATTATGATAAGTGAATTACACAGATAAATTTTTTAAATTGATTTGAGAGAGAGAAAACACATCCATTTATTGTTCCACTTATGCATTCATTGGTTGATTATGCCCTCACCCAGGGATCAACTTGCATCCTTGGTGTATCCAGATGATGCTCTAACCAATTGAGCTGGGTAAACAATAATGGTTAAAAAACTCCTTCCACCCCTTTTTGTTCTGGGAAGCGGTTTACCAAAAAGAACTACCTTTCCTTATGTGACTTGGATGAGGCTCACTGCCCATTGAGTGTAAGACTTAACCTATTTAACCTGGTGTGAGTACAAAGAATACTTTTGTCACAAAGGCAAAACAGCTTAGGACTGAAGCTTCACCTGGCACTACCCAGGTTGGCTCTGCTCTGTATGTTCCGTGAATTCCGAGCAGTACACTGAACCTGCTGCCTAAACTTCCCAATTCTTAAGACTTGCCAAGCATCCCATTGGCCCTAAATGGGTTGTTCTTGTTTGACCACTCCAGTTTTCCCAAGCTGCCAGAGGGCCCAAGATGACTTTCTATTTAGTTTAATTATGAAAATTTCGAACACAGGCAAAAGTAGAATCATTTAATGAATCCACATAAATCCATCTCTCAAATTCTAGAATTATCAAGATATTGCTGCTGGGGAAAACTTGATACCAAATTCAATTCTTGGAATATGCAAGACACTCCAGGGGAACTAACCAGCCTTGCACTGGACATCAAAGCAACGGACTGAGCTCTGCATTCAAGAAAGGACACATCTGAGTCTTCTGCAGCCCACAGCCCGCTGTGGGCCCCTGCCCTTGAACTCCTTAGGGGTTGGAAGCCATGCATCCCTGTAGCATGCTACACAGCTCTTGAATGAGGTCATCTTTGCAGCTGTAGTAGGCAACTAAATGCCTGGCAGCTGAGACAAAAGCAGACGAAGAGAGTACAAATCCCCAACGAGGGGGAAGCTGGTAAAGAGTAACCCCTGAGTTGGATGAGGGGGTGAAGCCCTCAGAGGCTGACCTGCTCCAACAAACCTGTCAGCCAGCTGGACTGAACTTGTCTTGGAGCTCCTGCAGGGGGCGCCCAGACCAAGAACATGTCTCGGAGCAAGCGCAGGATCTGGATTTAATCAGCAGGTTGAACAAGCAGCCTACTGAAATAGAAGGCACCAAGCTGAAAGATGAGCTACTGCAAGACACTGCTTAGGAAAAAAAACATTCCTTCCAGGAAAGTTGTGTTTTGCCCCAAACTCATGATGTGTGAGGGCTGCAGATCCACCTTTCTTCCTGGCCCAGAGTCTACAATAGAGGTAGAGGAAGTGGGTGTTGGTGTGTCTCACAGGCTGCTTGATTTCTTGGAAGGAGAGCACACCCTGCTGGGAAGACAACCCTCAAGGGAGCTGTCAGGGAGCAGGAACACCGGGAGGCCTGAAAGTGGGGGAGGCCAGATTTCCACCTGGGCCATGAGTGCTGTCCTTTGCCTTGTCCCAGAGATGTGAGTCACATCACAGCCCCCAGTAGTTCTGGGGTCTGGAGGAGGTTGACAAAAAAGACCCAGGCCTTAAAATGCACTTCCCAAGGAGCAATCTGGATCCAAGATCATCTCAAAGAAAGTACACTTCTGCTGGGCTCTCATCAGGGGTGTTCCCAGACATAGACACTTCAGATTTTTTGAGGAATATCACTAGTTTCCAAACAAGTGTAAAACACACATTGTGGGGCACGCGAGGTGAGCAAAGAGGATGGCACGTTGGCCTGAACTGGAAGAGCAGATGCTAAAGTGACTGAATTTGGGTGGTTTCCTGATAGGTCCTCACACCTGGAAGACCAGCTAACATGTTACACACAGAACATCTTGAGTTACATGGCTGTCCCTCTCTTTTGCATGGAATGTTTCAGGTGAGATTTCTGGAGCCACTACCCATGCACGCCCTGGCCTCCTTGTCCCGGCCGAAGAGCCAGTCCTACCTACTTGCCCCAGACCAACGTCACATGATCATTTATTGCGTTCATGGTGAAGCCCATGATGTGAGAGAGGGTGTGAGACAAAGTGATAACTGGGTTACCAAATAAATATCGGATTAATCTTAACAATAAAACGAGTACTTCATGCTGATAAAAAGTGCACATCGTTCCATTAAAGCTCCCTCTTTACCCTTCTCCCCACCAGTAATGAAAGACCCAGGGGCTCCTCTGCACCTGGGACCAAAGCTAAGATGCAGAGCTCCTTTCACCCCTGGGTGAAGCCTTTCACTACAGGACACACGAAACCAAAAGTGAAACTATGGGCGGTGAGGAGAGGATTTGGCAGGTCGCTAAGCCTTTCCTAGTGTGTCCCAAGCGGCCGCAGAGTCACCTGGGGCCTTAGACCTGCCCGTTCTCAGACCTGCGCAAGCATTAAGTCTGGAGGTGCGGGCAGCCTCCTGGGCGGTCGGGGTGGGCGTTCCAAGTGTGGGACCCGCTGGACGGAAGGTCTGGGGAGAGCGCCAGGCCTCT
>NW_005370965.1:1696092-1717663 GCF_000412655.1 Myotis brandtii
CTACGGTCAGAGCGCGGACAGGTTCCCAGAAATCACACGCTCTCTGGAGCGGAGCCCGTCCCCACCCGGCGGCCTGGGCATCTCTGTTTTCCTCCCATCACTGGACCCCAGGCAACACACACACACACACACACACACACACACACACCCCGCCTCCGCGCCCCAGCTCCGACCCTGGGAAGGAAGAAAGGCGGACATGCACGCAGCTGCCTCGCGCACGGCCGCCCAGCCGGCCCTCCGCCCTCCCTTTCGTGGGGCCCCTGCCCTTTCCTTCCCTCCAGCCTCAACTCCTACAGAGTCAGGCCCGGACTCCTCCGCAGCCGGGACAGAAACCCGGCTCCACACAGCTAAATTCAAGGGGCTTTGTCGGTGCACATCACAGGGAAGTCAGAGGGGGAGCCGCCCGAGTCAGACGGAGCTGGAGGGGGGACCCCAGCACTGGGCCTCGGCTCTCGGCGCCTCCGCCTCTCTTCTCCGGACTCTGCGTGGGACTGAGCCTGAAAATCAGTTCTCACTGCGGCTTGGCCTGTACCGTGTGAGCCCAGAGCCGGGGCCGCCTGCACAGAGCTAGGCCTCTGGGAGGTTCTCCCTCGAGTCTGGGGATCCCATGTCTGATTCCAGTGCTTCCGGAGGAGGCTGCACCCTGCCCTTGGCTTTTTAAAACACCTCTGCGTGTAGGGGGTAAAGTCTCCTTCGCTGTGTGTTCAAGCTGGTTGCTTGCTTGACCAAGTCATCAGGAGTCTGGACTCCACAGGCTTCTTGCGGGCAGAGCAGGTTCCATTCCAGAGAGGAGGAGAGGCGGAGGGACACGGACATGTGCCCCAGCCTCCAGCTCTGCGACCCCCTCCTACCTCCCGCTTGGAGTCACGGGAGTGGCCTCCTTCTCCTGTGACTTCATGCCTGGACCAGGTCGCAGAAGGGCCTGCCAAGACCCAGGGGGAGGTGCTGAAGCCGGCAGAGATGTTGGAACAGCGTTCCCTGTAGCAACTCTTGTCCAGGCTCAGATGTTTCTGGTAGATAAAGTTGTCACCCCTTCCCCTGAGTATTTGCAGCCCTACTTTGAGAAGGTCCAGGAAAAATGAGTCTAGGAAAACAAGAAGATAGAAGGAGCATGAGTCCTGACACGGGGCACCAGGCCAGCCCTGCACTAACTACCCAACGCTTTGCTGAGCAGAGGGAAACAAACATCTGTCTTATTTAAGCTGCTATCACCTTGGTCGTTCAGAGACCTGTGATCAAATCTAATTCACACTAATACGGACCCTCAGAACCGCTCATACCGTCTGCACATTTTTCTGTGGGAGGATTCTTGGGTGGGGGCCCTTGAAGGGGGAGCTGAGTTCTCTTTATAGATGGGCACAGGGTGAAAAACAAGAGAGAGTGAGATAGAAATCGCAGGGTGGGGGGCTCAACCAGGGTGGAAAAGTACTGAACATAGCTTGTAACGTGAGTCAGGCCTAGGGGAAAACCTGACTTTGAAAAACAAGTCCAAATAACGGTGGCATCTGGGGAAAGAAGGAGGTTGAGGAAAGCCATCAATGGCAACAAGTCCAAATCAGGGTGGCATCTGGGGAAAGAAGGAAGTTGAGCAAGGCCTGTCAGGGTGAACAATAGCTCTAGCAGAACCGCAAGAATTCCGTCTGGCCCTCGCCCGGGGGCGGGCTGTTGTTTAGTATCCAACCAATAGGAATAAGATGGGGAGGGGTGATAAAAGGAGGGACTGCCCCTCCGCCCTTCGCCCTTCGCCGAGCCCAGATTCGAATCTGTAATCAATAAACACTTACTTGCTCAAACCATCTATGAGTCGGTGGTCTGTCTCTGGGGGACTCGCTCTGTAACAGAGAGGACCCGGTTGCTGGAGCCTGAGGGGGAGGAGCAGCTGACATCTGTCTGGATGAGCGACATGTCTGCTGAGCAGCACTTCCTGTGTTGAGCACTCTGGTTTGAGAGGACTGAGCATCCAGTGATGTGTCCACGAGGCAGAGCCTAGGGCAGGGTCCCGGGAGCATCAGGAGGCTGGACCTGGCCCTCCGGGAAGGTGGGGGTGCTGAATGACCCACTGCTACAACCGGGGTGCCCCTGGATAGTGGTGCACTATGGTGACCCTGTCCCCAAAGTGTCCAGGTCTTGGTCTGGACACCAAGGCCTTGTGTCTCAGCTGTCTGGATCTGGAAGGCCAGGTCTCAGACCAGGCCAACTGTGGCCACACAACCACCCGGCCAGGCCTTTGGCCATCTCCACTGGAAGCGCCAAACCCAGAACATAGATCTGGGGAAAAGGCCAAAACAAGGGACAGTTTTCCGTCCCTGCCCTTCATCCTGGTGTCAGGAGCCTTCGGAACTCTGGTGTGTCCTGACTCAATAGAACCTCTGCACCATGGAAATGTGTGTACATGTGTCTAGAGGGCAGTAATGGGTGTGGACAGGCAATGTTCCTTTCTTGCACTTGAAAGTCTGACCTGCTCTTGATCTGATCAGGGACCCCTCAGGGGCATGGGGCACAGTCAAGCCCAAGTGTGGGAGGGGCCCTCTCTTGGGTGGCTGCTTGACTCCCAGCCTCCAAAGCCCCACCCACTGCCCTCAGGGCAACCATGAGAGCTGCAGGCGCCAGTGAGGGGAGCCCATTCATTTTCTCTGCCTGCTCAGCCCTCACATGGCCTTATAGGGTAGAGGTGGCCAACAGCCAAGGCCAGGCCCGCTGGGGGAACCGGCAGGGAGGCCTCAGAGGGGCTCTCCAGTGAGGCTGCCTGGCCACCCTGGATGCTGAGTCTCTATCTTCCCAGACTCCCCCTTTAATGACATGTTTTGTAATATCTTCTCTTCTATCATAAAATGAAGTTCCCAGATAACATAGCCTACTCACCCACATAATTTTAAAAAGAATCATATAATGCCCTAACTGTAATAGAAATGAAAGGAAAGCAACTTGTTATAAAATAATATATATTTCCATATAAGTGGTTGGCTAACTACCCAGGAGACAAAAAGAAGTCTGGCGCACGTGGCCTTAGGCGGTTGCTGAGCCTGGTGCAGGTGTGCTGTGGTGGCCACTGAGTAGCTCAAAATGATGAGCAGCTCCCCAGCCACACTCGAGGATGTCCAGTGTGGCAGGCTCCCACCAGGAATGCCAGTTGAGTTCCCCAATCATTGTGGAAACCCAAAATACCCCACCAGTGTGTGAAATGCCTGGCTCCCAGGGATAGTTGCCCCACCCTGAGAACCTGTGCTCCAGGCTATGGGAGTGGAGCAGACACAATGTGAGTTGACCAGGTCCAGCCCCAGGAGCTAATAACCGGTGTGAGAAGAGGCACAGGATGCAGAAAGGACAAACAGGTACAGTCCACAACCACCACTCACTCCCTCTGACTTTGCTCCCTAGTGGACATGGATGGACACGGCACCATCAGTGTCCAGCCGGAAGCTTGATATCCCTCCTTTCAATTAGAAATTGTCATAACCAGGTTGGGTCAATTAGGCTTAAAATTTCTCTCAAATCCATGTTCATCTTCTTCTCTTCATTGCTTCCTCCTCCGCCTTAGCTCAAGCCTCATTTCCCTGGTAGATGATTGTAACGATTTCCTCACCCTGACTCCCCTCTTTCACGCCCCCCTATTCAATCACCTCATCTTTCCCCCTGGTGAACCCTGTATGTGAGTCTGCTAGGGCTGCCATAACAAAATACCACAGGCCTTGTGGTTTAATCTCCTCTTCTTGCAAGGACATCAGTCATTTCAGGTTAGGGCCCACCCATATGATTTCATTTTAACTTAACTCTTGCAAGGTCCTTTCCCACATCAGTCATATTCTGAGGTACTAGAGGTTAGGACTTCAACATGTTAATTTTGAGGGGACACAGCTCAGCCCATGACACCCCTCTGCAACGGCTCCTCTTTTGGTATCAAATTCAACTCTAGGCAGCTTGCGTTTTAATTAAGCAAAGAAGAGAACTTATTGCTGTCTGGAGGCAGAGGCACAGCTGGACCTGGGGCTCACAGGATGCCATTTGGATCTGCCTATAGTTCGGGTTCTTATGGGTTGGAGCAACATTCAGGCTTCACGTAGGGGAGGCTCAGCTTGAGGCCACATCAGAAGTGGAAGAGAGAGTGGTTCTCAGTAGCTAGAACCAATGACCCAGAATTGGGTCCCATTGCTTCGGGTTGGCCTGACTTGGGCCGGGTGCTCTTCCTAGAACCAATCACGGTGGCCTTGGGACGGAGTGTAGAAACTCCATTCTGGGCTGAGCTAGGAGGTCATCAGTTCCCTCAGGCAGCAATGAAAGTACAGACATCATTTACCAGAAGGAATGCAAATGGTGGCAGGGCTAAAACATTATAGAAGTTCTCTAGAGAATGGGTGAATAAATGGATGGATGAGCTTTTCTTAGATCTTCTCTAATGTGGTATAGATGTATGAGCTAAATCTAGTCATCTATAGATTTGATTTCCCAGTTTGCTCTGGTCCCATTGGCTTTCTCCTGAGATGCAATGCTTGTCCATATTTTTCATTAGCATCAGCCCACTGCCAGAGCATGGCTTTGTCTTGAACTTGTGATTAGAGAATGCTGAGGGACTGAGCACTGACTAAGCAGCTCTGTTAGTGGCTGGATTAGGACTGTTATTGACTCCTTGCCCACATTAAAAAGAAATACATTTCTAAACCACAAAATACATGTAAGTAAGCCTATTTTCCCCATAAAGACCATTAAAATTACAAATATATGTTGATCAAATTATTTTAAGAAAAATGAAATTATTTTTCCTGGGCCTCTGCTATGTTGGCTCCAGCAGGTGCTTTGTCTGCTGATGGGAATTCTGGCCCGGCTGTCCTCGCTTGACCCTGGAGCCATGGTCCTCTTGCTTCTGCTTGCTGATGGCTGAGGTGTTACTGGGGGAAGTGAACGCAGTTCCCCTTACAGCGCTTTGGAGAGGCTGAGGCACCCATGTTCAGGCTGTGGTGGGGCCGGCCTGACTGCATGGCATCCACTCACAGGCATTGTGTGTTCGGGTAATGTGATGGTATCAATCACCCTGAGCCACTGCAAGCCACAGTCTCAGGTTGGGGGCCAGAGTGGGGTACTTCTCAGAGTAAGTGGTGCATCCTGGCTGCCCCTGCGTGCTCTTCAGTAGGCCTACCCCAGGGTTCTGGGAAAGAGAGCAAGGAGCAGCTCATAAAATAGGCTGCTGCCAGAGTTAGACAGCCCCCAAGTCCTTTAAAAAAATTATTGGATAGAGTGTCGGCCTGTGGACTGAAGGGTCCCAGGTTTGATTCCGGTCAAGGGCACATGCGTGGGTTGTGGGCTCAATCCCCAGTAGGGGATGTGCATGAGGCAGCCGATCAATGATTCTCTCTCATCATTGATGTTTCTATCTTTCTCTCTCCTCTCCCTTCCTCTCTGAAATTAATAAAAATATATTTTAAAAAATTATTTTTAGAGAGAGAAGGGAGAGGGAGAGAGAAACATCGATCAGCTGCTTCCTGCACCTACCCCCACTGGGAATCTTACCTCAGTATGTGCCCTGAGTGGGAATCAAACCAGCGACCTTTCAGTGCATGGGACAACACTCAACTAACTGAACCACACCAGCTAGGGCCCCAAGTCCTTTTTGATGGTGAATTGCAATTGCAATTTCCATGGGGAGTGCAGGAAAGCCTGAAGGTAGGAAAGCCAGGAGTCCTGGTGCCATATATCACATGTACTACAGAGACCTGTCCTAGGGGCCACAGCCGGACAGCAGTTCCACTTTCTGACATCCTTTTCATTTCTGGTGACCTCTCCTTGGAAATACATTCTGTCTCCAGGTATATTCAGACTCTATTGGTAGTGAGACAGCCTTCCTCTAAGGAGGGCTTTTGCTGATGGCTATGCTTTGAGGGTTCTGGGGACTTCCCTATCTCTGTATCCACACCCCATCTAAACAGCCAGGGGACTCGTCTTCTAGAGGCAGCTTTGCATAGGACAGTGTTTCTCAGTGTGGTCTCTGGACCATCTGTATCAGCATCATCTGAATGCTGGCGAAACTTGATGGATTTCTGAGTTGGTCTCCAGATCTGCTGAATCACTTCCATAGTAGCTAAAATATAAACATAAGAAAAACCAAAAAGAAACAGATTTTGTAGTCAGCATGACCTGGGTAACTATGTGCACTGATCCTTCCTAAGCCCTTTCTGTAAAATGAAGATAATATTTACCTCGCAATAGAATTGTGAGGATTAAGAATGGCAATGTGAATAAAACGGTGCACAGAGTGCCTAGCACACAGGAGCTAAATGATTGTTTGCCACTATCCTCTGTCCATCCACCCATCTGTCCATCCTTCCATCATTCATCTAACACTTACTGAATGCCTACAATGAGCCAGGAACTGCTGCTCTAGGCACTAGGAATACAGCAGTCATTAAAAATAAACCCCGTGTCCCCATGTAGTTCACATGCTAATAGGGGGCGACAGACAATAAACGAACATATAAGTGCCATGGAGAAGAGTAAGTCAGGATCAAGGGCATCACCAGACTCCCCAAGCTAAAGCAATTATTTAATTTGAAACCAGCAGGCGTTATCAAACATTCTGGCAGGCTCTTTGGGGGATACTTTGGGGCTTGCTGTTAAGGAGCTTATATTTATAGACTGGCTGAAAAAGGAAAATCCTACACACATAGGAAACCATTGGAAAACAACAAATTGCTGTGCCAATCACGTGCCATACGTGCTTGCGAGCTGCTCGGAGGAGCCTGGGTGCTGGCAGTGAGGTGTCAGTGAGTACCCCCACCTGGCTTTTTTTTTTTAATATATATTTTATTGATTTTTTACAGAGAGGAAGGGAGAGGGATAGAGAGTTAGAAACATCGATGAGAGAGAAGCATCGACCAGCTGCCTCCTGCACACCCCCTACTGGGGATGTGCCCGCAACCAAGGTACATGCCCTTGACCGGAATCGAACCCGGGACCCCTCAGTCCCCAGGCCGACACTCTATCCAGTGAGCCAAACCGGCTAGGGCCAATATATATATATATATATTTGTTGTTGTTGATTTTACAGAGAGGAAGGGAGAGGAATAGAGAGTTAGAAATATTAATGAGAGAGAAACATGGATCTGCTGCCTCCTGCATGTCCCCTAGGTACATGCCCTTGACCAGAATAGAACCTGGAACCTTTCAATCCGAAGCCCGGCATTCTATCCCCTGAGCCAAACTGGTCAGGGCCCCACCTGGTTTCTTATCCAGGAACAAAGGAAGGAACTTGCTTAGGGACCCGTTGCCCACCCTTATTTTGGAGAGACTAGTTCATACCCAGCATATGCAGAAAGCCTTGGATGCCTGTAAACCTCTTAAATCTTTCAAACATGAATCAGGGCTTCTGAGAGATCCTGGCACAAGTCAGAGGCTGCTCGCTCCAGGTCATGGGAATACTACTTAATGGGAAATTCTTTATCTCTGTCCCACTCTTTGCCAAATCCCGGCTCTGTGTAATGCCCAAGGTCTTGAAGGCAATTACCTCCCGGATGCACTTTTATTACACATAAATAACTTTGATTTGGAAAACAGTGCACGCACCAAACGAACTGCACAGATCCCAGCAAACAGATGGTAGATGCCACTAACAGCGGCTATTGTAGAGGCTGTGGGTGTTTGGAAATACTGCTTCTGTTGACAATCCCTCTCTGATATGGTTTAGGAGTATGGAGGAAGACACTAACTTAGAGCAGAGTGTGGGTATAGGATAGGCAAAGAAATGGCTATTTGCCATTTGTTTGTTGTCAATTTGGATCAAACAAGGCCAGAAAAGAGGCCAGAGACCAGCTTAATGCAAAGATGAACTGAAAACACAAATGTAAAAAATGGCCTTCAATATTGAAGAGGTCACTCTTGAGTGTCCCCATGTGTGAAATGAGGGGTTAGGGCATACCATTCTGATTCAAATAAAACTTAGAGAATGCCTACTAAGTGTTAGGTTCTTAAACATAGATTATTTCAAACAATAGCACTCTCTTCTTAGGGTAGTTGTGAGGAATGAGGACATCAACATGTGTGATTCCTAGATAGTAGGCAGGTAATAATTAGCTATTATCATTCGATCCCCGCAACAACTTTAAGGTGGACATGATTTCCTCTGTACAAATGAGGAAACCACTAAGGAACAAGTGAACCAAAGTTCACTATCTTTCCATTATGCAGCTTGGCTTAGAAGGGCCCTTAAGCTTTTAACTGTAAAAAATGAGAGGGTATAAAGGAACTTGAGCTCTAGGAACAATCAAGCTAAGCACCCTCTAAGGCAGTGGTTCTCAACCGTCTGGCCCTTTAAATACAGTTCCTCATGTTGTGACCCAACCATAAAATTATTTTCGTTGCTACTTCATAACTGTAATGTTGCTACTGTTATGAATCGTAATGTAAATATCTGATATGCAGGATGGTCTTAGGCGACCCGTGAAAGGGTCGTTCGACTGCCAAAGGGGTCGCGACCCACAGGTTGAGAACCGCTGCTCTAAGGGCTTTCCTATAGAAAGTGGAAGTGTTGTCTCATTTATGAAGAAGATAAGGGGGTTTGGAGAGGGGTCTGGGACAAAGCCATAAAACCTTCTTTGCCCAAGCTCATTTCTTCTCATCTTATGTCAGTTAGGTTTCAGAGACACGATCTTGCCTACACACACAAAGAAAAGCCAGGGTTTCCAAAGAGTAAAACCAATTGAAAAACAGCCCTCAGGAGAAGTGTTAGTCACTGTGGGAGAGGAATAGGAAGGGACATTTAGACCCCTGGGGAAGAGTTTTGAAGACAGATGAATGAATCACCTCTTACGCACTCATGGGCTGTTCCAATTATTCCTAGTGCTCACTTGTGGCTTTCACTGTTCTGGACAATACAGGTAGTCAATGAATATGTGATCATACATTTTGTGATAGGCTTATAACGGTGAGCAAGACTAATGTGGAGGAAGATAGGCAAGTCAACTAGGCAAGAGATGATAATATGTTGACGGGAACAATCGGGAGTAATACTGGGTACTGGGAAGTCAGAAAAACCTAGTCCAGCTCTGGTGGGGGAGTCTGGGGAGGATTTCTTGGAGAAAGTCTCTATAAATGGAGACCTAAAGACCTAGAGCAGCGGTTCTCAACCTGTGGGTCGCGACCCCTTTGGTGGTCGAACGACCCTTTCACAGGGGTCGCCTAAGACCATCCTGCATATCAGATATTTACATTACGATTCATAACAGTAGCAACATTACAGTTATGAAGTAGCAATGAAAATAATTTTATGGTTGGGTCACAACATGAGGAACTGTATTTAAAGGGCCAGAAGGTTGAGAACCACTGACCTAGAGGGAGAGGTGGGAGTGAAGAGAGGAGGGTAATTCAGGCAGAGGGGATGATATGTGTAAAGGCTAGGAGATGACAATGAATTTTTGGAGGAAGTGGAAGTGGTTCTGAGCAGGAGGTGGGAGGAGAGTGAAGAAATGGGAGGCTGGAGAGGTGAGCAACAGCTAAAGCCTTGAATAACTTTGCACACACAGCAACATATGTGGGCATTATTCAACAAAGAACCACTGGGAGAGTTTAAGCAGGAGACTCATATGATTTGCATTTTAAAAAGCTCAATTTTGGAGAATGGATTAAAGTGGGTCAAGTTAAAGGGAGATAGTTAAGTGCTTGAACTAGGGGCACAAACAGTGGGGGAGGGTGGATGAACTGGGGATATTTGAGAGGAGTCAAGGGTGAATCCTGTTTCTCATGTGGACTACCAGATGGAGGGGCTGTCATTAGCCCCAAGGAGGAGAAATAGGAGGCTGGATGTGCTTTGGATACACTGTTATAACTGCCCTAGAGGCAGCCCAAATAGGAATGCCCAGTGGTTGGATGTGCAGCCAGCTCAGATGAAGATATGGGAGGGATGTGGATTGGGAGTCATGAACACAAAGACAGTGAATAAATAATAATAATAAAAAAGACAGTGAACGAAGGTGTGGGGCGGACAAAATTGCTTGGAGATTGGGCAGAATGAGAAAACCCAAGACCAAATTCTGAGAAGGCTAGAGTTAAAAAGCAGTCATAGGGAGTGGGACCTGCCAAAGAGCCCAAGAATCCCTGCACAAAGAAATCCTATATAATAAAAGGCTAATATGTAAATCTACCGAACGCCGGAACGACTGGTTGCTATGACACGCATTGACCATCGGGGGCAGATGCTCAATGCAGGAGCTGCCCCCTGGTGGTCAGTGCACTCCCACAGGGGGAGTGCCGCTCAGCCAGAAGCCGGGCTCACAACTGGCAAACGCAGCGGCGGTGGCAGGAGCCTCTCCCACCTCCGAGGAAGTGCTAAGGACACCTCAGGGGATGTCCTAAGCTGGCAGGTGGACATCCCGAGGGGTCCTGGACTTTAAGAGGGCACAGGCCTGGCTGAGGGACGCCCCCCCTTCTTACCCCCAGTGCATGAATGTTATGCACTAGGCCTCTAGTGCTCAAATAAAGCTAAATATTTACTCAATCTGTTAAACAAAGGGGGTCAGGGACAGGAGGAAAAAAATTGTCATGAATGCCAAGGAAGAGTATTTAAAAGGCAGAGCCAGCAGTCATTTATCTGCAGATGGGTAGTAGAAAGACGATTCCAGGATTAAGTCCAATCCAAGAAATCAAACCATTTCCTTCCATCTGTGCATCCCACAAGGCTTCAATTCTGACACAGTGTGCCACAATGACATCATTGGGAATAATTGCAGCCATTCTCCTTTTTTTTTTTAATATATTTTATTGATTTTTTACAGAGAGGAAAGGAGAGGGATAGAGAGTTAGAAACATCGATGAGAGAGAAACATCGATCAGCTGCCTCCTGCACACTCCCTACTGGGTATGTGCCTGCAACCAAGGTACATGCCCTTGACCGGAATCGAACCTGGGACCCTCGAGTCTGCAGGCCGACACTCTATCCATTGAGCCAAACCGGTTAGGGCCATTCTCCTTTCTTGTTCTTCCTAATGCTGCGACCCTTTAATACAGTTCCTCATGTGGTGGTGACCCCTAAACATAAAATTATTTTCGTTGCTACTTCATAACTGTAATTTTGTTACTGTTATGAATCGTAATGTAAATATCTGTTATGCTATATGTGTTTTCCAATGGTCGCGACCCACAGATTGAGAACCGCTGTTCTATAGAATGTGTCAATTCTAGCTCCAATCCTGTCTTCAGACATGACTTATTTCACTTTGGACTTCTTTACTTCTTGGTCAGCTCTATTCAGTGCTATGCATTCCTAGGAAATCTAGGGGGGAAAAATCCCATGAGTCTCATCATAATCTGATTCAAGTAGCCATTTTTCTTTTTAGCTTTTTAAAAAAAATATATACTTTATTTTTTAGAGAGGAAGGGAAATTAATAGAGAGGTAGAAACATCGATGAGAGAAAACACCGATCAGCTGCCTCCTGCACACCCCCCACTGGGGATGCGCCCGCAACCAAGGCACATGCCCTTGACTGGAACCGAACCCGGGACCCCTCAGTCCGCAGGCCGACGCTCTATCCACTGAGCCAAACTGGTTACGGCTTTAGCTTGTTTTATAAAGCTAGAGCCTCAGGATTTAAGACCAAAATATAAATTCTAAATTGCACTGCATACTAGGAACTAGTGTTGCCTGCTCCTGAAGTTCAGTCTATTATTTTGGACTGAATTTAATAACTTTGGCCCGAGGCCAGTGAATGTACCACCTCTGCCAGACTACTCAATTTTGGACAATAACATCATTGAGACTTCTGTTTTTTAAACATTTCATATATTAAGGGAAATGTCAGAGATCACTCTGTCTGAAATGCTAGAAGCTTGAACAGGAAGGTTGAACAGGAAGGACATAACTAATTAAGTGTCTAGGAAATGAGATAATCTCTTTTATAGAATCATCTGATATTGAGGAAACAAGGACTTTACAAAGAAGGGGACACAATGAAATTAACCAATGAGTGAGCCACCCTTTGGGATCAGTAACCTTTAGACCTGGACCTAACAAAGCTGTAGTAGACGAATGTATTAGGGCTGATCAACCTACCCAAGAGTTTGTTTCCTCTAAACAGTGAAAAGATCAAGGTTGGAGCAAAGAATGATTCATGTATAAATGTTAGAAAAACCCCACAACCAACCCCTGCTCCTCAAATCTAGCTCTTATTGCCATATCCCAGTAAATCAGAGATCCATTTCATATGCCAAGAAAACAAGTTGTCAGAATAATGACCATGCTTGCTTATTTCAAAAGTTCAGCATCCAAGAAAGGTCTGGTAATATAGAAATCAAACATGTACTTGTCAAAACTCATCAAATTGTATACACTTCAAATGTGTCCATTTTAATTACATTTAAATTATATCTCAATTAATAAAAACAAAAAATGGAGAAAGAAAAAAGGTACATTATCAGATTCTGTAGCTAAATGAAACGGAATAATTTATATCTGTTGTTCTTAACAAGGTCAATAGCAGGAAACAATTAAGCAATGATTATTTTTTAAAAAATGTATCTGAATTGCATAAACAGACTACATTTCTCTTGGATCATTAAAGGGACTTCAATAAATGATGGCATCCACACCTTCAATACCTTAAAAAAAAAGAAAAGAAATCCCAACTGATTTGGCTTAGTGGATAGAGCATGGGTCCTTAGACTGAAGGATCCTCGGTTGCAGGCTCGATCCCTGGCCCTGGTTGGGGCATGTGCAGGAGGCAACCAAGTGATGCATCTCTTCACATTGGTGTTTCTCTTTCTGCCTTGCCCCTTCCCTTCCACTCTCTCTGAACCAGGGTTGATTTTTTCCCCCCTCTTATTTTTCAAATAATCTATGAAATAGTTTAACAGTCATAAATTTGAAAATCATGTGCCCTGGCTGGTATAGCTCAGTTGGTTGGGCATTGTCCCATGCACCAAAAGATTGCCGATTTGATTCCTGGTCAGGGCACATGCCCCGGCTCAATCTCCGGTGTGCTATAGGAGGGAGCTGATCGATGCTGTACCCTCACATCAATGTTTCTCTTTCTCTGAAAACCAATAAAGTATTCTTTAAAAAAAATGTATCTATCTATATATATAACCCTAATATGCAAATGGACCAAACAGCATAACAACTGGTCACTATTATGTGCACTGATCACCAGGGGGCGTGCGTGGAACATGGCGGGCATCAGCCACAGTGGGATGGTAGAGCAGGTGAGTGGGGGTACCAGACCGAGGCGGGGCACTGGTCACTGTCATTGGGGTGACCCTTTGGTGGTTACTGAAAATTCTTTGCTGCCACGCAACCGTGGTCCCGCCTGGTGCTCGCACCTGCTGCTGGCACTAGCCCCAATTGCTCTGCACAGTCAGTGGGTGTGAGCGGGGCTGGCGCCATCAGCATGTGGGAGTGGCGGCGGTGGGAGTGGGCCTGCCAGGAGACAAGGGACCAGGGCCCATGATGGGAGGGGCTGGGCAGGGGCACAGAGGGTGGGCCAAGACCTGCCCCTGTGCCCACTGCAGCCCACAGTTCCTTTCAAGGTGCATGAATTCGTGCATTGGGCCCCTAGTGTATATATATAAAAGTCATACATATTCATCCTAGCAATCAAGGTTTTAGCTCTTTTGGTTTAGGCATTTCATGAAGGTGGTGGTGGTGGTGATGAAAGGCATTAAGCCCATTTATTTAAAACCCAGGCTGAAAATCAAACAAACAGTCCTTATCCATCTGGAGATTTTAATATATTTATTTGAAAACCAAGTTCTGTGAAAGCACATACTAAATAGTCATATATCTTCTCTTCAACCCAAGACTTGGAGACAAGGTTCTTCAGGTCAGCGCAGAGGCAATGATACATGCAGTGAATAGCAGGTCTCAACATGAATTTCCTCATAGACATTTCCAATATGAACCTGGACAACCTTCTTCAGGTGAGCAATGAGATCCTGGGGGAGGGAAGAAGGGAAGCAAAGCTAGGGTTATTCTTTATTTCAAAAATGGTTTTGTTTTCTTTTAAACGACTAGCTGTTGAAGTCTAAAACTAGCCCCTAACCATGCCTATACAGTCCTCATATGTCAGTTTGTGCTACAATAGACTCTATTTTCACATTTCTATTGGATTGAGTATTTCATCCTTTTGAGAACTAATAAGAATTTAACTTCCAACTAAAAAATTTCTAAGCCATCTTGTATTAACTGCCTTGAATGACCTAATCAGGGGGTCTTCAGTGAGGTGTTGTGAAAGGAAGAAGGGGCTAACGTGAGTCGGTTATACAGAGACTGGGTGCTCATGGTAGTAATACTGTCATATGCTGGCTGGGAAAGCTGAGGAAACATCAAGATTTCCTGAAAAGAGAAATTCTCTGAAAGAAAATTTTCAAGAGCAAGTCTAGATAAAAGGACGTTAGTATAAATCACCTTCTCTCTAAGGTCCAAACTGTCTCTCAGAGGCTTGAATATATTTTCCTACTAATGACAGAGTTTATGCTTTAATATATAGCTGACATTTCTGTAAAAGCTTTCATTAATTGCTAGTCAGTGTATAACACTCATGGTGTTAGATCTGTAATCTGACATTTAAATTTAAATATATTTTTATTTTGTAATAAGTGATACTGTTCTTTTAAAAAAAATATTTTTATTGATTTCAGAGAGGAAGTGAGAGGGAGAGAGAGAAACATCAGTGATGAGAGAGAATCATTGATTGGCTGCCTCCTGCACGCCCCACACTGGGGATCAAGCCTGTAACCAAGGCATATGCCCTGACCGGGAATTGAACCGTGACATCTTGGTTCATAGGTCAATGCTCAACCTCTGAGTCATACCGGCCGGGCAATGATACTGTTCTTACTTTATTTAAAGAGTTGAATAAATTAATATCTGTCTGACAATGTATTTGAACTAGGGTGAAATTAAGGAAGCTTGATCATATATCTTCAAATATGTGATGACCATTCAAAAAAATGGGAGAAATATGAATGACAATTTTGTGAAATTAGATTATTCCAAACTTTTGCCTCTAAACCCTCCCGTCCCCCAACATTGTTAGAATGCTGGCATAATAATAATCTTTTTCAACTGGACAAAGCTTTGTGTTACAGTCTAAATGACCCCAAAGTACCTATATGCACTGTGTTTTATACATACTAGATGTTCAACAATTTCACTATATAAATAAATGTTAAGGCTTTTAGTGCTGAAAGTATTGCCAAAGGAAAGGGAGAGAAGAATCAGTGAGAAGTCCAGGCCTGTGATACTCAAAGTATAATCTATGAACCATGGCTGATCCACAAACTGTAACTGATCTACAACAAGGAGCTTACATCACAATGTAAATCAACTCCATCATTTAGCAAACTGTTTGTTTAGCTGACTTCTTTTGGGTTGAGGGGGAAGCAAAGAAGCACTGAGCAGATTAACATCCTAAAGCAATCTCTCTACCTCCTCACAGAACTATAAAAAGTTTGCAGACCAGCTACTTTGAACAGCACTGTTAGTACACTATAGGGTAGATTCAAAGAAGAAAGAAAAAGGAATTGGTGGTTATGATTGTAAGCAAAGATAAAAAAGGGGAGGGGGCAATTATTTAATACTGTTTAGGTAAATAGGGATTAAGCACAAAAGAAAGGGAAAAAGTGAGACAATGTCCCACATAAAAAAACTTTTCTGAAGAACTGACAAAGAGATTTCTCTTAATATACAATTTTGTTCCACACACCTCTGGTTCTTAATCATCAATATACTCAAATGGTTCTGGGGGTTCTGGCTCTTGTTCCTCCTCCTCGATTTTCGGGCCATGGGCTGCCACGGGTTCCACCAGCTCTTCAATGTCTTCACTGGTATCCTTCAGAATGATGACACCTCCAATGGAGAGCTGTCAACACAAAGCAGGGAATAAAGAGGCACAAGCTCTACTCATAGTCCAGGTTGTTCCAGAACCTAGAGTGCATATTTGTTAATGGTATTTTAAGATTGCCTGAATAATTTGGAAACAAGAACTGGGCTAGAACTACACTTTACAAGGTGAGTCAGGAAACCTGGCATTTGTGCCTGTGTTATGCTAATCTTCCTGACCTATTCTTTTGGGTTAGTGAGGCCTAATGAAGAAAGCAATGTCAATGCCCATTATAATGGATAAGGAGTATTTGAAAACTTAACCCAGTGGCTCTGGAAGGCAGAACAAGTGGTACTGCTCTATTTGGATAATGCATACCAATTTAAGAATAGTATTTACCAGCCCTAGCTGATTTGGATATAGCGTCAGCCGGAGAACTGAAGTGTCCCCGGTTTGATTCCGGTCAAGGGCACATACCTCGGTTGCAGGCTCAATCTCCAGCCCTGGTCAGGGCAAGTGTGGGAGGCAAACCGATCGATGTGTCTCTCTCACATTGATGTTTCTCTCTCTCTGTCTCTCCCCTCCCTTCCACTCTCTAAAAATCAATGGAAAAAATATCCTCGGGTGAGGATTAACAACAACAACAACAACAACAACAACAACAACAAAGAATAGTATCTCACAGTACTAGCTTTAGCCTGACTGCAAGGAGAATGTTTACTATCCAAATATGGTATTCTAATACTATATTCTAGTACCATGCCTTTCTACTCAAATTGTGGTCCAGGACCAGTAGCATCCTTATCACCTGGGAGTTTGCTAGCAATGCATAGAACTTGTTCCTACCCTAGATCTACAGAATCTGCATTTTAACAAGATCTCCAGGTGATTTATACACACATTAATGTTTGAGAAGCACCCTAGTCTAATAGCAGACACTTTATTATTTGTGAAAAAACCATAATTTTAGACTCAAAAGACAATCTACAAAGGAAAAGTCAAATCTTCTTCAGCAATTTCAGAATGACAGAGAGAACATAAATACAACAAATACCTGAGTTTTTTTCACTTTGATCTACAAATTCTTGTGATGTAAGGCAATGAAGAAATAGCAATTCTATTAAGGCCTCTCCCAAACTTATTAGCAGAAGGTAAATTCAAACACCAAACTCTGGTGTGCTAATCTTATTCTATTTGCTTGCCTGTGTGAAAGGAAATGGAAAGCTGCTCTCGGTAATTAAATCAGCGCACAGTGGCAGGGCACATCTGGAAAAAACATATTTTCTACCAAAGCACATTACTGGGAAGGAAAAGAAGCACAAGAACATTAGCTAAATGATTCACAAATGTATAAGCATCTCTGCAGTTCAACCTAATCTGATTTTTTATTCATCAGAACTCTGCCCTGCCATACTAGAGAACTCGTGTGTCTTCATAAATTTCTAAGCTATTTTCCTTCTCTTAACAACACATATCCATACACTTTAATCTAGATTTTTTGCTCTTAAAAAGTTTGCTTTTCTTAAGAGGAGCCATTTTATGAATAGACCCTACTTTTACTACCAATATTCACCCAAGAACAATCAGAGTACATGGTTTATGGCCTAAAAGTTTACTCAAACCTTCTAAAGCAGTGGTCGCCAACCGGTGGTCCACGGACCAAGGTCTGAAAGGTTGGAGACCGCTGTTCTAAACGACCAAATACTAGAAATACATGTTTTACTAAACGGAAGAAAATACCCACGTTCACAAAAGGACTTCCTACAGTTTGGAAACATTTGGCTTCAGGTTACAACTACTTATTTCATGCTTAGTGAAATGAAATAATCCAACTCAAATCTTGCAATATAATCAACATATGGAAAAAACTTTTTATAGATACAGGGTTTAGGCTTACTAATGTGTTATATGTTAGTAAGAAAGTTCAAACGTTCTAAACAGAAAATTAGATATATGACATTCTGTATTCTGAGAAGACTAGTGACAACTGAAGATACACACAATGGAACAGGTCCTGTTGTCAAGAGCTCCACACTCTCTTTAAGACATCTTTAAAAATATATATATTTTAAAAATATTGATTTTCAGAGAGGAAGGGAGAGGGTGAGAGAGATAGAAACATCAATGATGAGAGAATCATCAATTGACTGCCTCCTGCATGTCCCTGACCTGGGGGGCTGGGGGGGGAGGTTCAAGCCCACAACCTGACCATGTGCCCTGATTGGGAATCGAACTGTGACTTCCTCCTGGTTCATAGGTCAACACTCAACTACTGAGCCAGCTCGCCAGCCAGGCCATATCACATAGTCTTTATTACAAGTCCAAATAGAACTCAGTCCTATAATACTATTTTGTTCTCTGGCAGTATCTTTGAAATTGGGAAGTATAATTCTTCCAACTTTGTTCTTCTTACATTGTTTGGGCTATTCTGGGTCCCCTGAATTTCCATATGAATTTGAGGATCAGCCTGCTAAGTTTTACAGTCAGTAGGGATTCTGATAAAGACTGTGTTGAATCTGTTATCAAATTGGGGAGTACTGTCATCTTAATAATACTAAATCTTCCAATCCATGAACACTGATTATTTTTAAAAAATAGGTTCTTATTGATTTTAGAGAAGAAGGGAGATTTTAGAGAGAAGGGGAGAGAAGGATAGAAACATCAATGTTGACAGAGAGTCATCGATTAGCTGCTTCTTCCATGTCCTCTACTAGGAATTGAGCCTGCAACTGGGGCATGTGCCTTGACCAGGAATCAAATTGTGACCTCCTGGTTCATGGGTCAATGCTCAACCACTGAGCCACAAGGCCAGGCATGAACATTGATTACTTATGTAGTTTTCTTTTCTTGTGAGGTCTTTGTCTGGTTTTACTATCAGGGTAATACTGGCCTCACAGAATGAACTGGACAGTGTTTCCTCCTTTTCAATTTTTAAGAAAAGTTTGTAAAAGACTGGTGTTAATTTTTCTTTAAATATTTTAAAGAATTAACCAGTGAAACCATCTGGTCCTGAGTTTTTCTTTGTAGTTTTCTGATTCTTACTTCAATCTCTACTTGTTATAGGTCTATTCAGATGTTCTAATTCTTCTTGTGTCAGTTATAGTAGTCTGTGTCCTAGGAATTTGTCCATTTCATCTAGATTACTCAACTTGTTGGCATATAGTAATTCATAGTAATTGCTTGTAATAATCCTTTTTATTTCTATAAGGTTGGCAGTAATGTCCCCTCTTTGTTTACTGATTTTAGTAATTTGATTCTCTCCCCCCTTTTCTTGATTAAATAGATAGGTTTATGTATTTACCATAAATAATAAAAATAATTATAACAATAACCAACTTATTACAATGTGGGGCTAACATAAAACATTCTGTCTTAGAATAAATTAAACGGCATGACAACCCTCTTTTCTAATTGTAAAATTCAATTCTTTCAGTCTCATGTATTAACTGTATTACCTTGTTTAATCTCTGCCACATTTCTATGAGGCAGGGATGACAATTTTTACTTTATAGTAGAGGAAATTAAGGCAGAGAGAGGCTTATTAGTGCCTGATCTAAGGTCACATAGGCTGTCAGTGGTAGAATCAGGATTCAAACTCGGGATTTCTGGCTCCAGTCTATGCTCCTAATCACTACCTTGCATTAGGAACTTCTTTGGTGTAAGTTTCTGGTAGATGAAGGTATTTCACAGGATTATACAAAGGAAAGTTCCCCCATATCTATATGGAATGGAAGAAAATGTTCTCTCTTTTGCTAAGAGATTTATTAGGCTAAGAGCTTTCCCCAGTGCTTTGGAGATTTATCCTTTTCTATAAATATTATATTGTCCTATGGGTTAATATCCCTTGGGTATATAGCTAAGGGCCGTAAGTAACTTACTGGTTTGAAAGGCTGGTATCTACAAGTCTCTGGCATCGTCAGAACCTTCAGCTGAGCAGGCATAACTCGGGCTGGGTTATCCAGTAACTGGAAGTTTGGCTCAGGTTCTTTTTTCTTCTCTTTTTCTTCCTTTTTCTCTGCCTCATCCTAGAAAATATTAAAAAATAGCCCAATAAAGGTTCACTTCTGTTCCATATCACTGAATAACGTTGGATAAGTTTACTGAGCAAGTATTAGGTACAAAAGGTACTTAGGATTAGATATAATAGAGGTATAATTAAAGTAATATCAAACTCAGAGGAGGGAGAGGGTAACTCTGCTTGGGGGTAAGAATGGTACTGAACTTGGTTTAAAAGGATGAGGTTTTCTACCAGCAGAGATCAGAAAAAAAGGCTCTATATTATAAGTGGACCATTTCAATTGTCATTTCATTCAAGAATTCATTCCTGATTTGTACCATGAAAGATTCTATTCTTCCCATGAATAAATATACTTTCTAAGTCTCTTCCAATTAAAATTATACCAGTGTCTATACTTGGAATAGTACAATTATTTAAAGGAAGCCAAGGGTAAGGTATAATAATATTCAACCAAGGAATAATCTAGATCATACAGAGATGGATAAATCAACTCATGTGACCACCAAGTTATACCTACCACTTCCATTTTTTCCTCCTCCTTTTTTTCTTTTTCTTTTTCTTTCTTTTTAGCCTTGGCAGTAATAGATAAAACAGCTGTGGAAACCTAGAGGAAATAAATAGGAAATACCATTGTGACTCCTTATCTACATACAAATGTACAAGTCCAAAGAGAACTCAGTTCTATTATACTATTTTGTTCCCTGGCAGTAACATAAAGAACAAAATAACCGAAGAATAAATGGGAGAAGCAAGCAGGACATTTATTCACATAATTACTACTATGTTCATCAAGTAAAGCTTTAGTTCTTGGAGGTTTGTGTCCAATGTAACTTTTTTTTTTTTTTAAATATCTGCCACTTACCTTGGATATGGATTTGTTGTTTTTATTTGTTTATTTTTTGTTAATCATCACCCGAGGATATTTTTACATTAATTTTTTTTTAGAGAGAGTCACATCGATTGGTTGCCTGCCACACGTGCCCAACTGGGGCTGGGGATCGAGCCTGCAACTGAGGTATGTGCCCTTGACCTGAATTGAATTTGGGACCCTTCAGTCCTCAGGCCGATGCTCTCCCCACTGAGCCAAACCAGTTAGGGCGGCTATGGATTCGTTATCATATGCTTCTGAGATAGAGATTTGAGTGATGTACCCTTTATTTCTTCACAGGGAAAGCACTGGAAAACACAGATTTTCTCCAAACTTGGTTGTAAACATACTCTCATTGGACTAGATGCCCTACATTGGTAATATACAGTGGGTGAGTGATTAGCTTGGAATTATTCTCCTTGATAGATCTCACTGAAAATCAAAGGTGAAACCAGGACTGTGAAAGGCTAGCAATATTGATTTAAACTGACTTCAAATAATCAACTGACTAATATGAAACATTCTCTTGAGATAAAGAACCATTATCCTAAATATAAGGTATCATTAAAAGGTAATTTTACTGAGAAAACTTCTGGAGCAATTGCAGTTAATTCACCAAAGTCTGATTTAACATGTGTCAACACGTGTCCTCATACACTGTTGGTAGGAGTACAAATTGCTTATATGCATTTTGAAAGGAAATTTGGTTAATACCTATAAAAATAAATAATGTGCATTATTTCTGATCAAGTAATTCCACATCTAAGGTCTTAACCTATAGATATATACTGTACATGTGCACCAATATCTATAATAATAAAGGCTTAAGCAACCATTGCAATAGGCTGCGTGGGGCGACCAAACAACTGAACAGCAGGCTGCGTGGGGCA
>NW_005370965.1:1717690-1720185 GCF_000412655.1 Myotis brandtii
GCGGCAGTTAGGGTGACCAGGCAGGCAGAAGGAGGCAGCTAGGGGCGATCAGGCAGGCAGGCAGGTGAGCAGTTAGGAGCCAGTGGTCCCAGATTGTGAGAGGGATGTCCTGGGGATCAGGCCTAAACCGGTAGTCGGACATCCCCTGGGGTCCCGTATTGGAGAGGGTGCAGGCTGGGCTGAGGGGACCCCCCCCCCACCTTGTGCACGAATTTCGTGCACTGGGCCTCTAGTATACGTATAAAGACTCTTATTATAGTTTCATTTGTAACAGTGATAAATTAGATATAACCTTAAATGTCTACCAGATAAGGAACTGGTAAGACAAATAATAATATACACATAAAGGGATGGCTTGAAGTTTGAAAAATATAGAATTCAGACGGATTGAAAGTTTTAAAGATAAACTGTTCAAGTGAAAACAAGAAGCAGAACAGTATGTAGAGAATAATTCTATTTTGTGGCATGAAAAGTAATGATATATACAGAGAAAACATTGGAAAAAATTCACAAATTGTGATTCTTGCAATATGGGACTTGAATAATCAGGAGAGAAAAAGGGCTTTTACTTTATAGTCCTGTATATTAGATTTTACCATAAGAAGTATTACTTTAAAAATATCTAATTTAATTTAGCCACGGCAGGTGTGGCTCAGTTGGTTGAGCGACATTCCATGCACCGAGAGGTCACCCATTCGATTCGCTTGATTCCTGGTCAGGGCACATGCCTGGGTTTTTGGCCTCGATCCCCAATAGGGGGTGTGCACGAGGCAGCTGATCGATGTTTCTTGCTCTTTCTCTCTCTTTCCCTCCCCTTCCTCTGTCTCTCTAAAATAAATAAAAACATTAAAAAAATATTTAAAACAAACCCAAGTAAAACACTAAGTAGCTCCTATATATTGAGTACAAATGCTGTTTGAAGTAACAAAGTACCTACCTTTTCCTTTTCTTTTTCTTTTGGTACTTCCAGTGGGGCAGGATATGCAAATGTGGATGGTTTACAGTTTGATTTATACTGAACTTTCGGCATCTGAAGAAATAAAAGAATTTCCCTCCTCCATTAAAATAATCAAAATAAAGATTTAAGTATTATATGCTCTTAACAAGTATACAAATGTAAAGGGATGCCAGAAGTTTCAATCCAGGCATCCCTTTATCTCATCTTTACTGACCATAAACCTGGCTCAGTGGGTTAAATCCCACTTACGGTGTGAGCATCAGATTGTTACCTCTTTTGTAAAGTGTTATCTGATTATCCAGCCTGCATACCTAACTTCTATATCCCTTCCGGTACCACATTAAAAACCTATACCAGTTTGTATACAATTTCTACACCACATAATTATACCTTATAAGAATCTAACATGAGCCTTATGGAAAAATCAGCTTCACAGCACTTATTGACCAGGTTTAAAGTTCTCTGGTCTTAATTTTTCTGTTTACTCAGTTTGCATTGATAAAGAATGATCATAAGCATCATATATACTGGGACAAGAAATCTTGTCTTTTCATCTCACTTTCATTGTAAAGAATGGAAATAGATGCTCCAGCTGGTTTGGCTCAGTGGATAGAGTGTTGGCCTGCAGACTGAAGGGTCCCAGGTTCAATTCCAGTCAAGGGCATATGCCCAGGTTGCAGGTTTGGTCCCCAGTAGGGGACATGTAGGAGGCAGCTGATCAATGATTCTCTCTCATCATTGATGTTTCTGTCTCTCTCCCTCTTTCTTCTCTAAAACCAATTAGAAAAAAATATCTATCTATCTATCTATATGTATATATAAAAGCCTAAGCGACTGTCCAACCGTCCAGTAGCTATGACACACACTGACCACCAGGGGACAGACACTCAACGCAGGAGCAGAAACCACAGGCATGGAAACATGGAACAGGACTGATGAATCTCAGAAGGAAGGGGAGATGGGGGAGGGTGGGAAGAGATTAACCAAAGATCTTTCATGCATACTCCAGGCCAGGTGCATGAATCCGTGTACCTGGCCTCTAGTGTGTGTGGATGTGTATCTATATACACACACACACTGAATGGCCAGATTATTATGACCAGCCAGATTATTATGACCACCCCATCAGTACTTCATTGGGCCACCTTTTGCCATCAATACTGTGGCGATTCTTCTTGGCATTGACTCCATGAGATGTTGAAAGGTGATGCGAGGAATCTGACACCATGGCTGATGAATAGCACTGTCCAGTTCTGTGAGATTTGATGGTTGTGGAACCAGCTGCCTGATGGCTCTTTTAACTTCGTCCCACAAATGCTCAATTGGATTGAGATCTGGTGATTGTGGGGGCCACCTAAGCAAGGTAAAGTCTCCCTCATGTTCTTGAAACCACTCCTACACAATACGAGCACTGTGGCATGGCACATTGTCTTGTTGGAAGAAGCCATCTCCATTGGGATACGCCATCAACATGATAGGATGAACTTGATCAGCAACGATACTTAGGTATGTTGTGCTATTCAGACGTTGTTCCACA
>NW_005370965.1:1725274-1744583 GCF_000412655.1 Myotis brandtii
ACTCCATGAGATGTTGAAAGGTGATGCGAGGAATCTGACACCATGGCTGATGAATAGCACTGTCCAGTTCTGTGAGATTTGATGGTTGTGGAACCAGCTGCCTGATGGCTCTTTTAACTTCGTCCCACAAATGCTCAATTGGATTGAGATCTGGTGATTGTGGGGGCCACCTAAGCAAGGTAAAGTCTCCCTCATGTTCTTGAAAGCACTCCTGCACAGTACGAGCACTGTGGCATGGCGCATTGTCTTGTTGGAAGAAGACATCTCCATTGGGATATGCCAACAACATGATAGGATGAACCTGATCAGCAATGATACTTAGGTATGTTGTGCTATTCAGACATTTATAATGATCTGGCCCTCTAGCAACTTCAGCGCGAAATTATAGCTAATTTGCCTACAAACATCAGGTGGTCATAATAATCTGGCCACTCAGTGTATATATAGAATAGAAATAGAGATCATAAAATTGTGGGTCAGAGGAAAAAGTCCTTAAAGATTCTACAATATATTTAACCACATGTTAAAGGTTAGGGACTGGGAAACCAAAAGATTCTTGTTTTGAGAAATAAAACTGCCCAATATTTACACATGTGAGTAATTTAATACTGAAACACTTAAAGGGTAATTTTCTGAACAGCTATATGGAAAAAAAAATCAATTCAATGAAATAATCTCTATCAGCCATTGTTTTTTCTTTTTGCCTAAAATTTTTCCACTCTAAAAACCTAATACAACATTTTAACAGTAATGACCAGATATAAAATTATTTAAGGGTCAAACAGGTCTCTGAGAGGATGGAAGAGTAAAAAGTATCGAAGAGCCATAGAACTGAGAAGACCTAAGCACAAGCCCCATTTTTTTTTTTAAAAAAAGATGAGCCCAGCTAGTGTGGTTCAGTGGTTGAGCATCAACCCATGAACCAGGAGATCACAGTTCAATTTCCAGTCAGGGCACATGCCTGAGCTGTGGGCTCAATCCCCAGTGGGGGGATGGGGAGCAGGGGGCATGCAGGAGGCATATCAATGATTCTCTCATCATTATGTTTCTATCCCTCGCTCCCTTTCCCTTCCTCTCTCTGAAATAAATAAAAACATATTAACCTTCATTTCTTATTAAGATTTAGTTTAGGTCCTTTTCTTCCTTGCCCAGATTATTATAACAAATTTCCATTGATACCAGAATGATGTTTCTAGAATGCAAACCTCATCATATTATTTATCTGCATGAAATCATCCAATAGCTCCCAGATTTTTAATAAGGTTAATCAGAGTAATCTATAAAGCCTTTTCATATTTTTATATTTTGCCCTC
This sequence comes from Myotis brandtii, assembly GCF_000412655.1. Taxonomy (NCBI): domain Eukaryota; kingdom Metazoa; phylum Chordata; class Mammalia; order Chiroptera; family Vespertilionidae; genus Myotis; species Myotis brandtii. The sequence goes on from NW_005370965.1 coordinate 1,726,588, forward strand.
TCCCTCACCATTCCCTCTCAATTGATTTACCTAAGGTTACAAAGTTAGTAAGAAGAATTGATTTTTAAAATTTCCACCAACACATTCTACTCAACAGGTGATGATTCAATTTAAGGGGGAAATATCTTATTTAAAAAAAAAGTATTTTATTGATTTTTTACAGAGAGGAAGGGAAAGGGATAGAGTTAGAAACATTGATGAGAGAGAAACATCAATCAGCTGCCTCCTGCATACCCCCTACTGGGGATATGCCCGCAACCAAGGTATATGCCCTTGACCAGAATCGAACCTGGGACCCTTCAGTCTGCAGGCCAATGCTCTATCCACTGAGCCAAACCAGTTAGGGCGAAATATGTACTGATGGGATACTAACTCATCCTTAAAATTTCATGAAAATATTTGTGAGTAGATAGTGAACAGAATGCGAAGATACACTATAAAACTGAGGTCTCACAAACATACCTTTAAGTCCTTGTTAAGGCCAATGACACAGGTAGGGGTATAAGCCAATGACAGGAAGTGTGAAAGAGGAAACCAGAACCAGAACTGGGTAAAGACAAGGACACCAACCACAGAAGGCATATGGGTATGTCCAGTCCTAGACTGTAAGGAGATTGTGACATTATGACCACCTGTAGAAAGAGAAACCATTAACATGAATTTAGGAGGGCAATAATAAAGATTTTTAAGTACTGTAGTAGGGAAGCATTTGGTGATTATTTTAAGAGTACAGTTTATAAAATCTAATATGGAGTTGCTGGAATTAGCCAGTGAGCTATCTAGGGTCTTTAAGACTGAAAGTGCTATATTTTAACTGAACTCAGGGTAAAACTAGACTTTCTTTCTATAGAGATAGGCATTTTTGGTTGCTAGAATTTGTCTAAAACATAATTTTTCCTCCAAATTTTTTCAATTTCAACTTGTTTAAAACTAATATATACTAAGACAATTAAAAAAAACAACAACAACCAACACTAATTGAACACTTTAGTAAATGACAGGCTCTGTTCTAATTGCTTTACATGTATTTTTAATTCTCACATACTATGAGGTAGACTTTACAAGACAAGAAAACAGATATAGAGAAAGGGAAATACCTTCTCAAGGTCATATGGCTAGTACTGTAAAGGCAAAGGGATTCAAATCCTCATAGTATGCACTCTGCTAAATTATTTCTATGAATAATTTACCCCAGACTCAATTTCTACCACATCATACAGTTATTTTATTAGGCTTAGTGCAAACCGATAAATATATCTGGAAGACTTAAAAACATTTACCTGCATCCAATATTCCCTGGGCCAGAATAGCACCAAACTTGGCCATGACATCATCATGTTTATCATTGATGACTTTGGAATACAGTTGTCTAAACTGACTCACCTGAAGGAACAAGAGAAAGAATTATAGACTAATTCTACTCATTTGCTGTGTCATTTTAGAGCAGGAAAAAACAATTTGCTCAATTGGTAATGAAATTTGAGTCCTGAATTTCACAATATTCAAAGAGAGGAATATGGACCATATTTGAAGGCAACATAGTTCTATGGTTGAAATTATGGTGTTATGACTTTTCTGGTGTGGGAGCACCAGTTCTGTTTTCAGTCCTCATTCCACAGTCAATGACTCAGGCTCAAAGGAATGTTGAATACAACAGTAAGGCTTTCATTGCACTGTGAATTACAGCTATTCTGCTTACCATCAACCTTACAGATTTCTTAACAGGCATGGTCCTTCCGGTCTACCCTAAAGTAAACTACCCTTCAGTGAAGTTGTGTGAGGTATATTTTGGATTAAGTATATTCACACATACAGCAAAGGTTCATTATGCATAAACACTAATTTTTTGAGGACATGTCACAATAATTACTCTTATGAAAAGGAACACAGTAAAATCAAACATGTGCTGACTCATTTAGGATGGGATTACTGGTAATTTTGTTTGCTTCTTTATTCTTTTCTGCGTTTTCTAAACTTAATATATGACTTTTATAATTAGAAAATAATACTCATAAAATTATGTTCTTAATGTATTTGTGATTCCTTTAAAACGATTTGGATAACAATAAGTGAACTATTTTAGACTTCTTCCACATCTTACAGTTCTCTGTTTTCTCACCAGTGCTTTTCAAATGATAGGTACCCAGGAAGAATTCTGCTTGTTCAAGAAGAACATGATGATGGAGCTCCCCAAATTTGCCCAAAGCAGAATATACTGAATTTGAGCTTCCTAATGTGATGACTTTATATGCATGAAATAGTCTTTCAGATCTCTTCCCTTCTTCATTCATCTTGGCCTGGCAGGCCACATTGTGATAGTGCAGAGTAATATAGAATCAGACAATGCTGGCTTATAAATAACTCTGCTCTAATAAGCTGTTTGGGTAAGTACTTAGCTTTTCTGAGTCTGTTTTTCCTCATCGCTACAGACATCACAGCATCTACCTTACATGGCTGTTATAGGATTATATGAAAAAAAAGAAAAGATGTATAAAAGGCATTTTATAGTTCAATAAGCATGGCTCTTACCATACAGAGGCAGAATCCTACCAGTCCTTCTATTATCTCTGTAACCTAAATACAGCTAAAAAATTATATTCCTTAAACATGGTTCTCGTTATTATTCATAGGCAGCAACAGAATGTGATGAAAAACAATGAACTAACTACCACTACCAAGCACATAAGCATTAGTAAGCTACTCCTTTCTCTGGGTCTTACTTTTTCTAACTATAAAACCCAGCATGATTAGATCATCACAAAAGTCCCTTCTAGTTTTAAAAAGTCTAAGTTTTGATGCTTCTATTCTGGTTCAGCAGGTCAAATTCCTTTGATTCTGAACTTCTTTCATTTTTTTTCTTTCTTTTTGTTTCCTTTTCTGTGAACTTCTTTTAGATGAACACTTATGTTACCTTATATAGGATGGAAATTTTATGTTGTAAAGAATGTTATAAAATATTTTAAGAACTTATAAAAAGGAATACTGGACAAAGCACAGTATGTACATTATAAGGAAGAATTTAAATATAGCCGAAACCGGTTTGGCTCAGTGGACAGAGCGTTGGCCTGCGGACTGAAGGGTCCCAGGTTCGATTCCGGTCAAGGGCATGTACCTTGGTTGTGGGCACATTCCCAGTGGGAGATGTGCAGGAGGCAGCTGATCGATATTTCTCTCTCATGGATGTTTCTAACTCTCTATCTCTCTCCCTTCCTCTCTGTAAAAAAATCAATAAAATATATTTTTAAAAAAAAATAAATAAATATAAAATTACACCTAAAACAATAGGAAAACTTCTGGTGAACTGAAAGATGGATTTAAAAAAAATCAATGCAAATACATAATGGGCTATCTAATTAATATTAAGTATACTACTTTAAAAAACTAGTATTTAATCACTTAAAATTTTTTCTTCACATTTTACTACTTATGTAGCAGTAGTTTAATCTCATTATTATGATTCCTCATAAATTATTATTATTTTTGTAGGTTAGGATAATATCTTAAATTTGGAAGTCAACTTCAAGATCATCTGGTGTACTCCCTCTATTTTACAAATGTGAAAGCTAAAGTAAAATAGGTGAAATTACTGGCTTACTTGTGATCACAAACACCTAACTGCAATTAGGGCTAGGATCAGGATTTTCCAACTCAATAATTTCATTATTATGAATAGTATGCCCCCCCCCCCCATATAAGAAAGAGTTTGTAGGAAAAGAATCACATTAATTTCCCATCTTATCTATAATAATAAAAGTGTAATATGCTAGTTACACTGGACGTCCTTCTGGACACCTTCTGGATGAAGCTGTGGTGGTGGGGGCTGAGGCAGCGGCAGCCGCCAAGGCGGTGGGGGCTGAGCCCCTGGCACGAATTTCATGCATCAGGCCTCTAGTATTATAATCTCACAGAAAAGAGACAGTTAAATCTACCTTCTCCAAATTAATGAATTTTTAGTATTCACCCTGTTTTAAACTCTAAACCTTATACTACTGGAGGGAAAACACTCTTAGATGTCAGAGAAAAAATAAAGAATGGGAAGAAGGGAATGAAGTTTCTTGGGAGTCATTTTTGCTGGTACTCATCACCTGGCTATATCTCGTCTTTTCTATTTTTTTTCTATTTTCCTGAATATAGAACTATAGCTGCCCATGAGGGATCAGTTTGGGAGTTTTTTCCTTTATTTTCTTTTCTCTTTCTATTACATCTGCTGTTATAACTTAAACTACAGGTCTCTAATTCCTTCGAAGAATACTTGAGGCCAGATGAATTTTGGAATTCAGAATTTAGAAAGCTAACATGGTACATGCACTATATATTAAGCAATACTCAGAGTATAGTGTGGAGGCAATGTCCCATAATAAAACAAATTAATGTTTCTGAAGCAGCAAAATGCTTGAATATTAACACTAAACAGAATAAAGGTTACAAATGAGTTCATATTGATTGGGTCAGGTTTTACAGCCAAATGAGTCCTTAAAAACTAAAAAACCTCTTAGTTTTTAGAGCTTTTTGAATTGTAGATAAAGAGCTATGCACTTTTAAAATTTCTCTGTGGCTAGTTTCCAAATCTCTTTCTTTAGTTCTGACTCTTTTGCTATGCTCTCATCTTTAAGTCCAGCAGACTTACTATCATATCAAACTCAACACACCTAAAATAAAAATTCTTTATTCTTCTTTCAAGATATTTCTGTCAGTGCTTTCATGATTTCCCCATTATCAATATCCCAAATAATAATTTCAGCTCCTTCTCAATTTTATTAATATGTTGCTCATGGTAGTTGCTTGTAGCCCTTTCTTTATATTACTACCTACACTGTTAGAGTTCAAGTCCCTATCTTAAGGCAACAGTATACTATAGATTACTATTTACAAATGTGTTATGCTGTAAAATATTAGCATATAAAATTAAAATTTCAAGATTATAATTTCATCATATAAAAAAGTTCACACATTTCTCTACAGAAATATTTCTAGGTTACCATGATAGCTCACAAAAGCCTAATCTACCCAAACTGGGGTTTATTTTAGAACCTTAAAAGCTTATCAAGCTTGACCAAATATAATCCTACTTCAAGAAAGGGTATCTTCTCAGTGGTGGGTGAAGTTTCCTTATAGCAGACCAGAGGACAGATGATATTAGGCGAGGAGGAGCACGAGATCCATTCTTATACATTAGTATTTTTATCTGATTCTATATACACATTCAAATAACTGCTAAAGATAGATTCCATGTCACAAGAAAAAACAAAAGTCAGATCCGTCATAAAAAGCAGAGTTGGGTTCCTGGGAGAAAACAGCTCCAAGGACCTATTCCTGTTTATGTCCAAAGGACATTATTCTAGTTAAATAGTTCTGAGCCTCTGATCAAAGGGCTTCCTAAATTGAGTTTGTAATCACCCAGGATGTATGCATGTTGCTGGGTATATGTTTGTGAGACTGAGCAAGCAAAAAACTGGCAGAGGAAAAGCAAAGATGTACTGGAGTTACTTCAACTAGAACTACAATGTAGAGCTAAGTGTTAAGATGGCATTCTGTAAAAGAATGTGACCTGTATCCTGATTACATAAAAGTATTTCCTTTGGAAATGTCAATTATAAATCTCACAAAATATCTGAAATATGTTCCTTCTGAATTCTTTTGAGGAGGGGCTATAGTTTTGATGAAATTAACACTTAATTTTATATTTCAAGGTGTTTCCACTTTATTGCATGTACTGGTTTACAACCTTGTAACTAGGACTTTGTAGCCTTTAAAACTTCTATTCAAGCTTGTTAACAGCTTTTTCTTTTCAGCAAAATGTTACATACCACTCCAAATGAACTGTCAATGTTGTCTTATTAGCAATTATCAGATAGAAATGATAGAAACTATAGTCCACAAAGCTTTTTATCACATGTTAATAGCAGAAAACAATGAGAGAGAATTTTAATGTCTCCACTCCCCAGGATATTTTTTCATTGCTTTTCAGAGTGGAAGGGAGGGAGGCAGGGGAAGAGAGACAGAAGAGAAACATTGATGTAAGAGAGATAGACAGATTGGTTGCCTTCCACATGCACCCCCATGGGGCTAGGGATCGATCCTGCAATCCAGGACGGGGAATCAAACCTTTCAGTGCAAGGGCTAATGCTCTAACCACTGAGTCCCATTGGCCAGAGCAAAGAACATTTGATTTTTATACTGCATACACAGTTTTGTTTTTGTAGTCTGTGGGGGTACAAACTTGACTTTCCCCACTGAGTTTATATTAATGGCAAGGACAATTAGCTGTTACTGTATTTCAACATTCTTAATCAATACCCAAGATTGTGATACAACCTGAGGATGGAAGTGTACCCCATGTATTTACATGAGCTAATAAGACTTGGCTCAACAATATTTTATAGAATGATTTAAAAATACTAATTATTTAAACTGCTGAATTTTTGTACTTTTTCTAAAAATGAAAAAGTTTTATTTATTAGAATAAATAGTTGAATGTTTTCTCAAACTACAGTCTCCCCTACCCAATCCCTCCCTATTCCAAAGGACTCTGCCATTATTGGTACAGAGCTTATGATTATGAAATCCTACAGCAGATGCCCTGGCTGGTTTGGCTCAGTGGAGAGAGCTTTAGCCCTTGGACTGAAGGGTCCAGGGTTCAATTCCGGTCAAGGGCATGTACCTCGGTTGCAGACTCAATCCCTGGCCCTGGTCATGCCACATGCCATAGGCAACCAATTGATGTGTTTCTTTCACATTGATCTTTCTCTCTCTCCCCCATCCCTTCTACTTTCTCTAAAATAAATAAATAAATAAATGGAAAAATATCCTTGGGTGAGGATTAACCAAAACAAATAAACAAATAAACAAAAAACATCCTACAGTAGAAATGGGAAGATGGTAAACATCTTGTTCACAATACAAATAATGTGCAACTGACATGTGAGGTCAAAGTGAATAAATATCTGTATATTACCATTAGGGGAAGTATATTCCATGGCCTAAACTTTCTTCTTCTAGTGCTATATTACTCAATTGGATAACCTCCAACTGATAAAGATCAGCAGAAGGTCAAAAGCAAAAATAAAAAATGCAAAAGCTATTCATAACTGCTATATTTAAAAGAAAAACCAGAAAGAAATGTGGCCTGTGTGAAAAAATGTTTATGCTCTAGAAGACAATGATTAAAACAGATGAGAAGACTGATTCTATCTGCAATAATGTAATTTTTGGATGTCTTGAAATTTTGACAAAGAGAGAAGCACTGAAAAGGAAACAAAAATGATAGTAACTGCTCAGGATGTGAAACCTATTAAATAAAGTTCCATAAAATAAGAATGAATAATCAAGGAGTTCTGGAAATTTTTCTCTTTTATCCCCATCCCTCATATTAACCTATTTTGCTGAAAAGAATGATGCTGGTTTAACGCAGTGGATAGGGCACCAGCCTGCAGACTGAAGGGTCCTGGGTTTGATTCTGGTCAAGAGCACATGCTGGGATTGCGGGCTCCATCCCCGGTAGGGGGCGTGCAGGAGGCAGCCAATCAATGTTTCTCTTTCATCAATGATGTCTCTATCTCTCCCTCGCCCTTCCTCTCTGAAATCAATAAAAATATATTTAAAAAAAAAAAAGAAAAAAAAGAATGATGCTGAACATCTGCTTGATAGGGCAAAAGACAATATACTAATGTTTTTTTTTTTTCTCTGTTGTCAATTTTTTGACTGCTTCTCATATGAGAGCAGGATTAATATGAGGCTGTTAACTGCCCTAATTTTAAATTAAGAATGAAAAGATCTGAAATTATTGCACTAGCTATCACATCTATTTAATATATATCAAACATGGTAATTTTTAGCACATGTAAATAAGACCTATGCATTTTCTATTTCTCAACAAAATGGGCTTCAGAGGGACCACATGGACTGCTTAATATGAACAGCAGTCACTGTGCACTGACATCTGGCACATAAAGTGAGAGGCATTAGCTATTGACTGAGGGACTAGCGGGGGATGGTAGGGAAGAAGGAAGGTGGGAGGGAAATAGAGAGGGAAAGAGGATGAGAGAGACAAAGGGAAGAGCAGGCAAAGCTGCACTGAAAGGCTATTATTATACTTCCACCTACATAGAAGAGCAACATATTCAGGGGTGTTTCTTTGGACAGATGTGGGTCAAGAGGGAAAAGATAGCTGTCCTGAAGTCATCTGAAATCCTGTCCAGGAGATTACACAAGAGGGCAATGTCATTTCTAAACTGAAATTGTATGTACTGCCTGAGTTTACATCCTGCATCAGAGGAACAAGTTATCTCACTGAATAGATTTTAAAAGGACAGTAAAGGAGACAAAAATTAAAGTTGACTTTTATGATTTCGTGAACTCGAGTTCTATTTTTCAAGTATGGTTATATAGTTGAATTAACAAAGTGACCATAAATCTGTAAGAAATGCATTTAAAGAGTATTATATATTTAAAAGTTTTCCCATTCTCCTATCTCTTGGCTTTCTATGAGTTAAGTGTTCACCACATTTGAGGTAAAAATGTCCTCAAAAGGAGGTAAGTTCCTAAAGGAAAGCTTGAACCAGCTGTATTCTAGAGTCTCGTTTTGTTTGCTCACCTTTGGACAAGTGATTTCAGTCTGCTGGATCATGATGAGAGCTGAAGCTATGAGAGCTCCTTGCCTCACATAGTTCACAGGGTCATTTGTCATTGGTTCTAGCAAATTAATTGCTTCCTGAAAGCATTAAAAAACAACAACCCTTAAATAAAGTTCATATAGTTGGGTTTACAAATTAGTTACTGCATTCTAAGTTAACTATCTTCATCTGACATTGTAAGAACAAGTTAATTTAAGACAAACTGGATGCACAGTTCAGAACAGAGTATGCTTTAAGTTTCAATATAACTGATGGTATGTGAAAAGGAAGCTTGTAGAACATGACTGCTCCTGTTTTGAGGTAAAAGAGGTCAAAAACAAAGAGAAAATGATTAATGTTTGATAAAGCACCCATTATTTCCTAGGCACAGTGGTAGGTATTTTATGGACGTTATCCTAGATAATCCTCTTAAACCTAAAAATAAAACAAAAACAAAATAACAATAGCAACACCAAATAATCTTTATAAACAAAGAAACTGAGAGTTAGAAATGTTAAGTAATTTGCCCAAAGTCACATAAGTAGCAAATTGAGGTCAGTCTGACTCCAAAACCTGTATTAAGTATCCAACTTCCTTCAAATACCAGGGTATGGCAATGTCTTAGATAATTTTACAAGATGGGGTGGGAACAGGTGGAGGAGGTTAATGGGGGGACATCTGTAATACTTGCAACAATAAAGATAAAGTAAAACACAATCAACTAAAAAAAAAAAAAAACCCCACTAAATCAAAACAAAAAACAAAGATAAACTTCTAAAACAAAAAAGAGTTTACTTGCTAGTAGCATGGTAAAAAATTTAAAAATAGGACTAGAATGGATTTCATGGTTACACTTCACAAGACCACATATAATGAATGGGACTTTCCAAACTGTTTACCAGGATTTCCTCAATATCATATCCTTCGGAATGTGATCAATACTATGAAAAAAGGATTTCTTGATTAAATATGCGTGGGAGTTCCTGCATACCTCCTGTTACAGATTCAAATGTATATATCATATCAAAGGTTCTAGGAATGTACAAAAGCTCCAGGCACATAAAGTGATGTGGGATGTTAAAGAAACCACTGGAACTTTTGTTTTTCCCAGTATTTGTCCATAGTAATGTTACTAAGAACTCTTTTCCTCATATAGTAACTTCTATTAACACCCTGTAGAACATTAACACCCTTTGTTAAGTGCCACTTTTTAACATCCCTTATAAGGTTCTTAGGTATAAACCTGGAGGAAAAGAGAAAAGGGATTTACAAGATTATCAAATTTATTTCTTAATACGTATGCAATTTCTCAAATATTATTTCTTCCAAGGTCAAGGAAAGAAAGAATAAATTGAATTTTTTTTTTTGGAAAATGACGTTAGATTTCTTTAGATGTGGATTTAAAGTTATATGCCACTTAAGGTTGGGGATACATTCTGAGAAATGCGCAGTTAGGTGATTTCATCATTGTGTGAACATCATAAAGAGCACTTACATTAAAGAGCAGATGGTATAGCCTGCTACTCTAATTGTATGTGCTGTACTTTTATATGACTGGCAGTGCAGTAGATTTGTTTATACCAGTGTCACCACGAACACAAGAGTAATGTGTGGCACACTTACTGATGGCAGTTACGACATCACTAGGTGATAGGAATTTTTCAGCTTCATTTTAATGTTAAGGACCCAAATATCAGTATATGATGCACGACTGTATTTATTTGTTTTTAAAAATGAGAGTTAGCGTCAACCCATGAGCCACAGTTTGATTCCCAGTCAGGTCACATGCTCCAGTTGTGGGTTTGATCTCCAACAAGGGGTGTGCGGGAGGAAGACCATCAATTATTCTCTCTTGTCACTGATGTTTCTATCTCCCTCTCACTTCCTCTCTCTGAAATCAATTAAAAAATATATATATTAAAAAAGGAGAGCTATTAACAATATTACACATACCAGATGTTTTCTTTCTCCCACTTCATTAAAAACTGTAATGACAGTGTGCAGAGTTTTTCAAACTCATATATTGTCAATATAGTTTATGAAGTAGTCATGATAAAAATATAACCAAATTTCCAACTTGCAAGTTAAAAGACACTAACTTGGCTTTTGAGGTCTCCTATATAATAAAAGGCTAATATGCAAATCAACCAAATGGCAGAACGACTGGTCGCTATGACATGCACTGACCACCAGGGGGCAGACGCTCAATGCAGGAGCTGCCCCCTGGTGGTCAGTGCGCTCCCACAGAGGGAGCACCATTCAGCCAGAAGCCGGGCTCATGGCTGGTGAGCACAAAGGCGGTGGTGGGAGCCTCTCCCACCTCTGTGTCTGTGGCACTACTAAGGATGTCTGACCGACAGCTCCCGGACTGTGAGAGGGTGCAGGCCGGGCTGAGGGGACCCCCCCCCCCCCCCCCGCACGGTTTTCATGCACCAGGCCTCTAGTGTGATATAACATCAAAGATATATTTTAGCATAAACAGATGTTTCAGGTTTTTAAGAAACAAAACCAAAGCACCAAATTTCAGACATGTATTGATATGAAGATCATACAAACTAGAAGTAAAGCAGACTTGTATAAAATTTTTTAATTGAATTAACATATCAGATGCTGTGTCTCAAAGAAGATTTGCTCCAAGATATTAAGTTTAAAATAATCTGGAAAGAAAACAAAAGTCTAATTTACATTTAACTTATGAGGCTTGACATAAATGTCTATTAAAGACCTGAGGGGGGAAATACTTAGTAAGACATTTAACTTATATGAAGGCCAATTTCTATAAACTGCACTTTATATAACCAATGACATTTCTAATAAAATTGAAGATTCATCTATATATATATATAAAAGCCAAGCAACTGGAATGACCAGAACAACTGGTCGCTATGATGCACACTGCAGCTGACCAACCTCCCAGGGCCCCTCCCCACAGCCGCCCTCACCCACCCATGCACGAATTCGTGCACTGGGCCTCTAGTTCTCATATAAAAATTTCTCACCCAAAAGAAATGAAAACATTTAAAAAAAATTAAACTCCGTGAGGGCAGAGACCATGTCCAACTTGTTCACCATCAAATCCTTAAATGATCTTCCCTCTATCATTCATGTGACAAATATTTACTGAAAGTCTACTATGTGCCAGGTCTGACTTTAGATTCTAGCAGTGAACACACTGTTCCCAGGAACTTGACATTTCAGTGGAGAGGAGTCAGACAATCAATAAAATAGGTGTAAAAATATGTTAGGTGGTGATAAGTGCTATGAAGAAAAATAAAGCAGGGTAAGGAGAGAGAATTGAGGATACTGGAAAGGGATGTTGCCATAAATTTTTACACAATTCCTGCTACATGTAGTAAAAATGCCTATTTTAATCCCTAGCTTCAATTATGCTTTATATGGTTAGAAGAAGTTATTATTATCTAAAAATAATACACTTCTTAGAGAAAAAGTAAAGCAAATTACAATTTAATTACTGAAGTCAATCAATAAATGAATAGCTATACTTTGTTTTATTTTAGTTTGAACAATAGATGGTAAAAAACTGACTTCTTCCCTCTGATGTAAAGACTCTGGTAGTATAATCAATCTCTCTCTCTCTCTCTCTCTCTCTCTCTCACACACACACACACACACACACACACACACACACACACACCTGCCAACCCTATTAAAAGAAAGTTCACTAAGCTATGGGCATGTGTGTTATAAAAGATAAAATTTGATATGTTATTGCTGTGAAAAAAAGAACAAAACACAACACTTGTTATTTAAGCAATGACAATGCATTTCTTTATGAATCTCATGAATTGTGTTTTCAAATCATCAACTTGCCTAACCTAACTCTGTCACTTTGGAGGGCTTAACAAATATCAGGTTAAGTTCATGAGGAGAAAATAGGCAAATAGCAATAAAATAATTTGTTTAAACCAAATCAACCCCAATAAATTTAATAAAAATTAAAACAACAAGAACAACAAAAAATCAAACCAAAGGAATAAAACTGAATTGGTGGCCTCATACGAGAACCTTGATTTCCACAATACTAATTCTGCAAATTAGACATGTAAAATAACCAAAGTCAACAGCATTTTTCCCATTACAGCCACCTGTATAATGTGGTAGTTTGTTCTTAAATGGCTTTGAGCCATCCAGAACAGTAAAGTAATGAAGTTCTGGGAAGCTTTGTGAGGCAAGTCTTACAGATCACACCACTCTTGTATTTTTACAGCTGTTACATAAACCTTTCTGTGAAGGAAAACAGTCTGGCGCCAGGAAAGAACTGATCCCATTGCTGTTGGGCTTTACCTTGTTTCCTGTACCAGCACAGCAGATGCCCAGGGCCATGGCAGCTCCATAACGCACATGAGGATTATAACTCTCTGACAACAATGAAACAACGCTGGGGCACTGTTCAGGGGTCCTGATAAGAAACAGAGGAAGTGAAGACAGTGTTATACATAACACATTTTAAATCAAGATGGGAGAATTTTAACCATTTTTTTTAAAGTTATGAGAAACAATAGCTATATTTAACACAGAAATTAAAGAATTAAAAATCTACAGAATTAGAATTATTGATATTAGAAATCTATCTTCAATATCCAGAGAATATATGCAAAGAAAGAGGAATGTATCAGTGATTCCTCAACCACAATTCCGCCTCACAGAATTAGTCATTCCTGGTGCCTCCTCCATAATCGGGACTAACCATGGGGACCTGAGGGGCACACACTTCTTGCTCTACACCCATATTCTTATATTTCCTGCTTACTCTCTGTGTCTTGTTTCAGAAGACGTCATTTATAGAGATTCTAGGATGTTTCCAAAACTGCATGAAAGATTTAAATCCCCCAGCATTATCCTGGCTGAATATTAAACTAATAAATAAGCTTTGATAATGAGGAAATTCTGATTTTTCTGTCTTTTATGTTGATAAGAAGTAGAGAAATTGTTCTTTTGTCATCTTCGTATGTTTGCAAAAAAGAAACAGGACAACCTTGACTAATGAAGTCTCTGACCTCTAAACGACTCTTGTTATAGTGGTACCCTTGAGGGGTAGCAGGACAGGGGTAGTAACTAGAAGAAGAGAGTGTAAGGAGAGTTTATGGCAGGCTGGTAATGATCTTGAATTATGTACTAGTTATAAAGGTGTATTCAGCTGTGAAAATTCATCAAGTTGTAGGGCAATGATTATGAACACGTTTTCAGAAGTACATCACACTTCAATAAAGTTTGTTAAAAAAATACTATCCACATTTACATTTCAATAACATTTTAAACAAAGACTATCCCATTGTGAATGAAAGCAGTTATCACCTATAGACCAATTCAAAGCTATAATTCAATGCTGGAATTGTTCTCTAGCCTCAAACTCCAGCTATTAGTAAATTCAAATTTCAAATGGAGCAGAGCCAAGGTTATGAGAACTGTCTATAAAAGTGGAATTTTGCTATAAGGGAAGGTTGGATTATTTCCCCCTATAATAGAGTCCATTAACCTTTCTTAAAAATGTTCTCAGTTTGACAAAGTTTCCTAGTATGAATAACTTGGAAATAATAATAACGGCAACAATATGGAATATACTAACAAGATCTGGGTTCTAGTCCTAGCTTTGTTAATTTTTTAAAACATGACATCAGGCAAGTCAATTACATTTTCCTTTCTGTAATTAGAGATAATTTTTTTCTCCTATTCTGCAGGAATAATATAAAAAACAAATGGGCAAATAACTAAAAATATGGTAATAGCATATGAACATTGAGATAAATAGTAAGTTATATAAGAGGAAGCCATGGAGTAAAAAACCCATATTTAAGTTCCTGTTTTGTCTACAAATAGTTGGGATAATTTAGATTAAGGTTCAATTAACCAAATACTTTGGGGTCCCTTTCCCCTGCAAAAAGGAATGGGAGTAGAAGTTCTATAAGGTCTGCTCCACTTAACAAAAATTCTATGGCTTCAATGAGAAATGTTCCTATGAAATAAAAATGAAATTTAAAGTGATATTACACCAAAAAGACTGTTGGACAGTTATTCTGCAACTGTAGTTGACAGCACCAGCATTTAACTTTTATTTAACTCCTATTAGGCTAGGAACTTAAAGCTCTGTCCATGGTTTGATACCCAAATTCTCGGACAAACAAGATTGCACATGTCTCAAGGGCCAAGAGCTGAGAGTGTCTTCTATATTTCCATAAATTATTAGCACAGTGCTAGGCACTAAAAATAAAATAATTTTTATTTTATTACTTAGTAAAAGACAAAGGGAGCCAAATTAAATTTATATTTAGAGACTTAACCAACAAGTATTTTCTACTAGCTTCAAAGCTTAATGGTTAACCACTGGGAAAAATAATCAAGCCCTTCAGTGTTCCTCTTCTCCCTTAATTTTATAATTCAGCTAGATATTAAAAGAAGGTAGAGTTAACAAGTCCCTGTCAGTGTTACTTGATAAGGGCTGAGTGTCTCTGAATTTTATGTGCTTTGAAGTTCCCAGTAGGGAGAGCAAATATAGGTCTAGGGAAGGCTGCTTTTAAAAAGTACAATACACACTGGAACAGGTAACTAAGTTCTGATTTGTAATTTCAATAAAATTTCTTGGCTTGTAGCTAATAGTCATCTTGCCAACGTTACTATTTGTACAAACCTTCCACAGAGTAGGAATTGTGCAAGGGCATATGCACATGTCATTGCCACATCATCCGACCATAAACTGCACATACGAATTCCATTCTTTCAACATACTGGCTATTAACTACCATTTTTTAATTGAATATTTCCTGCAACCTCAATGTTAAATCATATTAATAAATCAAGATGCTATCAAGAATATGGTGTCTTTGCTCAACTGGTGTGGCTCAACAGTTGAGCATCGCCCCAGGAACCAAGAGGTCACCGGTTTGATTCCCAGTCAGGACACTTGCACAGGTTGCGGGCTCAAGCCCCAGTAGGGGCTATGCAGGAAGCAGCTGATCAATGATGTTTCTCTCTCATAGATGTTTCTATCTCTTTACCCCTCTCCCTTCCTAACTCTTAAAAAAAAAAAAAATGGTGCCTTTTTCTAATTTATCTTCTCCAGGGGAGCAAAAAGTACAGCAATATACATATATAGGCAGAAACACTGTTCTAAGAACCTGGGGTCCATCACAATGGGAATTTGGTGTGGCCATAAATCTCTGGTAGTCCCTTGGTAAAATTATGAATTTATAATTTTCATTAGGCAAGTACCACATGATTAACACAATGGTACAGGAATTAAGATTATCCTCTTCACCACCCCTGTCCTGGTTGGTGTGGCTCAGTTGGTTGAACATCATCCCATGCACTGAGAGGTACCAATTTGATTCCCGGTCAGGGCAGGAGGCAGCAGATAGATGGTTCTCTCTCTCTCCCACTCTAAAATCAACAACAGACTCCAAATAATCTGAGCAGCACCCTAAATTTCTAAGTACCTACTGAATATCATTAACTAAATACATTACAAACACCTCAATCGACATACAGAAAAAGGAATAAGGAATATGCCTCCCTTAAATTGCTTCTCCCACCATGATCATTCATCTATATACCCAAGAAACTCACACCTTCAATCATTTTAATCCCTCACTCCCCACATCTAATCTGCTACCAAGTCAAGTGAAACCCTTAAATCTTGTTTCTGTTTCCATTGCAGGTTTCAGACCCAGATCATCTCTTACTGGAAATAATACAGTGATTTCTTAAATTATCCTTCCTCCTCTTTTCCTCCTTGCCTTCAGCTGTGGTAGAGAGAACATGGGCTTGGAATTAGAAAGACCCAGATGTGAATGCTAGTGCAGACATTTATTAACAGAGTGGCAATCACTACATCTCTCTGAACCTTAACTGCTTTATCCATTAAATGATATCTGCTCTAGTTAATGCATGCTGGCGAGAGCTGGTGGTGTGGTATCTATAGAACAAAAGCCTAAGCGACCTTTACAGCAGAACCAGAACAACTGGTCGCTATGATGCACACTGACCACCAGGGGGCAGATGCTCAACGCAGGAGCTGCCCCCTGGTGGTCAGTGTGCTCCCATAGTGGGAGCGCCACTCAGCCAGAAGCTGGGCTCACGGCTGGACTAAGGAGCAGTGAGCCGAGCAGTAAGGAGCAGCGAGCAGGCGGGCAGTAAGGAGCCCGGACTGCGAGAGGGTGCAGGCCAGGCTGAGGGACACCCCCCCCCGCCCCCCCAAGGGCACGAATTTCGTGCACCGGGCCTCTAGTAGTATAACACTATACTATAATTACTGAAATCTAGACATATAACTGAACTTGTCTTTGGGTCAGAACCAGAATTTGGTTACTAGTATGCTATAGTTTGGACTCTTATTTTGGCATACAGAACACTTAGCCCCTTGTTTTTTAAGCAAGGACAGAATATTACAGGGGAAACAGATTCACAGCAAAGTGCTTATCATAAATGCATCTTAAAACTACATTTTACTAGTACTTTATGATCCTCACTTGTTAAAAATTATACTTAGAATAGGGCATTGACAACTTCATGAGATTTAGGAAAAAGAATGTTGCCTGGAACACAAACACTGGGAGCTTTACCTAGTTGATTACCATAAAGACTAAAATAGGTTGTGAGGGCTATAAACTCAAAAGCACATAAAAAATTCTTGTAGATTTCTCAGTCGAATAACAGTTCCAACTCTGAAACAATCTTCAGGAAAGTGTTAAGGAAGGACACATTCTTTAACAAATTAGCTTAGACATTTAATCTCCTCAAAAGTACAAACCATAATATTCTTTGTTTACTTCCATTTTCAGCAGGTAGCTCTTAAAGGACAATAGAATCTTTCTAAGCAATGATCAGAATGCAAACATTTACTTGCATGTACTAGTATATATGAAACTTTAAAAAAGTAATGGTTAATAAATGAATAGAAGATAAAATCATGTCATCATCATTTTGCAACTTGGAATGAATTAATGGATCTCAATGATCAATGACTACAAACTTCATAAAACAAGAAACAATTAGACCTTATTGTACATTGTTAGCCCTACCTCTCCAAAGAGAGAGGAGAGAGAAATTGAACCAACTATCAATTTAAAGAAAATACAGAAGACCAACATACACATATTATACATAAGGTTGCAATCAGCAAAATCCATACTGTGGGAAATGACAGTAATGATGATGTGGTTTCTTCAACAAACTGCAAGGAGTGGGGAAGAGAGAGGGGCAAGGAAAGGCAAGAGAAGGAAAGATACCTATAAAATAAAATAAAAAAAATACACCAAGTCTTTAATTTCATTAGACGCTCTGTCAGTCACCCTAATAAAAGGGAAATATGCAAATTAACCGTCACTCCATCACAAAGATGGCGGTGCCCAGTCCTCTCAGCTGCTGGAA
>NW_005370965.1:1744630-1747718 GCF_000412655.1 Myotis brandtii
GGGGGGGGGATGGGGGCGGAGACGGCTGCTGAGAGCAGGCAGTGTGAGCGGCCTGGTGGAATGCTTGCTTCGTTGCCACGGTGACGAGGCAAGTGTTCCACCCTGGCTGCAGAGGACCTCTGGGCCGTGGAGAGCTTCTGGACAGTGGGCGCGGAGCGGCCAGGCCCCGCAGAGAGCTACTGGCACACAGTTTCGTGCGCAGGGCTACTAGTTTTAAATAATTCTGACACTCCTTAAATCTTAGCTTTTCTATATAAACAGTTATCTCTTAGATAATATTATTATTGGTGGGAAACCCTCTGTGTCCCCACAGATTTCTAGTGGAAGTGGTCTTGTGGTGTCATGAGAAAAGGAATTTGCTGAGACTGACACAGGAGAATGAGTGGCATTTATTTGAGTGGAATTAAACCCCTGAGTTTCCAAGGGCTCCTCTCCCTCTGTCCCGCCATGGATGAAGTGTAGCTGTGTCTTTAGCAGAGCTAGGATTATTGCCGTTTGCTCAAAGTTTCTGTTCCGTTTTTGCACAGTCCAATCAAGCATCAGGCTAGCTTCACTTGTGTTCCCAGCTGCAGTTCATTAGTCCATTGCATGTGGGGTCTACATGGCCATGGGCCATGCGACTTCTAGGAACACAGACGAATGCAAGGAAGCAGGAGGCCTAGTTGAAGTGAGCTAATCTTAGCTCTACCATGTCTGTATTATAATTATCAATATACTAGAGGTCCGGTGCACGAAATTCGTGCACTGGTGTGTGTGTGTGTGTGTGTGTGTGTGTGTTTCCTCAGCCCAGCCTGCACCCTTTAGCACTCCAGGATCCCTTGCTCCTTACCGCCCACCTGCTTGCTATTCCTTAGCGCTGCCGTGGAGGCGGGAGCCCGGCTATTCCTTCACTCGCCAGCCGTGAGCCCGGCTTCTGGCTGAGAGGCACTCCCCCTATGGGAGCGCACTGACCACCACGGGGCAGCTCCTGAATTGAGTGTCTGCCCTCTGATAGTTAGTGTGTGTCATAATGACGAGTCATTCCCAGTCGTTCTGCTCTTAGGGTCAATTTGCACTAGAGGCCCAATGCATGAAATTTGTGCAAGAGTAGGCCTTCCTTCTCCCGGCTGCTGGCACTGGCTTCCCTTTGGCACCCGGGACCCAGGCTTTCCTCCGGCTGCCGGCAGGCACCCGCGATCCCGGCTTCCCTCGCAGCCTTGGCTTCATCCAGAAGGTTGTCTGGTCTAATTAGCATATTATGCTTTTATTATTATAGATTTGTTTGTATCACCATAAGCTTATAAATTACATACGGGTAGAAAATGTTTACCTTGTTCATCTCCACAGCAAATAGAACTAAACGAATACTTCACAAATGAATGAATATGTAAGGGACAAAATGTGCACATTGTTAAAAATTTCTTGATGGTTGGTGCTTGAGAGGTAAAAAAATATCCTTGGCTCAGATTTCAGTTGTCCTCCTAGGCCTATAAAAGGTAGTAGACTATCTTTTAAAGTCAAAGATAGAATTTGTTCAATAAATTAAAAAGGCATCAGAAAATTCAGTATTTTAGAAAAAACGCACCAATTAAATTTTTTAGTTATTGTTAAATTAGAGTCTGAATCTCACCTTTAAGCTACTTTAATTAAAATTTATCTGGAGTTCTAGGTAAATGAGAAATTCCACACAAATGAAGTTTTCACATATTTGAAATGTTATTCGACCTTTAAGAACGATACTTTATATCATTTTGAAAGGAAATATTTTTTAAAATGCATGTTACAGCCCAGACTGTGTGCTCAGTGGTTGAGCATCGACCCATGAATCAGGAGGAGACCAGTTTGATTCCTGGTCAGAGAACATGCCTGGGTTTTGGGCTTGATCCTCAGTAGGGGGCGTGCATGAGGCAGCCAAATCAATAATTCTCTTATCATTGATGTTTCTATCTCTCTCTCCCTCTTCCTTCCTCTCTCTGAAACAAATAAAAATATATTAAAAATAAATAAAATGTATGTCACATATTCCTGCCATACAAAAAAGCTGAAGATGATTTAACCTTTCAAGTGTGGTAATCACCACTATGACATCAATTATTATATCACATATCGTTGTGGAAGGCTGAGTAATATGAGAGCTATAAGTCTCTATTCTGAGTAGACCTACATAACTATACTTTTTAATTCCTGTTTTTTTTCAGTTGACTCTGTCTGCCGTTATTAAAGTGCTTGTCCAATTTTTAATTTGTTATTCTCCTCTGAACTTGGCAGGGAAACGTGTATTAAAACTGTCTCAAGAGTGAATTTATCACTGAACATTCTTTTGTAATATTTAGATTTACCACCATGTGCAAATGTTATTTTCACTAAGGAGGGGAAGAGATAGTTTTTGTGTGTGCATACAGCAAAAAAGATCTGGAGTAGGGACTTACAAACTGCCTTCTATCTAATACGAATGAGGTTTTAGAGCATGATTTAGTTATTTGCCAACTGAGATATTTGTCTACCCTTTTATTTATCTCTTTATTATTCTGCTTTCTTTGATTCTCAACTATGCCTCTAATAATTCGGGGTTGCCAAATAAGTGGTTGTAATAATTAGTTATGCTCCTTAGCCATTAAACTAAAAAAATTAAGAATAATCTAAGTACTGCCCTAGCTGGTTTGGCTCAGTGGATAAAGCGTCGGCCTGCGGACTGAGGGGTTCTGGGTTCGATTCCAGTCGGGGGCACATGCCTGGGTTGTGGGCTCAGTCCCCGGTGGGGGGCGTGCATGAAGCGGCCAATCAGTGATTCTCTCTCATCATTGCTGTTTCTCTCTCTCTCTCTCTCTCTCTCTCTCTCTCTCTCTCTCTCTCTGCCTTCCTCTTGGAAATCAATTAAAAAAATATATATAGCCCTAACCGGTTTGGCTCAGTGGATAGAGCGTCGGCCTGCGGACTGAAGGGTCCCAGGTTCGATTCCGGTCAAGGGCATGTACCTTGGTTGCTGGCACATCCCCAGTGCAGGGTGTGCAGGAGGCAACTGATCAATGTTTCTCTCTCATCGATGTTTCTAACTCTCTGTCCCTCTCCCTTCCTCTCTATAAAAAATCAATAAAATATTAAAAAAAAG
>NW_005370965.1:1747918-1815849 GCF_000412655.1 Myotis brandtii
AAAAGAATAATCTAAGTACCAATTTTAAGTACTTTCAGTTAAGATTCCTTTAAAAAAGTGAGTGAATGTGTGTGGGAGGGGTTAGTATTGACAAAGTATAATAATAATGATAATAATAATAATAATAATAATGGTTAGTATTTTATAATATACAGAATATTTATAAAAATTTGATCTATAAACACAAATAATGAAGGTTTACTTCATACAAGTCTTTTCATTGAATACATTGGTGCTGCTATTTCAATATGATGCCATTTGTTTTGCAAACCTCTATCTACCTGTGTAAGCACAGAGGCCAAAATGTAATTTCATAATAAAACAGTATTTAAAAAATATTTCCATATTCCTAAAGACAAATTCTGGCACACTAAATCCATATGATTGTTCTTGAATATTATTTTATTTGTTTTTACCTCAAATTCTTAGCAAATATTTTTTCTAAAATATTGAATTTTGAGTTTTAAAAAAGTAGCAAGTATTTAATAAAATCTGAAATGCTCAGTAGAACTGAAATGAACCAAGTATTTTCCAGTAACTACCACACAAACTAAGAAATATAATTTGAAACAGTAAAAGGGTATAAGTACTACCAGTAATCAAAGTAATTAAATAATTTTAAAATACAAGTGACCTATGATGATCTTTTAAAAAAGGAAACTGAAAATGCTGAAGTTCTAGTATGAGAAACTTAGATAACATAGCTGCTAAGATTTTTAATATCCATTTTCTGCAATAAAGCAGAAATATATTTCCATTACATATCACATGCTTTCCCCAACATACCTGTGGAAAAACAAAAACTGTCAATGAACCAACTCTCAAATTCAGAGGCCATTTGTTTAAAAATAAGCAATGAAAAAGTTTCTGCTAAAACTTATGTATACATGTAGAATCCAGACCTTCCTGTGCTTTTCTATATAAGGCTGCAACCAGAGCAAATTATGTTCCACAGCAAAGGCATAAAAAGCTGGGTAAGAATCTTGTTTCACAGCTACAAGTTAGAATTCTAGAAACTGCTATAAGGCTCACAGGGCAGACTCTTCTCTTCACAGAAATAAAAGCTCTACAATCTCTAGATTGTGTCTTACTTTTTCTCAAATGGGAAAAACAGCCCAGGGTTAATACACAACAAATCTATCTTAAGCTAAAACAACAGAGTTTATTATAATTCCCCAAATATTAAAGAGAGCTCTTAAGAATATAACTTGAATAAGGGTCATGAACTAGTTCAACATATTTCACTGGTGATTTTATTAATTATAATGAATGCTGCTACTCTCTAAAAACGAATATATCAAAGAGGAAATAACCTCCTTGGCATGCTTACAGCTATACAACACATTAGTTTCATTATTTTCAAGTGCCAGTGCTGGAGGCTCAGAATAAGTCAACGGGAGGAGGACTTCAGTCACAGCAGCAAGCAGGTCTACTGAGCAGATAACGGAAACAAGCAAATAAGAGGTAAGTGTTTAATAAATAATAGAGTTAATATATTTTTTCTTCAAAAATTGTGCTTCTATAATCTTTCATTTCTATTTAGTTTAAAAACCAAAATGAAAAATTTACCAATGTTAAATGGAAATTTTTTAATATGGGATCTGTAGATTTTATGAATAAATGGTTTAATCTTCCTCTTAGCTTCCCCTCCTTTCCAAGGAAACTGAGAAAGTTAAGAAAAAAAAATTACTATTTAAAACAAACAAAAAACTGGTTCAAATCTGGCAAAAAGTGATACACTTGGAAAAAAATATCTGTTGCAGAGACCTGCTTTCTTTACAAGATGAAATTACTAAAACAATTATTTGGATCCTAGTAATACCTGTATTTTTTTCCCTTCTCTCAAACTAAAGAAATCCTAAAATGCTTTATGAAAACAGCATTTATATCAGTATTAAGATAAGCCTTGTCCGAAAAATAAAAATTTCTAGCTGGTAAAAAATTTACACTTTAGGTGGGCTGAGAGTGTTTCTAGGTGTGTGGCTGGCTAGTGTGTACCAAAAAGTTCCATTCAGAACTATTTAGTACTTTGATGTTTATATTCTTCTGTACATATTCTAAGGTAAAGTGAACAACTCGTATTTTATTATAAATCACTAAATCACTGAAATATCAGGAACATGTTTATGGAAACTGGCTGCGCTGTCACAAATGCACAAGAGACCTACTGTGAAGGGAAAGGCTACTAAGTTCAAGTGTTTGTCCTGTTTTTATAAAGTAAATAAAATAACACAATCCACATATTTTATACCTAGGGAAAACTCAGACATTCCAATTCTAACACAACTCTACCACTACAGAAGAAAAAAAAAGAGAAACTAATAAAGTCTTTTTTTTACAGCTATCGTTTTCTTTCACTAAGCCTTCTGAAATGGGAGCCTCTACAGAATACTAAACTTGGGCTTTACCTACAGACATGGACAGATGCATGTGCGCTCTCATTTTAGAGAACTTGAAATTGTTCTGAAAGGAAGGAATCAACTTTGGCTTCAAGTATTTGGCATGGGTAAGAATGCCTTAAAAAAGCAGATGACCAGTTTATTTACTGACCATGCTGACCATTGCCTGGAATCAGATCAAATCACAGAAAAACAGCGAATGGCTTTCTCTTACAGAACATCTGAACAAAGCACAATTACTGAGCTCATTTTGCAGAGCTCATTTGATCACTTAATCTCTTCTAACTGGTCTGGATTACAGACAGAATCGATACCAGAGGAAATGAAACAGATTGGTGAGGAACAGGGAAACAAGCCACGCTGGGCAGCTCTTCTGATAATCATGTTGATAATACCTACAATTGGTGGAAACATCCTTGTTATTCTGGCTGTTTCACTGGAGAAAAAGCTGCAGTATGCTACCAATTATTTTCTAATGTCCCTGGCAGTGGCTGATTTGCTGGTTGGATTATTTGTGATGCCAATTGCCCTCTTGACAATAATGTTTGGTAAGTATTTCACTTTGTTCCTGCCATCAAATCAAAGAACTATGATAT
The DNA here is from genome assembly GCF_000412655.1 of Myotis brandtii. NCBI lineage: Eukaryota > Metazoa > Chordata > Mammalia > Chiroptera > Vespertilionidae > Myotis > Myotis brandtii. The sequence goes on from NW_005370965.1 coordinate 1,750,914, forward strand.
ACTATACTACTAAAGAATGAATACTTATTTAATCTTTAAAGGTGGACCTTGACTATTAAAACACATAGTGAGTAAACAGTTTGTTTTTTAATAATTTTCTATGGTAGTTTTATTTATTCATTAAACCATTTTTTATTTTTCAATTATAGTTAACATATTATATTAGTTTCAGGTTTTCTATGGTAGTTTTAAAAAGCAAAAATAATTTCTTAGAAATAATTCTACTCCCTCCTTAGCCTAATAAAATAATTTGAAGTCATCTAGCAATATTCATTGATTCTGCATACATTACCAAAAAATTATAGTGAAAAACAGACATATACTTCAACTTTCCCATTATTAATGCTTTTTTACTTGACAAAACCATAGCTAGGACACTTCTGTAACAGTTATGTGCTGGGTTAATTATTAATGATAAGATCTTTGAACCACTAAATTTTAATTTAAATCACCATTTAAAATTAGAATTATTCTAAAATTTCTTATTGTATCCTTTTATAGTTTGTGTAATTTAGACTCAACCACAATTCTTACACATGTGTCATGTTTAAGAAAAATTTATGTTTAGATGCTGAAGGAAATGGTCCGGCTCAGAGTGTCCCATCAGATCTCTAGGTTATTAAAGTAAGTGACCAGCACCTGAGTTCTTACAAAAAATGTAGCCTGACACTGAAGTCTTAGTTTGTTATTATAAAAAGATAATATTAAAATGATATAAGTAGTTTCTGATTCAGGTATATTATCTTTAGTTATAGAATTTGAGTAAACACAAATAATTCTGCTGATGAATTATGAGGACTCCTAAGAATCAATATTAAGAGTTTATTTAACTTATTCAATGTTTGGTGTAAACTGGTATTCCCTTCATTAAGTGCTTAAGAAAAATAATTATTTGTAAGAGAATAGGGCTTCCTGGAATTATGCTTATATGGCAAAGACAAAAATATTTCAGGTTATAGAAGTAAAATTTATTTAACTTCAATGCATATTAGGAGATGAAGAAAAACTGCCATTCAAAAATATTATATTCAGGTTGAAACATTACATTTTTTTACTTATAGAAAAGATATCTAAAATTAAGCACTTGATTCCCCAAATATAACCAAATGGTGATGAGCTGAAACTTCCCATTTTAAGCCAATATTTACGCAGGCTTTAATTTCTGTGGCAGAGCAATCAGTGAATAAGTTCTGCTGCTTTAATAGGTTCTCTAATCATTCATACTGTCTATCTATCTATCCTCCTCCCTTTTATAAATTCATAATCTTTTGAATAATCTAGTGTTACACATAACCGTGAAAAATAATTAAGAAATCTTACTCTAAAAGAGAACCTAAACAATTTTGATTCTCAATAAAATTTAAAAGAAATACAGTAAATGAGGATTATGTAGGAACATTTATGCATATTTAGTAAAGACTGTACAGGTACTGGGTTCCAGTTCTTATCTCCATATACATAATTGTAGCCTTATATGTAAAATCATACTCCTTAAAGCTGTACTTTGCTAGGCATACAGAAAATGTTAAAATGTTCACCTCCTACTACCATAAAATTTAATTGATAAGTTAAATAAATGAGACTGAACAAGTTATGTAGAAGTAAATTTTAACTTTAATGTCCCGAGTCCATAAATATCAAACATCTACTATATATAAAATACTGTGGTAGATATTTATAAATTATCAGCTAAATAGTTAAGGAATTTGAAAAGGCAAAGCTCCATAGTATTAAAGTGAGGTGACAAACAAAACACAAAAATAGATGAGAGGTAATTCCATGTATTCCATGGGAAAAGAATAGGTATCCAGCAGCTGAAAACTAAGGTTATATTATTTAAAGTTTTGGGGCCCAAGATATTTTTAGCAAAAAAAAAGTTAGCAGGAAATCCAACATATTTTAACATACGTAGAACATCTTTCTATTTATGTCCTAAATAATATATGTATTTTTAACTACATTACATTCTTTCAAGTATAGGGTATCCCCCAAAAATGTATACACACATTTTGAATAATTATAAAGGCAGTGTTTATTAAAATACATTTCATTTTCAAAACTGAGCTATTAGCTGTTAAAGTGTATATACATTTTTGGGAGGACAACCTGTATTGGTTATTTTTAAATTACAAAATAAAATCTTTCATACCCCCAAACACTTTTACTATCAGTAATCAAGCTGTATAGTAGGGCTAGATTTTTTTTTTAATGAATTAACCTGAGCACTTAACCACTATTTAAAACACTGCATTAATTCATTACTGACAACATTGCATTTTTATGTGAAAGTATATGAAGAAAATGCATGCTGTCTTCTTTAAAGCTTCAAATCAATGCATTTAAAAATTGGGAATTGCACATATTATAAGACTTCAAATATTAAGAAATTTTGACGGCCCTTTATATGCTAATAATTAGTAAGACTTCCTAAATTAATTAGTAAGAATTTCTAACTTTAAATGGAACAGATTTTGTATATTTTCTCTCATTACAGAGAGAATCCTCAGAACTTCTGCAAGTCTGTACAAACAAAAGTATCTCTAGTTCTATACACATAAAAAGTTAATTACCACTATGATGATGAGTGATTTTAGTTATTTCAGGGAAATTCAATTAAAGTAACAAAGAAACTTTATATTAGCTAATATTTTAATAAATTAAGTTTTAAAAAGAAGAGAGCACTGAATTTTAAAAAAGTGGCTCTTATACTATACCAAGGAATATTTTATTACACCAATGATTTACATAATATTTGATTATATATTGTTTGAATTTTTATTTTACCAAGATTATGACTCCTGGCATAACATGGTTTTTCAAATGAGTTGTGCTCTGTCAACTTTTCTGTCACTTGTTCCTCTCTGGCTTTAACACCCCTATTATACAGTTCTATTTTTTTATTTATTTTTTTACTGTCTTGCCTATACAAAACTAGGATCACAAATCAGTAACTTATAGCTTAAGTCCTGAAAATGCCTACATCAGAAATAATTAGGTAGGACACAAAGGAAAACAGAACAACATATGCTAATATAAAAAAGGATGTTCACAGTGTAAGAATTTCGCTAAACGTTTCCTTTTCTCATTATATAAATACTAGAGGCCCGATGCACAAAATTTGTGCAAGGGGCTCGGCCCTCGCAGCCCCGGCTTCGTCCGGAAGGACGTCTGGAAGGTCATTCGGCTGTCCGGTCTAATTAGCATATTACGCTTTTATTATTATAGAAGATTTACAGCATTTGGTCATCCATTGGTCATTATTGGTTTATTTATAACTTAAATTTTAATCCATGTCTCATGATCTGTAAGTTAAATATTATCTGTGGTACAGTTGAAAGAGGATGTATAAAATGGCTAAAGGAAAAAAAAATGGCTAAAGGATTGGGGGTGGGGGGCAGTGTTTGAAGAAAGACACCCAGGCTTTGAATCCTGGCCTCCTATGTTGCCTTAGGTAAATCACTTAACATATCAGAGTCCAATCACCTTATCTGTAATATTGGTTTGCTAAATCTTACATTGCAGGTGTCTTGTGAAATTGTCAAATAGGGCCCAGGACATTATAGGCACTAATAATTGGCAAGTATTATCAGTATAGTATGCAAAAGGGTTTATATCCTTAAATACGTCATTTAGTTTGGATATGATTTAGTTAGATGTGTGTCTGAACAGAGAGGAAACAGATGTATACTAGTAAAATTTTAAAAAAAATCAGTTATAAATTTATGTAATAAAATGCTGCTCTATCCAATTATTAAATGAGGGAGCAAAGCAATTAAAGGCACTTCATTTTGGAAAGCGGAAAATTTAAAAACCAAGGAAAATTTTTCATAAGTATTAAATCACTTGAAACATTTTAAGCACTATTATATCAGACATCTAACCCCAGAATATTTCATATGCTCAAATGTAGTGGAAAAACAACAAATACAAAACAGAAGCTTCATAATAAAAATTAAAGCACTTATCTATGTCTCCCTTTTCTGGAAAGTAAAGATGAAAACAAAAATTTCTGAGATTAAAAAAATGTATACTTAAAAACTATGTCTTTTTTGGAATTGTCCTGCTCTAATCTGTTCATGAACTGTTTACCTTTGTGAACTCCACAGCACAGCCCCCTAGGGGGAAAGGCTTTAAAAATAAATACGTACGTGGTCTTTTAAATCCTCCAAAGGGAACTATCTTATGGTCCAGACTTATAGATTACTGTGAATTATTTCCTAAACTGATGACATAACTCAGTTTTCCAAACTAAAAACTTACCCAAAGGGCAAGCAGGTTTCAGAAAAATGTGCGGACTGAAGGGTCCCAGGTTCCATTCTGGTCAAGGGCATGTACCTTGGTTGCGGGCTCGATCGCCAGCCCTGGTCAGGGTGTGTGCAGGAAGCAACCAATTGATCTGTTTCTCTCACATCGATGTTTCTCTCTCTGTTTCTCTCCCCATCCTTTCCACTCTCTAAAAATCAATGAAAAAATATCCTCGGTTGAGGATTAACAACAACAAAAAAAAGAAACACACACAAAAAACTATTGTTTTTTGCAAAAACAAAAACAACAGGCATGGCAATGAATATAGGTTATTTGTGTGTCTTTGCCATTTATATATAAAATAAATTCAGCTTTAATAAAAGGCACATTTTCATTACAAATGAAAAGTTAAACCGGTAAACATGTTCTCATACCCTCTTTTTGAAGTACAGTTTTAAGTTCAATTGGATGGAGGCAGGAGATAAACATACTAATTTTATACTGATGATATGGGTTATTGTTTCTAAGTAGGAGTGTTTTAATGTCTGGGCTAGTTGGCTAGTTTCTGTCAAACAATAGTAGTACATTTATTGAGTGTTTTCTCTATGCCAGACATTGTTTTAAACACTTTACATTTATTATTGCATTTAATCCTCAAAGCAACCCTATAAAAATTATTATCATCATCCCTGCTTTATGAGAGGACATAAAAATAAATAAATAACAAAGACATGATTTGAACCCAGGAGAACTGACTAGAATTCACACTCTTAATATGTATTAAACTATTTCCTCAAATGAAATGAGAAATTATTTCAACCAAAAATGTCACATCCAACATACATATTTTAAATCACTCTAACAAGAGGACCATAGAATTTTCTCTAGGGACAAAGGCAGGACACCCAGTGTTTTTTAAAAGTTATATTTCATATTAAATGATACAGAATAACTGGGTCTTAACCAATACGTGTATAAATTCTTAAATATTAGACCTATGCATATGATGTTGTTGAACCTTCTCTGGGAGACAAATAGAAATGTATGTAACTGAATGGCAATTCTATCACCCCTTTGGCATGGTTGTATCTAAAGCATACAAGTCCTCATTTTAGACAACAAAACACTTGTGCTACTAATATTTTTTAAATGTTTATGAAAATTTATTTGAGCCAAAGAGAGGATACATCTGGAAGCAAGATCTCAAAAGACGGAGATAAATACTTCCTATGCTACGAATATTTTAGGTAAATAATGAGCTGTCTATAACCTAAGACTCATCTAAGACTTGTTTTGCTTCTATAATTATCAATTTGTGATTATTTCAGGCACTCATAGAAATGCAATTATTCAAACCTTATTGAAATTAAATTCTCTTGAGTTTAATTTGGAAGTGTGTGGGGGAAAGAGGTACACAATGAGATATTTTTCAGAGAAAAGTTGTGTGCTTTCTTTTTGCAGGACAACAAATGCTATATAATTTAAATGTTTTCCACCTTCTGTTGTTTTTATGAAGTCAAATTTAGAGTCCCAGAGTAGCAGTAATTTTTTAAAAATATGTTTTCATTGATTTTTAGAGGGGAAGGAAGGGAGAAAGATAGAAACATCGATGAGATGAGAAACATCATCAATCAGCTACCCGCCACTTGCCTTCCTACTGGGGATCGAGCCTGCAACTCAGGCATGTGCCCGGACCGGCAAATCCTTCCTGGGCTGACACTCAACCTCTGAGTCACACTGGCCAGGCAGGGTAGCAGTAATTTAACTAAACTGTCTGATAACTTATTTCCCATAGATTGACTCTTAGATACACCTTTCTTTCTTTTTATGTAAATCTGCAACTGTTCCATTTTAAATAAGTTCTTATGGAAATAAGCTGGACATAATACATTACAACAAATAAATGAAACTATAAATCGTTAAAACAAATTGAAACTCCTAATAAAAACAACATAAAGTTTTGGAATAGTTAACCTATCTTGCCATGTCAACTGAATCTTTTATAGTTATTCTGAATAGTAAGAAACCTTTCTTACCTTGAGCCTATGAAATTAATACTAACTGAAAAGATAATTTTAGAATGGAAGCATATGGACTAGAAGAAGTCCCTTTATAAACCGAGAATGTCTAGAATTGTTTTTAATTTGTATAAATTCTTAGATTACCTGAATCTATTTAGGCAATTAAATAAACCTTTTTTTCTTTTTGCTTTGTATAAAAGATTTCTATTAATATAGTCATCTATTTATTTTATGTTAGTTTCATAAAATGTCTATTCACTAGTATTTCATAAAACTTGGAATCATAAAGCTTAATCCAAATGATCCATCTCTCTTAATCCTAAACCTCATAGTCTCTTTCTTTCTTTTCTTGTTTTGTTAATCCTCACCCGAGGATATTTTTTCCATTGATTTTTAGAGATAGTAGAAGGGTTGGGGAGAGACAGAGAGAGAAACATCAATGTAGAGCGAGACAGCATGCATCCAGGACTGAAATCAAGCCTGCAACCAAGGTACGGCGCCCTTGACTGGAACTGAATCAGAACCCTTCAGTCCACTGGCCAACGCTCTAACCAATAAGCCAAACCGGCTAGGGCAGTCTCTTTTCTTTTCAGAGAAAATTCTCTTCCATGCCTCCATATTTCTACTATTTTCAATAAGAAAGCATTGAATCAACAAAATTATAGCGATCTGAACTGACTTTAATACATATTTCCTGTTCCAAAACTGGAGTTATAAAATAAATTCATTGGAAAATGAGGCTAATGAGGCTTCATAGGTTTAATTAAATTAGCACTAAAGAACTTTCCCTCTTAGCCCACAATTAGGAATATGTGGGTCAGATAATATAATTCCAAAGACATGGAGAGTTCTTTGTGGCTTCTTATTCATGGCTATTAGATTTATGATTAAAATTTTCCAGATCTTTTTTTTTTATACTTTTTTTATTGATTTCAGAGAGGAAGGAAGGAGAGGGAGAGATAGAAACATCAATGATGAGAGAATCATTGACTGGCTGCCTCCTGCACACCCCACACTGGGGATCAAGCCTGCAACCCAGGCATGTGCCCTGACCAGGAATCGAACCGTGACCTCCTGGTTCATAGGTCGATGCTCAACCACTGAGCCATGCCAGCCGGGCTCCAGATCTTAATTTTAAAAAATATAACCCATAGTTAGAATAGCTAAATAGGCAAGTTTAAAAATTATTTGCAACCCATTAACAAGAACTTATATGCATATATGCATAACCCATGGATAGGCAGTAGTGCAGGGAAGGCCTGGGAAGGGGGTGGGAGTGAGGTGGAGGGGGTCAATGGGGAAAAAAAGAGCAAGCATCTGTAGTACTTTCAACAATAAAGATAAAATTTAAAATAATAATAAATAAAAATAAATAAAGCCTAAGGTACGACATTAATTATCTGGCTTTTACAATCCTTAACTATGATCAGTATCTGTGGATGCAGCCCCAGACTTGAGCCATTTTTCTATTTCCTACTCATCCTCAATCTAGAACTTCAGGACAGTTCAGAACACAGCTCACTGTAAGCAGTTTACACTGCAAAACTCTTAATCACACGCGACTCTGTTCCCTCTACTTAGACCGCTGGTTTGCTTAAGCTCAGGGCAAACACTGCTACCTTGGACTGCATTGGTCTTTTCCCACTAATTAACAGAAATCTGAATAAGACAGCTAAAAGGGAGAAAATTTAATTGATTCTTTCTACACACAAATTTTTCTGCCACTCTTTATTTTGAGATTTCCCATAAGTTCCTTTCTGAGGCATTCTGAGTGCCCAGCCTACATTAGTTAATATCAAGCCAGACACAACCTTTCCCAGGAAGTCTTCGAACAGTGTTTCTTAAACATTAATTGCATACATATCATCCTGGTATCTTGTTCAACTGCAGAGTCTGATTCAAGTGTCTGGGATGAGGCCTAAGAACTTGCAGTTCTAACAAGTTCCCAGGTTATGCTGATCCTTGCTGATCTGAGGAGCACACTTTGAGCAGCAAGGCTTGAAAGAAGACTTTCAAATTTTGATAATTAAATGATCCCTCTCATATTCAGAGACTTAACTGTACCTGAATTCACTCATCTGCAAAATCAGTGATATAATCTCTAAGGTCCCTTCCAGCTCAGTGACTCTATAATTTATTATCTTCATCCCTTATCCCCACCACCAATTCAGTGAAGTAGGAATGATATAATAGTAATTTACTTAAGAATATGAATTACTCCTTCCACCTGATACTTTAATCCTTTTTCTAAAGAAGCTGCTGAACATGGAATCAAATATCACGCAATAATTTACCCTTTCTGAACAAAAATTCATACTGATTTTGTTATTACGTTCCTAAGAAGAAACATTTTATTTTATTTTATTAAATATATATTTTGTTGATTTTTTACAGAGAGGAAGGGAGAGGGATAGAGAGTTAGAAACTTCGATGAGAGAGAAACATCGATCAGCTGCCTCCTGCACACCCCCTACTGGGGATGTGCCCGCAACCAAGGTACATGCCCTTGACTGGAATCGAACTTGGGACCCTTCAGTCCGCAGGCTGACGCTGTATCCACTGAGCCAAACCAGTTAGGACAGAACAAACATTTTAATATGTTGACCTGGCTACCTTTCTGTGAAGTATCCAAATATTTTTTCACTGAAATCCTACTTGATTCTTGAAAAAAAAAAAGTAACTAAATTCAAGTCTATAAAACTTCTTTCTCTAAATTATGGTCTTTTTTTTTTTTTTTTTTTTTGGCCCAGGACGCTAATCTCTCTCTACCCCTAGGCTTCTTGAGTTTAAACAGTTTACAATAAAAGGGCCGGTTGGTGCTCTGAAATCCTGAGAAGTTATCTTTGTCCTCCTTCAATTATCTCAATCATCTTATGCCTGTCAAAGTTAGATACACTTGCAAAAACCAGGAAAAGTAGTTTATATTTTGTCAGCGGACATAGGACAAGCTGTAAAAAGGATTTATTTAATCCTCACCTGAAGATATGTTTATTATTGATTTTAGAAAGAGAGGAAAGGGGCGGGAGGGAGAGAAGGGGAGACGCAGAGAGAGAGACAGCAATGTGAGAGCAGAACATAGATGGGCTCCCTCATGCATGTCCCCTATCAGGATTGAGCCCACAACCTGGGCATGTGCCCAGTCTAGGAATCGAACTGACAACCTTTTGGTGCACAGGATGACACCCAACCAACTGAGCCACACAGGCCAGCGTGGCTCATGAATACATTTTAGTTTGAAACTACAAATCTGTATGTGGTGGGTAAATGCATAATACGTAATGTAGCAAATCTCTTTTGTATGGATACTTGTCTAAGTAAATTTATTGGAAAGCTATGTAGAATATTCAATACCATATCCAAAACCTTACATTTTAAAACAGTTTATATTTCTTAAATGCTTAAGACTGTATGAGGTATATGGTGTTTTTTAAAAATAAAGAGTTTGTTAAATAAATTAAGTACTATGTCTAATCCTGAGATTTTCTGTTTAAACCAAAAGTTTGTATCACTTATTTCATCTCCGTAACTTGAAGTGAATAATGGGACTTGAAAGGATAATAATCCACTTTTCCTCAGTATAACCTGAAGCCATTTCTTTTACAAACTTTATTTAAGAGCTATTTCTGTCAAAAAGAAAACTCAAATAATTTCACTTAATTATTTCACCAAATGAGTTTGCTATACAAGGTTCATGTTGCTAGTTATTGCTAGAAGTGAGCCCAAATCCCAGGCATCACTGATAATTTCATTCTAATACTTTTTTTTTTTTTTTGGCCACATTACATTGCTTCCTCCATATGGTAAAAGATTTTCTTCTTATATAACAGCAGCTTAAAAATAAAATTTTATTTGAATAGCAAGGTCAAGTTCCAGGTGCAACATCCTATAAATTTTTTAAAATCACAAAAGGAATAGACAAAACAGCAAAGGTCACAATAATGCTACACACTGATTTAGAAAAGGGTTTTAATTATAAGAACAAAAATATATTTAGAAGGTACCATCTGCAGAAATATATTTTTAATATTATTGATTCCATTATCTGAAGTTAAACATTATCTTGCAGTTTGTCATTAAATTTCAGGTAAACAAAAAAAAAGGTTAAAAAATATGTAGCACTGAAGAAAAACTGCAGATTGAAGGTTGTCATTTTGCTGAAGAAATGTTTTTGTTTTGTTTTTCTTTCTTTCAGAGGCTATGTGGCCCCTCCCACTTGTTCTATGCCCTGCCTGGTTATTTCTTGATGTTCTTTTTTCTACTGCATCCATTATGCATCTCTGTGCCATTTCAGTGGATCGTTATATAGCCATCAAAAAGCCAATCCAGGCTAATCAATATAACTCACGAGCTACAGCATTCATCAAGATTACAGCGGTGTGGTTAATTTCAATAGGTATGTCGGAAATGTCAGGGTGCAGGGTGGTGTATATAGCCTTTGGTTCCATTCAGCTAGAATTCCAGGCCTGGTGGGTTATGAAACTCAGCACAAAAAGTCAAGGCAGCTTACTGACACATCTACACAAGCTCCTATGCCATTACATTAATCATACAGCTTCTAAACTATACTACCAGCAAAAAGTATAAAAAAGCAGAAAAGTTCATGTCCTCAGAAAGATCCATTTTCATGTTTACTGATCTATCTTCCAGTTTTAATTTTGACATGCAGGAAGAGTAAGTCTAAAAAAACAGTTTTCATATTTGTTAACAGATCACTAAGGTCTAGGTAGCATACAGAATCCCAAAATATTAAAATAACAACAAGAACAACAAAAAAGCATCTTAAATCACATCTAAGAAGACAAATAGAAAAAAAAAAACAGTCCAAGTATTTTGTATGCAGGTATCAAAGATCATAAATTCATCTTGGAAGCAAATATGTGTACATACTAAAGGCAGTAAATGTCTAAGTGTTTTGAATATGTTTAATTAGAAGTTTTAAGAGAGATACAAATGATGTTCAGAAATGATTTATAGAAAGCAATCATATTTCTTCTGAACAGTTTTATGGCTCTATGCCCATCTTCAATAGCTACTATAATATAGTATCTTAGCATAAAGTACAGCATAAATAACTCAAACCTCTTATAAGTTAATATTAGAAAAACAAACAAATTAACAACAATTACTATGATCATTCAAGTCTTCATGGTATAAAATATTCAAAGAGGAAAGAAAAAAATCAAGAGATCTAGCATGCTAAAAGGAAAGCAAGAAAAGGTGTGACTTCTCTCTAATCAGAAAAGAACACTGGGGCAAAAAAGCAAGACACTGAAATTAAACCTTTATATTCCTGAAATAATGACACCAGGGCCAAACCTCTTAAAAAGCCTGGAGGTAAAAGAAAGGAGTGGTACTCCTCTGGCTTAGGAAAAAAGTAGGGTCAAAGAAAAGTCTATTCAGAATGGAGAGATTTGCAAACAGTTTGGAGGGCAGAGCCTGATTGACAGCAGAAGAGGCTCCCCCAAAGGAAGCTAGGGAAAAGGCATGGAAGATACTAGGTGACAATTACCAATATTTAAAGTGGAGAGGAGGAAACCTAAAATAGTTCACTTCAAAAAACCCACATCTTTTGGGGTAGGGTGGGAAGAATAGGCAAAGGAAGGAAGAAAATAGGAAAAATGAATTCTTAAGAATTAAAACATTTGAAACTGTGGAATATGATCAAGCCAATATATAAACAGCTTGTTGATAGATGTGGTGCCTCAATTAAGGCTGGATAACATGAATTTATAAATTGATCAAAATTGTATTGAGCATCTATGATGTGCTAGGTACTAAGACAACAAAGATGAATAAGAAAAAGAATCTTTGCCCGGCCGGTGTGGCTCAGTGGTTTAGCGTTGACCCATGAACCAAGAGGTTACTGGTTCAGTTCCAGGTCAGGGCACATGCCCAGGTTTCGGGCTCAATCCCCAGTAGGGGCATGCAATGTTTCTCTCTCATTGATGTTTCTATCTCTCTATCCCTCTGCTTTCCTCTCTCTCTCAAATCAATTTTTTAAAAAAAGATTAAAAAAAAAAGAAAAAGAATCTTTACACTCAAGGAAGGAGATACAGAAATAAATTAGGCTAATACAAAAATATAAGTATGCAGGGAAAAAAAAGAATAAAAAGACCCCAGATTTATGGTGTTGGAAGGAATCTTACAAATCTACACTTTCCTTTTATATATGAGAAAAAATCTAGAGGTTTAAATGGTTGGCTTAAGGATTCTTACAGCTTTTCAGCACCAAGGCCAAGATCAATGCTCTTTTCATTTCATCACACTTTGTCTTGTAGAACCAATGACAATTTAGTAACTTTGTAAAAGAAAAGCTGATGATGGGGTTACTTCGGTTTTTAAATTCTTCAAAGTACTAAAAAGGCTCACTTTCTTCTTCTGGATTTATGATTATCCAAGGTAACACTTGGCAATAGTAAGATATTAAAGGAGAATAAGAAGGGAAAGGTTTAAAAAGTACCAATGGAAAGGTTTGTATTGGCCAACAATCTGGCTGAGAATGTAATGTGAGCCTTGATAAGGTTAACGGAATGTGAAAATAGAGAAGGAAGGATGGACTAGAGGTCAAGGTAACAGTAAACAGAAGTTCTACGGTAATGAAGATTAGAAGGGCAAGAAAGGGAAATATAAGAGTTCACAATTTTAGATAAGGGATAATTTTAAGTGGATTTAAAAAAGGCTTCAGGAGTGCAAACAATAATAATTGCAGTTGAGAAGTTCAAGAACATAAAATTAAGGTGTAAGGGTCAACAATGGGATAAGGTCATGGGAGATGTTAGCAATGAAACAGTGGAGAGGAAGACTATAACAAGGAGCTATCAAGCAAGATAACAAATGTCCAGGAGGTTGGTAGATAAATGGAGAATAGAGTGGTATAAGTCAATTAAATAGACTTTAAAAGGGAAATGTTTTTTTGGAAAGAAGAGTAGAATGATTACCTGGAAGTAAGACAGTAGAGCAGGGTTCAGCCAACTTTTTCTGTAAAGGGCAAAATAGTTGCCACAACTATTCAACTCTGCAGCAGAACAAAAGCAGCCATAGAAATACGCTAACCATGAGTATGGCTATGTTCCAATAAAATTTTATTTACAAAAAGAGAAGGCAGGCCAGATTTAGCCTTCAAGTTGTAGTTTGCTGACCCCTAGTGTAGAATAGTTAAGTATACAGAATCCTCTTTCTGGTGATAGTCCTGCAGAAAAGTAGAAAAAGCAGTGGCCTCCACTGGAAAGGGTTTGAGGAAAACTTTCTTGTCAGGGCTCTTTAGCTACCATAAAAAGGCTGTGCAGATAAAGGAGTACTTTTAGATTCATAAAACAACACAAGGATTCTAGAGGTTCCTAAATATTAATTCAGTCTTATTTTAAAATATCTGCTCTTTCAAAGGGAAAAGATTCAGGCTAACCCTTGTGTTACTTGTCTTCCTAATAAACTACTCACCAAGCAAAATAATATTTAACTATTTATAGTATTTAAAGTATTAGAAAATTAGCATGAGGTACATTTCTTTCATATCTATTAGAGGAATTCAATCCTAAAATAAATTTCATGATTCACATAGTCTCAAAATTTTAAATAGCATTTTTTAAAAACAATGAACCCCTTAGTTTTCCCTAAGAAGAAGGAAAAGGTTAAAAGACATTCACAAACATCAAAAGGTAAAACTATCTGTTAAAAGAAACCATGTAATGTCAAGATGATACTGATTCAGAATTAATATGTTGTATGAACATACTCTGACATCTCTTAGAACAGTGGTTCTCAACCTTCTGGCCCTTTAAATACAGTTCCTCATGTTGTGATCCAACCATAAAATTATTTTCGTTGCTAACTTCATAACTGTAATGTTGCTACTGTTATGAATCGTAATGTAAATATCTGATATGCAGGATGGTCTTAGGCGACTCCTGTGAAAGGGTCGTTCGACCGCCAAAGGGGTCGCGACCCACAGGTTGAGAACTGCTGTCTTAGAACAACTAACTACATCGAATAAGATAAAAGCAGAGTCTCTTGAATACCTTTTCCTTAAGCTGAGATAGATCAACAAACAAAAATAGATGATGAGAAGTAGAGAGTAAATGAAGACATTCTCTACTATTCTATGAACATATATTTTTAGGAAAGCTTTAATATAAACCTGAAATCACTAGCCAATGTCTGTTTAAAAAATAGCAGATTTGCTTACTTAGGCTCTATTTTTCAAATCTTCCCTTGATTAAGTGCTTTGACAGATTCTGTATTGTGGGTACCAGGAATTACAATATACTAACCACATAAAGTCACTAAAATAAACTTTAAGAGGACCTAATCTAAGAATCAAAAGTCATAAAATTAATTTATCTTATTTCCTCTTTCTTAGGCATTGCTGTTCCAGTCCCTATTAAAGGGATAGAAACTGATGTGGGTAATCCAAATAACATCACTTGTGAACTGACAAAAGATCGTTTTGGCAATTTCATGCTCTTCGGCTCACTGGCTTCCTTTTTTATACCTCTGACGATCATGATTGTCACCTACTTTCTTACTATACATGCTTTACAAAAGAAAGCTTACTTGGTCAGAAACAAGCCATCTCAACGCCTAACGTGGCTGACTGTGTCCACAGTTTTCCAAAGGGAGGAAACACCTTGTTCCTCACCTGAAAAAGTGGCAATGCTGGATGGTTCTCACAAGGACAAAACTCTGCCCAACTCAAGCCATGATATACTTATGCGAAGAATGTCCACAGTTGGAAAAAAGTCACTGCAGACCATTTCCAATGAACAGAGAGCCTCAAAGGTTCTAGGGATTGTGTTTTTCCTCTTTTTGCTTATGTGGTGCCCCTTTTTTATTACAAACATAACTTTAGTTTTATGTGATTCCTGCAACCAGACTACTCTCAAAATGCTCCTGGAGATATTTGTGTGGATAGGCTACGTTTCCTCAGGTGTGAATCCTTTAGTCTATACCCTCTTCAACAAGACATTTCGGGATGCATTTGGCCGATACATCATCTGCAATTACCGGGACACAAAATCAGTAAAAACTCTTAGAAAGTGCTCCAGTAATATCTTCCGGAATCCAATGGCAGAGAACTCTAAATTTTTCATTAAACATGGGATACAAAATGGGATTAATCCTGCTATGTACCAAAGCCCAAGGAGGCTCCGAAGTTCAACCATTCAGTCTTCTTCAATCATTCTACTAGATACACTTCTTCTCACCGAAAATGAAGGTGACAAAACTGAAGAGCAAGTCAGTTATGTATAGAAGAAATGACAGTTTTCATTTAATATAATGATGAGTAGGATGATGAAGCAGATATGAATGAACCAAGAATTATGTAAAGAACTTAACTCATGTATCATATCATCTCTTTAAACTAAGAGTTATGTATTAAGAGTATCCAATTTTCTTTATTTGAACACAATTACTCCATGAAAAAAAATCATTTTGTACAGCTGCAAATTAAAATAATCCAGCACCCTGGTTAAACGTTGAGGTATTCAAATGAAATAAAATTAAATAAATCAATACATCTCAGGCTTACAAATGTCTTCATAAGAATTTATTTAGTTCCTACTTGTATGCAAAGCTGTGCTACAAGTGAAATAAAACAAAACAAACAAAGCATTATCCTTGTCTTCAATGCCTTAAAAGCATAAGGTATAACAACAGTGATAGGAACAGAGGACTAGGAATAAGTGTATAAAATAATGATCACTTCTGGAGATAAGAAGTTAAGATTGTCATTTATGGTGTGGGTTAGTTAGTAGTCATAATTTTGCTTTCATCAGGAAATTGCCTTGATGGAAGGGGTAGGGAGGACAGCAGTTGGATATCACACAAAATAATAGGATCTTAGAACTATAGCCGTTTATTAAATAGCTGATACCAGGGATCTATTCAGCAGAGGTGGGTCTACTAGAGGAGGAGAAAACAAATGAAATCACTTTTGGATACCTAAACCTTCTTAAATAACATGTGCAAGCTGGAGGCATGAGACCTCAATCCAGGAACCTAAACTTAAATGGTCTCGTAAGTTGAGATCATGTCTGCCAAAGCTTACCCAAAGACTTGGTTGAACTTCGGGCACAAACATTTTTTATTTATCCTCTCATTTTTTCATTTTGTACCACTAGATCTGGGAATAAATTCAATCTGTCATTTACTAGCTAACTGATTAGATTTAAAGATACTAAATTTCTCTGAGCTGCAGTTTCCTCATTTACATTTCATAGGGTTCTTATGGGGGTAAATATAGTAAATGGTAGACAATTCTTTTTACTTTTTAAAATTTTATTTTTATGTTACTCTCATATATTTAGGCTGAGGGGGTGTGCAGTGAAGACAGCACATATCTTAGCTTTTTCTTTTCATGTTGATCCATTCTTATGCTTCAACCTATTATTCTATTGCTCTCCTTCTCAACACAACTCAGTTTTAAAAAAGAAAATCCTCACTCAGGACATGCTTTTTATTTATTTTAGAGATAGAGAAAGGGAGAGGGAGGGAGGGAGGGGGAGAGAATGAGGGAAGGAGAGAGAGAGAGAGAGAGAAAGAGAGAGAGAGAAAAATCGGCTGTCTTGTGTATGTGCCCCGACCGGGTATTGAACCCACAACCTGGGTATGTGCCCTGACCAGGAATCAAACCCACAGCCCCTTGGTGCATGGGACAACACTCCAACCCACTGAGCACACTGGCCAGGGCGCAACTCAGTTTTAAAAAATTACTTCAAGAAACATGTTGGCTATTACTCAGCCCAAGTAAACCAGGTATATATTCTCCAAATGAAATGGCAGAATCCTTTCCTATAATCTGGATCTAATATATATATATCTTACAAGCTCTATGTCATCTGCCAAAAAGAGTATATCTTACAAATATAATTCCTAAATTATCAAAGCTTTAGGCACTTATCCTCACCAGTCTAAGATTTTTCAGCAACATTAAGGATAGGCTATCTCAAATAATTTATGTTCCTAAAACAACAACAACAAAAAACATTCTTTTCAGTTTTGGTTCCAGTCTCTAATACGATGGAATTGGCATATGTTAATATTTATATTCATGTAAAGTCTTGTGAGATTTAGTTTTCAGACATCACTCTGTCTTTCAAATGGTATCTTATGTATCTGACGGTATCTATAATTGTTTCAGGAAATCTAAATACTAGAGATAGCAATCACACTGCCAAGCTCTACTTCTAGACAATCCAAAGTAGAAGAACTATCTTCCAACATGCTCTACATTGCCTCCAAATATGTGTATATGCTTAAACATACGCTCACCTATAAAATTAACTATTAGACCTTTAAACTATTTAGCTTCAATTTCTGAAAGAAAAAAAACCTCTTTGCTTGCAGTTAGCTGAGAGATCTTTCTAGTTAATGAATGAGGGCATTCTACTATTTCCAGAAGATTCTAGAAAATGGAATACAAACCCAATATAAACTATTTCTGAAAAAAGTACAATATAGCACAATATTTTTACCACTTTGATACATAATTGATATTTATATTTCAGAATACTTTAATTTTTAAGCAAATCTCAAAAGTTAACTAATCCTATGGCAACACAGAAACTCTATTTACTAATCTTACCTTCGAAGAAAAGGACTAGGTTGTATCTCTCTAGAATAATTTTGAAAAAAGAAAAACTTTCATTCTATTCCATATTTATTAATTAACGGAGAAGAAAAACAAAGGTGTAGAAAAAAGAAAGAAGAAAAAAGAAAGAAAGTTATAGCACCCAGAACATAAACACAAAGATACTGAGGCAGAAAAAGAGAACAGCATACCAAAAATATGTATCAAGTTGATATACAATTGTAAATAGAGATATTGTAAAGGTAATTCATGCATTTGGTGCTAACTAGTTGATTGCTAGGGTTCCCTAAAATTCTAAGGATCTATAATGATGCAACATTTTTACATTCAAGGAACCTATTTTTGTGGCCTAAAAGATACCTGCACAAAGAATCTCCCTCACACCTAACAAGATCCATCCATATCTGAAAACATTATACACTTTAATGTATACACTAAGAATTATTTAGTTGCAAACTGCAACAGTGGAAGTAGCAGCAAAGATGACCAAGGACCTCCAAGATCGTTTCATTTTAAGGTCTATGTCAGATCAATTAACTTATTCACCATCATAGCAAATTTTTTTCAATTTGCTATAATAATAAAATCTTGCTATAATAATAAAATCTTGCTGCTAGACTGGTAACAATGGGACCAACAATTACCTAATTATTAGATAAAAAATGTATTAGGCTCATTTCAATCTGACAAGAATGCCTTTCAATTTAGTTGTCTATTTTTATCATATACATTATGAACAAATAACCCACAAACTCAGGAGAAAGAAACAGTAAAAATACTACAATTCTTTGGAATATCCTGAGAATAAGGGAGATAATATACATGAGAATTTTTTGTTCCCACAGAGACAATTTCATACTAGTTGCTGAAATACAAATACATTATTTACTGATATGTTTGAAATGGTCTGTTCAATAAGTACACTCTAAAAACAAAGTTAAAAAAAATTAGAAGAAATAAATCCTCAAAACATGGTTCACGAAGGCCAAATGTCTGCAGTTATTTAAAAAATGACATCTACCAGGGAAGAAATGATAAAATGGAACACACTAAGAGAGTAAATGATGACAAATCAGAAAACATTTACTATTCTTAAAAGACAGGACAGAAACTTTCTAAATATTAATGAGGAAATTTGAGAATAAACATGCTCTATCAGAGCCATTTAGGAAGATAGTGTTCTAACAAAAAGGCATGGTAGAGAAAGCATTGGTTTATCATGAAACCTGTTTTGAATTTCAGTTCTATCATTTAGCTCTATAACAATGGGAAATTTTATTAACTATTTTGGAATTCAATTTCTTTCTCTTTTAAAAAATGAGAATATTGGTTAACTTCTAAGTTTCCACTGGAAAAATTAAAAATTCTCACTCCTAGGAAATGGTACTAATCTTAAATTTAGAAAAAAACTGTTTTAACTGTAGCTCCTTAGATAAATTGATTACATTTAATTACCTTCATTTATGAAGTTTTAGACAAAACCATTTCTAAAGTCTTTTTTCAGTTTCTACTTCTTATAAGAATCATATTATGAAAAGAAAACTCAAAATGGTCCCTTTGAAATAAAGAGCACATAAACAACTCCTTAGCTGGATCTAACTATCCTATATCCTAGGTCAGTGGTCGGCAAACTGGCCCCTTGAGTGTGGCTCTTCCACAAAATACCACATGCGGGCACGCACATATAGTGCGATTGAAACTTCGTGGCCCATGCCACGGGGCCAAAGAGCCACATGTGGCTCACGAGCCGCGGTTTGCCAACCACTGTCCTAGGTAAATCTTAGCAAAGCCTAACAGCAGCTCGTGGGAGACATCTGTTGCTGAAACTGGGAATTTAGCACATGTGTGAGCTACAGGAATATAGGGGCAAAGTGAATTGTTAATTTGAGAGCAAACAAAAATCTTTTCAATTAGTTCATCAACTTCCTATGTGGCAGAATATACACACTAGGCCACTGATTTATATAACTTGAAATATAGTCACTCATAGGGAGAATGAACAGCTGACAAGAAGCAAAACAAAGAAAGAGACTATCATGAGTAGGATTCTTTACACAAGCCAACAGTTACTAAGAGTACACCTAGAAGATATACTTTCCATACTAAAATTATCTAGTTTGAAAATCTTTAAAATACCCAAACCTTTCTGGATAGCAATAATAAAATCATTAGAGCAAAGATTTAAGAAGATGAGGATCACAGCTCAGTTAAAACGATATATCAAAGATGACAGGAAAGAAATAGAACTATTCAACTTCTATTTTGCTTCTTCCATCTTTTCTCTCAGGAGAATGATTTTTAGACCAGAAAGATAAAAAGCAATGTGAAGATGGATCAAAATGCAAAACAGGTGAAGAGAATGACTGCCTTAAATGAGTTCAAGTCTCTAAAATAAATGAACCACCTCCCTGAAATAGAACTTGCCACTGTAATCATAGAACTACTGCTGACAAATCTGAGGAAAAATAGAAAATCGAAAAGGTACAACAGTGGCTAAATAAAATATCCCAATGTTCAGAACAAAACTTTTCAAGAAAGTGGATTTGAGAAATTAAAAGTAAAGTTGGGTGCAGATCTTTTTAAAAAAATGTAGAATAGCTTAATATACATAGGTTTTGTTAGATCTTAGAAAAGGAATGAACACTTGACGCATCTATAGATTTACTAAATTAAGAAACAATAAGCAACTAATCACATACCTTGTTTTGGAGGTATCAGATTAGCAGATCTGTGTAATACATTTAGAATTTAGTGAAGGCTCTCTAGTATCTTTGTAAACAAGTTGGACAAATGAGGGTTAGAGGATAATACAGTGAACATTAGTAGTTGGTTGAACAACCTCATTCAATAAAACTCACTGGTATAAGGAGAAATCAATTAGCATGCCATATGGGTCTGTGCTTTGCAATTTTACTCAACATTTTTATCTACAACTAGAAGCCCGATGCATTAAGATTCGTGCAAGAATAGGCCTTCCTTCCCCTGGCGGCCGGCATGCGGCGGGGCTCGCTCCGGCAGTCTGTGCAGCAGTGGCGGAGGCGGGGAGGACTGGAGAGGTTGGGTGCGCTAGTGCGTTTCACTTTCCCACTGTGAAAGTGGGATGCAACTGGCCCCCTTCCTCATCCTCTTCCTCCTCCGCCCTCCCTCCCTCCACGCTCATTGCCCCTTCCCTATTGATTTGGCAAGATAGGGAGGAGGGAGATCTGATAATTTGAGTTACTGTGTAGGTGGCTTCTTTCATCTATTCAAAACAAAGCTGAGCCACCTGCCGCTGCCACCACGGCTGCCACCATCACCCCTTGGCTGGCCCAGGTCTCCCAGGGCACACTAACTGTGCACCGAGTGAGCTCCAGCGCGCATCCACACCCGCGGGGCTGCTCCAACGCTAGGGTTTTGTTTACCAGAGCAGCAGGGCAGGGGTGGGGTAGAGGGAGATGCCAGACACCGGGAGCTACGACCTCAGGCACCAGAGGGTTGCCTCTGAGGCCAGAGGCTGGGCCACAGGGAGGCTGCAAGGATGGTTGACAGGTGTGGAGCGCAGCAGGGAGGCCCTGAGGAGGCGTGCTGCCCAGAGGCCCAGAGTGGCAGGGGGCGGGGCTGCTGCCACCTTTGTTGGGTTAATTTGCATACTAGCTCCTGATTGGCTGTGGGGGCGTCATGAAGTGATGGTCAATTCACATATTTCTCTTTTATTAGATATGATAGGAAGAAAATCTTTTATAGCCTGCAGTAATTGGATAGCTTCCTATCTGGGAGATAATGGAGAAGATCCTGTAATCAGTTCATAGTAGATGGTCAATACATATTTGTCAAGTTATATCACAACTCTCTGTAACAAAGGTTCACTCCCAGGAACTCGGGGTAGAAAATCTATATCAGAGATTAAAAGGATACGAGACACTTGACTCATCTAACATGTACCCTGGGAACTTATTTTGTGTAATTTCATCACAAATAAGCTGTAACAAGCAGTGTCCAAATAGAGCTTAAAAGAAGTACTTTTAATTTCCTCTGTTAGATTTTAAGATAAAAACAAAACAGTGGTATTTGAAATCAGAGCTAAGCAGACAGTGAGAACTAATGGAAGAAGCACTACTCCATCTACCACCACTATTATAATTACCACTAACGCACACTTAAACCGCATTTACTATTGCCAGAGCCTGTCCTAAAGGCTTAGATAATCATAAAAAACACACACAAATATTATACCCATTTCACAGACAAGTAATCTGAGGCTTAAGGAGGATAAGTAGCAAGCCCAAAGTTACTCAGCTAATAAGTAGCAGAGCCAGGATTCAATACAGGCAGATTGGTTTCAGAATGTGTCCTCTTAATCACAACTATATTATAATACCAAAGGCTTCTCCAAATCTTCAAGTCCAAAAAATAGTATTTTTAAGCCTGCAAGTTTTTGTTTTTTTTTTTTACCATTTTGCATTTAAACAAAGCCTATTACCTTTTACTTTCATGAAAGAGCTTCAAGAACTCTATAAACCTGTGTAAGAGGTGTCATCCCATTTGAATTACCAATATACATGGGAAGAGGAATACTGAAGGTGTTACTCAGATTTTAAAAAGTGAATAAGCAGAAACGTAACAAAAAATAAAGAGAAATAATAAGTGATTTTACTCTTTCTCAAATAGGTTCTCAGAATCCCAAGACAAACTTGCTTATTAGTCAGGTGACCAGTACTAATCTTATTGTTAAATGGTCCTTATTCTAAACCTAAATATATTCCTCAGGTATTTGAATTTCTGTTTAGTTACTGACTATAAAAAGAAATGGAATATAAATAGAACTGGAAGTTAGAAATGATTACCTGAATAGAATGAACCCAAGTGATTCTACTGCTGCCCTTCTGACATCGTCATTAACATCGCTCACCTGGGAAAAAATTTAAGAATGATTACATTATACCATGCATTTTATTACCAGATCAAACTTATAGGAACCAACATCATTCAAATATACATTAGACCTCATTAATATGTTATTCTTTTATTAGAATGTCTTTCCCCAATTTAGAAAAACTTGTCTGAGAATGTCTTTACTTCAGGGCTTACAAGTTTTAAAACTTGGTGGTGTTTAAGGTTCAGAACTACTTCTAAAGACTATTTCAGCTGCATTATGGCTTTTGTGGGCTACTATGAAATCCTAACCATTCCTTCAATGTTATTTTCAAAAACTTATGTCCTAAGGTTCAAGCAAAACGCAAACATTTAGAACATACCACATTCTACACTGATAAAGGATAAACTACTAGTAAGTACTGTGGGATGTGATTATCTCTGGGAAGGAGTTATGGATAGTTTTAAGCCCATTCTGCATGGGAAGTATTGACCTTGGGTTTATCTCCTCCCAGCATCATGAGAGCAGAAACCTACTGAGTTAAGACATATGTGGGGTGCTTGCTGTGTTACCAGGCAACAGTATTTATTGTTGAGAAGCTATATTTGGATTAGGAGGACTGAGTGGAAAAGCCTCTTGAAAAACATGGGCATTGGCTTTCCTGTGTAATGTTTTTCTTGAAATAGGGCATGTTCCTTAGGGGAGCCTGAAAGCTAGCTTCCCAGGCTGTGAAAAGAAATGGTTCCTATTGTTCATTAGGTTTCCTGGTCCCAGGGCTGCTGCACAGACTCACATAATAGTCTTGTCTCTTCAATGAGGGTGCCCCTTGGAGTTTCAGAAGTCATTGCACCTGAATGACTTTACGGATTTTCATTCAAACTGACAGACTGTTATCCTGTCCTTCATCCTTCTGAAAAACTATGTGAACCTGATGCTTGGATACAGCTGATCATGTCCTGTGAATGAGAATCTGAACCTGAGACCACTGATAGTGGTCATGTGATGTAGGTGCTGCACTCACCTAGACATGTAGGGTCCATTTGCAAACTTTCCCTTCCATCCCATCCCCAAGAAAGATCACAGTACTTACAGCAACATGTAGCAGGCGTCGTATAGCTTTGTTGTTACCCGAGCCACAGTAAGCCATGGCTACGGTATACATTCCAGACCGTCGAAGAATTGGGTCCTAAGAAAACAATTCAATATCAATCACCAACTTATTTCAAACAATAACTTCTATAGACTAATGGGCATAGTTGTATGCACTGGGAGAGTTTGTTTTAGGTAGGAAAAGACGAATTCAAGAACTATTTTGTGGTTGGTATTTTCTAAATGAATGGGGAAATAAGACTAACATGAGGAATTAACTGCTTGAAATTCCCAACATTCTGTGAAACATAACATGCCTGTTCTGCCTCATACATTCTAGAAAGTATAAACTCAGTATCAACATCTACTGCCCTGTGACACTCAACTTCCATTTATCAAAGGGACACAAAGAAGCCAGTTTCTATTCCATATTCTAACTTGCTTTTACTTTATTATTTAATTTGTTGGCACTGAACACTGAGTAAGAAATACAGAGGTCTGATAGTTGAGCAAAATAATTAGTCATTTTATCAGTAAATTATAGCAGTGGTTCTTTTTTTTAAATGTTTTTATTGATTTTTAGAGAGAGAGGAAGGGAAAATTACAGAGAGATAGAAACACTGATGAAAGACAGACATCAATCGGCTGTCTCCTGCACGCCGCTCACTGGAGATTGAGCTCACAACCTGGGCATGTGTGACCTCTTGGTTCATGGGTTGATGCTCAACCACTGAGTCACACTGACTGGGCTAGAAATAGTTCTTTTAATCAGATTATAGAGGACAGTATACTGCTGACTACTTATAATAATACCAATGTGAAAAGCAAACAAAAGACAATGGAAAAAACCTCATTCAATTAAGTAAGTAGAGATTGGCACTATTTTTTAAAATGAAAAACAAGGAAGTAAACTTTATCTTATTAAATGATTATGAAATCATCCCAAAAACACTATTTCTAAAAGCAATTAACTTGTAAATTACTAAATAAACATTTTTTGATTTATCTGAAAATCACTGATCTGAAATCTTCATTAAATTTAAAATCATCACCTCCTGTTCACATCCCCTAATCAGTATTTTTGTTTTCTAAATTCTATTAGATTTTATATATCTTATGAAAAGTTGTATTAACAAATGTAGCTAGGTGTTCTGAGGGGAACAGAGATAATTTCTAGTGAAGCTAAGTGTTTTATAAATGGTGGAAATAACTGGAAGGTGAGGGAGTGCCAAGAGAAGAGGATGGATGTGTGATTCACCTTATCACGGCAGAGAGATTCAATGAGAGCATCGGCCTCTTCCATCCTCCCATACATTACTAGTGCAATGCCAACGGCAAGACCACGCAGAATCTTCTCATGTTGAGTTTCTTGTGCATAGCCGACCATGTCCTCAATAGCCTGGGCATTTTTAGAGCCCAACATAACCAAACCTAGGGCCAGGCCAGCTGCTTCCCCTAGTGAGTAAAAAATTAAACAACAAGAGCTATATATATAAACTCAATACAACATACCCTATTGGGAGCGGCATATTAGCACCAACTATCAAAACAACCATTAGCCCTGCCTGCGTGGCTCAGTGGTTAGACTGTCAACCCACTAACTGAAAGGACGTGGGTTCGATTCCGGTCAAGGGCACTTACCTGGGCTGCAGGTTCCCTGCCTTGCTTGGGACACGTTGAGGAGGCAACCAATTGATGTGGCTTTCTCACATCAATGTTTCTCTCCTCTCTCCCCATCCCTTCCAGTCTTTCTAAAAATTAATGGAAAATATTTCCTCCAGTGAGGACTAATAAAAAACAAAACAAAACAACCCAATCATTAGCTTCTGACTGCATTTTTTCAAACCATCTGATAAAAAGGAGGGTATTTTATATAGTTGTATATTTATAGCTTTTTTCTTTTTAAATCTTAACTGAGGGTACCATAGTAACCTACAGTGATTTCAATGGAGACATTATAACATTTTTTCTACATTATCAGCAGATAGTCCTATGACATAAGTAGGTCACTCTAATAAATTTGTGTTTGTATTTACAAAAGTCAGTTATATAGAGATACACACAGGCTATGCCATTTTTAAAAGCCTTTATATTACAAACATTTTTTTGAGTTTGACAAATGGGGGAAAAATCCACTCCCTCTTCAAGTAGAGAATCGTTAGATTTTTAAGAGGCTATACAAATTATAGGTAGAAAATAAATATTACAGTTAAATTAAATAAACCTAAAATTTGTTGTCTTTAGAATCACTTACCTGTCACAGCATCATCCTGATAAAGGTTTGTTTTTAGCAAATCATACACATCCTGGCGTGCAGTCCCCATGGCAGCCAAACCAAGGCCCAGACTGCCACCATGTCGAACAATCTAGGAGAAAAAGCATGGGCTCCATTGATGTAGTACATTGTACTTAAAATCCAAGCTTTAATTCTAATTTCAAAATATATTTTGATATAAATATGTAGAGCAGTTGGCTTAGTTAGAATGATCAAAGGATTTGAAAATCAAAAGGCCAATGGTAACCTCAGAAATTTCAATTTCAAAAGAATGGTGCTTGCTGATACAAAATAATAGTGAATTTAGAAGTGAATAAAAGAAGAAGAAAATGTGGAGTGAGACTATAACTCTCAATACATTTATGTAAGAGGAAGATGACAACAACTAAGAGGAAGTAGCAAGTAACAAGGAAAATTTTTGTTAGGATAGGTGAGACATGAATATGCTTATGGGCTGAGCGGGGAAAGACGGCATAGAGGGAGGCTGAAAAGGAGAAAAAGGTAGATCTTTTAATGGAATATGGAATAAAGTGGGAGAATATGGAGTCAAGAGCAAAAGTTGGTCTTTACTTGAAGAGGGACACCTGGTCATCTGTCATTTTTTTAATGCACCCTATCTTTTTATTGGTGATAGCACCCCAATCTTGCTTGAAGAATACTCCTCCCCCATTGGTTAATCTTGGTGGGACTGTCATTTAAGAAGCTTCTACCTTCTTCTAGCCAAAGTATTGGCCTATGATTCAAAGATAGGTCAACTGGACGCTTTTCTAGAATTTTAATCGTTTTTAAGTGGATTGACCCAAGGACCAAAAACATTTAAGCTCACTCATCCTGACAGTAGGGCCCTGAAGAGACAATTCCATTATTCCTATTATCTATTTCCCTATAGCTACCCTGGCTCTTAACCGTTGTGAGAACTGGTTCATCAGCTTGTCCTTTAATTACATAAGCTACTTCCAATAAATTACTTGTTTAAGTTAGTCAGAGGTGGTTTCTGTTGCTGGCAACCAAAAAGCTTTGTCTGATAAGTAAGTTTTTACCTGAGACCCGAGGAAGTAAGGTAAAGGTATGTGTAAATGTAGAGAAGATCTTGGATAGGGGGCTTACAAACTGGGACAGATGTTTCTATTGGCCTCAACCTTTTCACTAAAACAGGAGGACAAAGTTTTTTAGCTGACTCAGCTACTCTCCTAAAAGGTTTCTAAAAGAGTCTAACATAAACATTAAAGTCTAAAATCCTATTTCAAGGTACCTTAAAATAAGATAGAGCTAACTAAGTTTTTTCAAAAATTGACATTTAATACTTATCAAAGATCAAAAAAAGCAAGAATTCTGATTCCAAAGAGAGGATATGCAATTTCTTTGGGACTAGTTTCCTGCAAAATGATTGGATTAGACTAAATGTTCACTAAGGTCATCTATATAACATTACAAAACTCTAAAGTGTGGGAATAAAACGTGTGTTTTGAAAACAATACTGTTTGGGGACTTCCCAAATATAACAAAATTTCTATTCACTAAAATAATTTGGCGAATGTTTTCCTGGACCCTTAACTAATGAAAATTTAGTTTTCCATTCTAACACTTACATCATTGCTGGCATTCTTAAGCTGATTAAGCAGATAGTCAATTATATCACCTCCATGATTGGCATGAATTAGACCTAATGCATAGAGACCTCCACCTTCCTGATAGGCTGATCCTGGAGAGGTGTCCTTGGGAAGATATGTTGCCATTAACTGTAATGCTTCCTTCTCATGACCCTGTAAATTGGAGCCACAACAAAGGTGTCAGTAAGAGAAAGTAAGAAAAAGAGCTAACATTTTCTATGATTATTGCTTTTCTCCAGCATGTTCACTTGCTAAAAGAGGAGGAGGAAATGGGGCTCTTATACAACTTTATCACTTGAATGAGAGAAGAGCCTTTCAGAGACCCAGTCACATCCTATTTAGAAACAAATGCTTCAATTTTTCCCCTTGTTCTATAACATTTCCCCAAATTCATTTTATATTATGCAAACAACTTATTTCAATTCATCCTTTGAGAAATGGCTTAATTTTCATAGGAAAAGGATTTCCACCTTTTATTAAAAACCAACACATTTATATGTACTTTAATATCTTACTTTATCCTTCCCTATAAGAGGACTGATTTAACAAAATGTACATGTCAATGAATTATAGTAAACTTCTACATTTTATTAATTCCAGAAAGACTGCTCTGTTCTAATGCCTATTCCCACTGATCAGTGTATATTACCTTGTGAATTACACCCAAACTGGCTGTAGCTGTAAATTTTGCCCAGTTAGTGGCCCTGGCCAACCATTCCAAGTTATCTCTGTAAGAAAAGAAAATTAAGTAATTCTACTGAAACCAATTCCCCAGGCATTTTACAATTCTAAAGTCAAAGCATTAAAAATTTACCTTGAACTATTACAAATCTTTCACTGTATGGATCACAAATTACTGCTGATTCTATTTTACCTAAGTTGTTCTTAATATTTTGAAGACTTTTAAAAAATGCATAATATGTAATTCCACTATGAACAAAAGCAAAACTATACTAAATTTCTGAGCTTAATATATTTCATTCAAAAGCTGATACTCAAGCCAATTAATGAAGAGAATTAATTTTGCCTTAAAACAAGTAGGGCCCTGGCTGGGGTAGCTCAGTTGGTTAGAGGGTTGTCCTGATACGTCAAGGTTGCGGGTTTGATCCCCAGTCAGGGCACTTACAAGAAACAACCAATGAATGCATAAATAAGTTGAACAACAAATCTATCTCGTTCTCTCTCTCTAAAATTAATACATAAAAAAACTTAAAGAGAAAGAACCAGCCTCAATTAAAAAAGAAACAAGTAGGCATATGCAATAAGTAAATATATAAAATAGCATAAATAAAATTTAAAATCCAGGACTGGCAGCAGGGGAAGTCTCCAATCCATGTAACAATGTCAACAGAGTTTCTGTTAAAGATGACTGTACAAAGCAGAAATCTTCCAGTATATTTACCTAAGAAACTGGTCACTGGTAGTCCCACAATGCATAAAAGAGTTTGCTATAACAGTTGCCGTATGACATACAGAATTCCGTACTGCATCCTTACAAAAACAAACAGAGTTTTATCATTGGCAGAGTATTCATACATATTGCAAACTTACCCATGAACACACAACCAGAGTCCCTGTTTTATGGTGAAACATGAATGAACTGAACTAATATATTTAAAATAATGGATCTTGGCTATTTCTTTATAAAGATTAAAAACAAACAAGTCGGAGGAAGCAAGATGGTGGCGATATAGGCAGACGCGTCCCAGGTCTTGTCCCAGAGCAAATGGAGTAAGCAGCTGAAACTAATAACACCCACCCCGAATTGGCGAAATTACTCAGCTGGTGAGACGGTTTGCAGCCAGGAAGGGCAGAGCTCCCCTGGAAAGCAGATCCAAGCAACAGCAGCCTCCTGATCACCACACCCTCTGTCTGAGGAACAGCAGCTGTACGTGAAGCCTCCCCCCACCAGCCAGAAGAGCCACCACAGCTGTGAACAACACCCACCAGAGGAGCTGCTGCCAACTGAGGAGCAGCTGCTACCGCAACCACCCAAGGAGCAACCACAGCCCAAGGAGCCACTGCCACCCAGGGAGCAGCCACTGAACGACTCAACATCTAGATATGTCAGTGAGATCAAACATGGGTAGGCAAAGAAACCCCCAAAGGAAAGAAAAGGAGGACTCGCCAGAAAAGCAGCTAAGTGAGACAGAGGCATGCAACATGACAGAAAAAGAATTCAGAATAAGGGTCCTAGCGTGCATAAACCGGATGGAGGAAAAAATCAACTACTTATGCAAGAAGCAAGAAGAAACAGATGAAAAAATCAATAACTTATGCAAGACCCAAGAAGAAATGAAGAGCGATATAGCTGCAATAAAAAACACCATTGAAAGCATCAACAGTAGACTAGGAGAAGCGGAGGACCGAATTAGTGAATTAGAAGACAAGGAAGCAAAACACACCCAAACTGTACTGCAATTGGAGAAAAAAATTAAAAGACAGGAGGAGAGCCTAAGGGAGCTTTGGGACAACATGAAACGAAACAACATACGAATAATAGGGGTGCCAGAACAACAGAAAGATGAACAAGGATTAGAAAACCTACTCGAAGAAATAATATCAGAAAACTTCCCTGAGGTGGGGAAGAAAAAAGTCACACAAGCACAGAGAGTCCCAAACAAGGTGAACCCGAAAAGACCCACACCAAGACACATCATAATTACCATGGCAAATGTTCAGGACAAAGAGAGAATCTTACAGGCTGCAAGAGAGAGACGGAAAGTTACATACAAGGGATCTCCCATTAGATTATCAAATGATTTCTCAACAGAAACACATCAGGCCAGAAAAGAATGGACAGAAATTTACAAAGTGATGCAAAGCAAAGGACTGAACCCAAGAATACTCTATCCAGCAAGGCTATCATTCAAAATTGAAGGGGAAATAAGAAGCTTCACAGACAAAAAAAGGCTAAGGGAGTTTATCACCACCAAGCCAGCAATGCAAGAAATGCTAAAGGGACTGGTGTAAAAAGAAGAAATAAAAAGCTCAGAAAGAAAACAGCCACACAAAAAAAGAAATGGCTACAAACAAGTACCTTTCAATAATAACTTTAAACGTAAACGGACTAAATGCTCCAACCAAAAGACATCGAGTGGCTGAATGGATAAAAAAACATGACCCATACATCTGCTGTCTACAAGAGACCCACCTCATTAGAAGGGACTCACACAGACTGAAAGTGAAGGGATGGAAAAATATCTTTCAGGCAAATGGAAAGGAAAAGAAAGCTGGGGTAGCAATACTTATATCAGACAAAATAGACCTCAAAGTGAAGGCCATAACAAGAGATAAGGAAGGCCACTTCATAATACTAAAGGGATCAATACAACAAGAAGATATAACCCTGGTAAACATATATGCACCCAATGCAGGAGCACCCAAATTCATAAAAAAACTCCTGGAAGATATCAAAGGAGAGATCGACAACAATACAATCATAGTAGGGGACTTTAATACACCACTGACACCACTGGATAAGCCCGCTAGACAAACAATCAGCAAAGAAACAGCAATCCTAAATGACTCACTAGATCAGATGGACTTAATTGACATCTTCAGAACACTTCACCCCAAAGCCATGGAATATACATTCCTCTCAGGTGCTCATGGGACATATTCAAAAATAGACCACATATTGGGTCACAAGCAAAGTCTCCACAAATTCAAGAAGATTGAAATCATAAAAAGCTTCTTCTCAGACCACGATGGCATAATGTTAGAAATAAACTACAATAAAAACAACCCAAAATACTCAAACACTTGGAAGCTGAATAGCATGTTATTAAATATTGATTGGGTTACCAATGACATCAAAGAAGAAATTAAAAACATCCTGGACACTAATGACAATGAAAACACAACAATCCAAAACCTATGGGACACAATGAAAGCAGTCCTGAGAGGGAAGTTTATAGCTCTACAGGCCTATCTCAAAAAACAAGAAAAAATGGTAGTAAATCATCTAACTCTTCAACTCAAAGAATTAGAAAGAGAGCAACAAGAAAACCCCAGAGTGAGCAGAAGGAAGGAGATAATAAAGATTAGAGCAGAAATAAATGACATAGAGACCAAAAAAACAATACAGAAAATCAATGAAACCAAGAGCTGGTTCTTTGAAAGGATAAACAAGATCGACAAACCTCTAGCCAGGCTCACCAAGAAGCAAAGAGAGAGGACCCAAATAAACCAAATCAGAAATGATAGAGGCGAAATAACAACAGACCCCACAGAAATACAAATGATTGTTAAACAATACTATGGACAGCTCTACTCCAACAAACTAGACAACCTGGAGGAAATGGACAAATTCCTAGGAAAATACAACATCCCAAAACTCAATCAGGAAGAATCTAAAAATCTCAATAGGCCAATAACTATGGAAGAAATTGAAGCAGTCATCAAAAAGCTCCCAGCAAACAAAAGCCCAGGACCAGATGGCTTCTCAGGGGAGTTTTACCAAACTTTCAAGGAAGAACTAAAACCTATCCTCCTCAGACTACTACAAAAAATTCAGGAGGAAGGAACACTTCCAAGCTCATTCTATGAAGCCAGCATCACCCTAATACCAAAACCAGGTAAAGACAACACAATGAAAGAGAATTACAGGCCAATATCCCTCATGAACATAGATGCCAAAATCCTCAACAAAATCTTAGCAAATCGGATCCAGCAGTACATCAGAAAGATCATACACCATGACCAAGTAGGATTTATCCCAGGAATGCAAGGATGGTACAACATCCGTAAATCAATAAACGTAATACATCACATAAACAAATTGAAAGAAAAAAACCACATGGTCATATCAATTGATGCAGAAAAAGCATTCGACAAAATCCAACACCCATTTTTGATAAAAACTCTCAGCAAGGTGGGAATAGAAGGATCATACCTCAACATAATAAAAGCCATATATGACAGGCCCACAGCCAACATCATACTCAATGGACAAAAACTAACACCATTTCCCCTAAGAACAGGAACAAGACAGGGATGCCCACTCTCGCCACTCCTCTTCAACATAGTCCTGGAAGTATTAGCCATTGCAATTAGACAAGAAGAAGAAATAAAAGGCATCCAAATTGGAAAAGAGGAAGTAAAACTGTCCTTATTTGCAGACGACATGATATTATACATACAAAACCCTAGAGACTCCATCAAAAAACTACTAGACTTAATACATGAATTTGGCAATGTAGCAGGATACAAAATTAACCCCAAGAAATCTGAGGCATTTCTATACACCAATAGTGAACTTTCAGAAAGAGAGATTATAAAAACAATCCCATTTACCATCGCACCAAAAAAATTAAGCTACCTAGGAATAAACTTAACTAAAGAGGTAAAAGACCTCTACTCAGAAAACTACAGGACATTGAAAAAAGAGATAGAGGAAGACATAAAGAGATGGAAGAACATACCATGTTCTTGGATTGGTAGAATCAACATCATTAAAATGTCCATACTACCCAAAGCAATCTATAAATTCAACGCACTTCCCATTAAAATACCAATGGCCTACTTCAAAGATCTAGAACGAACTCTCCAAAAATTCATCTGGAATAAAAAAAGACCCCGAATAGCTGCAGCGATCCTGAGAAAGAACAAAGTAGGTGGGATCTCAATGCCAGATATCAAGCTGTATTACAAAGCCACTGTTCTCAAAACTGCCTGGTACTGGCACAAGAACAGACATATAGATCAGTGGAATAGAATAGAGAGTCCAGAAATTAGCCCGAACCAATATGCTCAATTAATATTTGACAAAGGAGGCAAGAACATACAATGGAGCCAAGATAGTCTCTTCAATAAATGGTGTTGGGAAAATTGGACAGATATATGCAAGAAAATGAAACTAGACCACCAACTTACACCATACACAAGAATAAACTCAAAATGGATAAAGGACTTAAATGTACGACAGGAAACCATAAAAATTCTAGAAGAATCCAAAGGCAACAAAATCTCAGACATATGCCAAAGCAATTTCTTCACTGATACAGCTCCTAGGGCAGTTGAAACTAAAGAGAAAATGAACAAATGGGACTACATCAAAATAAAAAGCTTCTGCACAGCAAAAGAAACCATCAACAAAACAACAAGAAAACCCACTGCGTGGGAAAACATATTTGCCAACGTCATATCTGATAAGGGCCTAATCTCCAAAATTTATAGGGAACTCATACAACTTAACAAAAAGAAGATAAACAATCCAATCAAAAAATGGGCAAAGGATCTAAATAGACACCTTTCAAAAGAGGACATTCAGAAAGCCAAGAGACATATGAAAACATGCTCAAAGTCACTAATCATCCGAGAGATGCAAATCAAAACAACAATGAGGTACCATCTCACACCTGTCAGAATGGCTATCATCAACAAATCAACAAACGACAAGTGCTGGAGAGGATGTGGAGAAAAAGGAACACTTGTGCACTGCTGGTGGGAATGCAGACTGGTGCAGCCACTATGGAAGACAGTATGGAGTTTCCTCAAAAAACTGGAAATGGAACTCCCATTTGACCCTGTGATCCCACTTCTAGGAATATATCCCAAGAAACCAGAAACACCAATCAGAAAGGATATATGCACCCATATGTTCATAGCAGCACAATTCACCATAGCTAAGATCTGGAAACAGCCTAAGTGCCCATCAGTAGATGAATGGATTAGAAAACTGTGGTACATCTACACGATGGAATACTATGCTGCTGTAAAAAAGAAGGAACTCTTACAATTTGCAACGGCATGGATGGAGCTGGAGAGCATTATGCTAAGTGAAATAAGCCAGTCAATGAAGGAAAAATACCACATGATCTCACTCATTCATGGATAATAAAGACCATTACAAACTTTTGAACAATAATAGATACAGAGGCAGAGCTGCCTCAAACTGATTGTCAAACTGCAGTGGGAAGGCCAGAGAGGGTTGGGGGGCAGAAGGGAGGGGAGTAAGAGATCAACCGAAGGACTTGTATGCATGCATATAAGCAAAACCAATGGACATAAGACACTGGGGGGTAGGGGAGGCCAGGGGATTGTCAAGGGCGGGGGAAAAAAGGACACATATGTAATACCCTTTGTAATACTTTAAGCAATAAAAAAATAAAAAAAATAAAAATTAAAAAAACAACAACAAACAAGTCAAATAGAGCTTTATTTGTGGTTTTAACTTGAGGTCAATAGATTTTAGGTAGGTTAATTTAGGTAGTAGATTTTCTAGTTTTGGTGTTCTGAATAGTTTAACTTACCATTTCTCTAAACTCAAGGTCTCCAAGGTGCTGGAGTAGCTTGAGGAGCAATGCTGCACCTCTTTTGGCACTGCACCTCTGGCAGCCATCAAGTAATCGTGTGTATTTTTAATAAGACTATATTATAAAGATTAGTTTCAAATAATTGTCATAAGTGCAAATTATGTAATTCTGTGTCCTTTCGCCATTTGTAAAAATTGTATTAAAAGTTTGGAGAAGCATATTACATATGCTTTAATCAACTATTTAGTAATGGAATAGTACATGAATTTATTTAAAACCGGGTAAGTTAAGAACCACTGCTCTTAAGTTTGCAATTTAGTGGAAAAACAGACACATAAGCTCTATCAATGTGCTGACAGTGCTTTTGTCCAAGTGCTACGTGTATACATTAAAATAACAAGTGAGCTAAAAAAAAAATGGGGAAAAAAAATCCATTGAACTTCCCAATGAGAGATTAGCACAAGAACAGGAGCTCAATCAATACTAAGTCTCTTTCTTTTTCAACAAGTTTAAGAGTTTCTCCCATTGTTATTTTTATATAAAAACGTATTTCCATAATCAGGAATAAAATGCAACAAAGTATTCAGTAAGAAATAAATATAATTACTTATATTCAACAAATATTTTTTAAAAGGCTCCATTACAGATGCATTTCCTACCTTTGTGCTTTTTAGGATCATGAGATCTGTGTTATTATTTCGTATTAAAAATTGCAGATGTAACTCAATAGCCATTTCACCACTTAAAATTTTAATCATTTTCAAAGTCTGATCCTTGGGCTCTGGACTCTGCCAAAACAATAAACAAAGAATAAAAATTCACAAATTACTGAAATCCACTAAGGCAACTTTATTTTAACAGCCCAAAACCAGTAAAATTCAAATATTTCATACATACAACAATACTCATTTTAACAGTAGGATCTGGAAAACTCATGTATAATTTATTTATTAGATACCATGATACCAGCTTGATGGAAGAATGTAACTCGTTCTGAATTAGCTTCCAATGTAAAATATTTTTTAATATAAAAAAATAAGGTGTAGCTGAACCGGTTTGGCTCAGTGGATAGAGTGTTGGCCTGCGGACTGAAGGGTCCCAGGTTCGATTCTGGTCAAGGGCATGTACCTTGGTTGTGGGCACATCCCCACTGGGGGGTGTGCAGGAGGCAGCTGATGGATCTCTCTCATTGATGTTTCTAACTCTCTATCCCTCTCCCTTCTTCTCTGTGAAAAATCAATATATTAAAAAAAAAAAATAAGGTGTAAAAGAATAACCAATTACTGATGATATATAAGGAAAACTTTTATACAGAGCCAGCTTATACTTTATGTGAGGAACTGCCTAATCCAAACTGACAAAACCGAAAGCATCTTTAATCATCACATCTATATGATCTCATGAAATACCAAGCTATCAATCAACAAAACTATCCATCCAGTTAAAGAACAGCTGAAGTTCATACACCTGAGCATCAGAAACCAAAAGTCCTGATGAAGGAAAAATTTATATCCATTAATATTGCTGCTCTAATACTTAGCTAAGTCTTCTAAACACCATGAATACTAAGAAAAACGAAGACAACCAAATTGCCCACTCTATGATAAGTTGCCATTTATATAGAGGCTATACTTTTTTTCTCCCCCTGTGACAGGTAAGTCAGAGTTATTCTGAATGAAGTTCACTCTTTGGTTAGAATCTAGAGCAAGCATGTCAAACTCTCGGTCCACAACGAATATTTTTGCGCCTCAGCCAATATAATGGTATGTAAGAAACATTTAAATAAAAATTTCATAACTTAATTTTTATAATATCCTGTTATACATAATTACTAATAACGAACTGCAACGTTCACTAATGACTGATTACTATTATCGTGTTGCATTCATTTCCCTTACGCGCCTTATGCGCAGGCACACCATTTCTCTCCACTAATACTAGCAGCAAATATTTTAGCAGTGATTGCCACGTCATTAGTCTTGGACTGACTTGTTTGGTGTGCGTAACAGGAAATATTTCACTTTCGGAGAACAAGAAAAATAGTCTTATTTGCATTACGCTTATTAATTTGTGCAGTTATTCAGTGTCTGGTAAATTAATGTTCAAGAAAAAATATTAATTTTTATTAAAATGTTCTATTATTTTATGTTAATGATTACTCATTTATTTCAGCCCTTTGTATTCAGCATGTCTCTACGAAATAAGCCTATGTTTCTATGAAAATTGAAGCTTTTGTTTTCTTGTGGGCCACATAAACTTAAACCTTGTTTATTTGGCCCATGCTAGCCTTTGAGTTTGACATGCTTGATCTAGAGATTTGATTTCATCTAAGTTAGGTACTTACTGGGATCAGTCTTTAAAATTTTACTTTTCACAGAAAATACATTTTTATAAAATGACTTTGGTGTCAAACCTAGTAATAAACCTCCATAAAAACAGGTGTATAACACTTTAAAATAATTTACAATATACTGTGGGAATATATGTTAAACAGCATCCATGACTTCAAAAAGCACACTTACCGCTTCTGGTGTCTTTCCTACAAGTACACTACCTGTCTTTTCTTCTGTTTCCATTGACTCACTAAAATGAAAAGAACCAACAGTTACTAATCTGATAAATCTCTTCTGAATAGCATATCTGGGTGATATGTTACCAAATTTAAGATCTGAACTATGTCCAAATTAAATATTTTACAAGGAAAAACGTTTAATCACTTCATAAATATTGCTGTTAAAAAACAGAACAGGCCATAGCCGGTTTGGCTCAGTGGATAGAGTGTTGGCCTGCGGACTGAAGGGTCCTGGGTTTGATTCTGGACAAGTTCACATGCCCGGGTTGTGGGCTCAAACCCCAGTGGGGGGGGCATGCAGGAGACAGCTGATCAGTGATTCTCTCTCATCATTGATGTTTCTATATCTCATTTCCTCTTCCTTCCTCTATGAAATCAATAAAAATATATTTAAAAAAAACAGAAAAGGTTCTAATAAGACAGACATGGTTCAGTTATTGAATTTCCTCCAAATATATTCATAAAAATATACAAAACAATGAACTAGGTTAGAAAAATGTATGAGCAACAAAACCAGGTGACAAAGTATCCCCCAAGTTCCCCAAACAAAGGTGGAGATACACCATCAATAGCTTACAAAACCAGTTTGATGTGAAGCAGTTGGGCTGCAATAACTCTCTATTTTTTTAAAATATCTTTATCGATTTCAGAGAAGTA
This sequence comes from Myotis brandtii, assembly GCF_000412655.1. Classification (NCBI taxonomy): domain Eukaryota; kingdom Metazoa; phylum Chordata; class Mammalia; order Chiroptera; family Vespertilionidae; genus Myotis; species Myotis brandtii. The sequence goes on from NW_005370965.1 coordinate 1,789,081, forward strand.
GGGAGAGGGAGAGATAGAAACATCAATGATGAGAGAGAATCACTGATTGGCTGCCTCCTGCACACCCGCTACTGGGGATTGAGCCCACAACCTGGGCATGTGCCCTGACCAGAATTGAACCATGACCTGGTTTATAGGTTGATGCTCAACCACTGAGCCACACCAGCCGGGCTGCAACAACTCTTAAAACTAACCAGCCAACACTCCCTTCTAAGTTGAAGCACTATACTTTGAGGAGGAAATGCTGAGTATAGAATCCAAATTAAAAAGAAAAAAGGTCCAAATAAAAGTGAGAAAGAAAACAGAGCCAGGAGATCTCAGAACATAAAACACCATTTGTTTAATACTTCACAATACAACAGAAGAGGAAATTCTAGAGGGACGTGAAATTACAAAAAGCATCTTAAATGAGACTCTTTTGTAAAAGTTTAGGAAAAACTAATTTCAGGGAAGATAAGTCACAGAAAAGGTCAAAGTAAAATCCCATAAAATACTGTAACAAAAAAATTTTCAGAGGAGGTAAAAGACCTTTTAAAAATTATACAAGGTATAAAAGAATATTACATATCAGAATCAGAAAAACTCAGAAATGAAATAGAACTAGGGGAAAATTAGAAATGAAAGAGGAAAAAGATAATTTCAGAAATGAAGATTAATTCAGAAGGAACAGGTGAGCAAATAACTATGACACAAGAAAAGGAGACAGTAAGGAAAAAAATTTTTAAATAAAAAAGAAACAAACTAAATGTTAGTCTACTAAGATCTGGAACAAATTAAAGATGTTCATTTTCATCACTTCTATCTAATAATGTATTGGAAATGCTAGCCAACGCAGAACAAGGGAGAAAAGGTATAAAAGTTATAAAGGAAGAATTAAAATTTCTAGTCACAGATGACATGACTCCTATGTAGAAAATTCTATAACAGGATCTATAAAAAAATTTACTAGACCTACTAAGTGATTTAAGCAAGGTTAGTATACAAAAATCAATTGTATTTTTATATATTAATAACAAATACTTGGAAATTGAACTTTAAAACATACCACTTGTAACAACTCCAAAAACCATAATATACTCAGTAATAAATTTAAGGAGATATGTGCAAAATTTCTGCACTATAATCTACAAAACACTGAGAAAAACTAAATTAAAGACATATGTATATTTAGTTCTAATAAAAGCACAAAAAGCTGAGAATGTTTCATATTTCTAAATACCTAACTCAAATCTCTGAAATCTAGCCCACCTGCCCCTCCTAAGGTTTATAATTTATTGGGTTAGATGGCAAACATGCTGCCCTACAAGCCCTCCCTGTCAGAAAATCACTTTCACTTCTTTCCAGAAGGGTCCATTTCTCTGCTTTTCCTTAATGTGCCAAGCACAGTGCAAAACAAAACAGCTTTAATAAAACTTTACAATCTATGAAAGCTAATGGTAAAATTTATTCTTAACATATGCAGACTATGAACATTCCACCTATTCCCAAAATAAAATAAAGATTCTTCAATTAGTTCTGATGCAGAAAAAGATACTTATACCTGTCTTTCTCTGATCCCGGAACAGTACCCGTATTGGTGGATCCAGGCACAGAAGGGATAGGGGTGCCAACAGTTCGAAGATTCTGGATTACAGATGACAAAAACTGCTGGCTAGCACTTTCATACAAATCAAAACAAATCTGATAAGCCATCAGGAGGTTGTCTTCCTTCACCAGTTTTTCTAAGATATCACTCACAGCCTGGGGATCATCTAAGAAAATTAAGCACTGAAATACAGATAAAGAACAATTACACAGTAATTGGAAACTGTCTATAAGATACTACTTTAGAGTGACAAACAGTCAACATATAAGAAACTTTAAAATATAAGCATAAGCAAGTTGGGGCAGACTAACCAGCTAGTCTAGCACTCCACTTCTAATTCTGGCATTAATTTTTCCTGAAAATGGAATCGGCCTTCCAAGAAAAATCCATACAAATTATATTCACAGCTCCTAATATTGTGCCTGGCAATGCAGTATTCAATAAGTGGTTGATGAATGAATCTTGGCTTCTTTAAATCTTACTCATAATTTACATTTATGTGATCCTTAACTTGTAATTTCTGCTTTACCATAAATTGTAGTAGTCATTCACTCATTTAAAACACAGTGTATTGTGCTTGGCCAGGACAAGATGCACTAAAATGACCATTTTGAAGCATTTCTCTAACTACTCTTATGATCTGCCATGTTTTAACAAAATAATCATAATAATGTTAGAATTTTTCTTTTAAGAATTAATTTAAAATTTCTTGTTCCTTTTAGTAGCAAATAACTCAATTTTAGAATGAACACATAATCAAAGTTGTTACAAATTAAGAATAAGAAAGAATGGAAAAATAAAAAATAAATGGCAAGTAACAGGGGACTGGCTTAGTGAGGCAAATACATCCACTAAATGACTACTACACAATCAAGAAAGAGTTAGAACAAGAGTTTGTGAAGAGTTAGAACAAAAAAATGTTAAATTGAAGGACATATCTAATTGGTACTGTTTCCCTCCAGCGAAGGGAACTTGGGAGCTAGAAGAAAGGGGTAAGAAGAATTTTCACTGCATACTCTTTGATTCTTTTTGAATCATGTGAATGTATTATTATTTGTTCAAAATATATCTTAAAAATATAAATTTAAAAAGTTTTAAAGGTACAAGAAATAAGAGCTAAAAAAAAAATCCTTCTGAGGAATAAAACTGAAGTACACAGAGGAAGAAGGCCGAGGACAACTGCTGTTTTATATAAATTTTTGAAAACTACTTAAAATGCAGTATTAAAAACTACTTAGAAGCAAATAAAACTCCAAAAATCTATATAGAGAAAACTAAAAGGAAATACACTAAAATGTTGTTGACTTTGGGTGATACAAATGTGGGTATTTTTCTTCCAGCTGTTTGTTTCAAACTTACGTTAAAAAGCATTTTTTTAAAAGCATTAAAAAAAGATGTATTGCCCTAACCGGTTTGGCTCAGTGGATAGAGCGTCGGCCTGCGGACTGAAAGGTCCCAGGTTCGATTCCGGTCAAGGGCATGTACCTTGGTTGTGGGCACATCCCCAGTAGGAGGTGTGCAGGAGGCAGCTGATCCATGTGTCTCTCTCATCGATGTTTCTAACTCTCTATCCCTCCCCCTTCCTCTCTGTAAAAAATCAATAAAATATATTAAAAAAAAAAAAGAATGAAAAAAAAAAAAAGATGTATTAATCTAAGTTTTAAAAATGTATACAGGATGAAAACACATAATGAGAACACATTTAACAAACACAATGTATGATAAAATGTTATGCTCTAAGCAGACTACAAAGATTTACACAGTATGACAATTGTTAAAAAGTAAACCCATGTGCACTTCCAGCCAATAAAATATAATGTAGCCACTGAAAAGAATAAGGTAGTGCCACTGTGCTAATAAGTGGAGGACAAACTAATCTATGCATTACCTTTGAGAAAAGACCTAGGAAAGGAAAGATATATTTTTTGTTTTAGAATATTTTATGTACCGTCTGAATTTTTAAAAAACGTGTAAGCAAATTCATACATGAAAAGAGGTAAGTATACACATATGTGTTTGGGTAATGAAACCAAAGATAATTTTACACTTGAAATTCTTTCTAGAATGATACAACATAGATATACTATCTTTATGTTTTCATCTACCTTTTTTTTTTTTTTACCTTCATTTCCAAAATTTCCTTAAATGCTTGGATTATTTAAAAAATATAAAAAGAATACAGGCAGGATATAAAAGATGATGGACGAAGACTTGAATTGAGGTGGTGAACACATGATAGTGTACAGATGATGTGCTGTAGAAGCATGCACCTGAAACTTATAATTATGTTAACCACCAGCGTCACTCCAATAAATTCAATAAAAAGGGGGGGAAAAGAATACATAGATTATAACAAAATAAGCTTTTAGTTTTGTGAGATTCAGTTTCTTATAGGTAAAAAGGAATGTAAACTATATACCATATCTTTATAGGGCTGTGGTGAAGATCAATTGAGATAGTAATGCAATCAAATGTAATATTATGTATTATAGTGAGGCACAGCCCAACAGTACAATGTAAAGTAATATAATGTAATTACCTGACAAACATTGATAAAATCGGGTTTCTCCAAGTTCATGTAGATTTTAACTAGAACTCTTAGTACTTTATTCCGAAACTGTTTATTCTGCATTAAAGACATGCAGAGCTTGAGGCTATAAGCTAGCATTCCTGAGACATCATTCTGAAAGAAATAATTTAAAGATATATCATAATCTGATTACGTTACAAGCAGGGAAAGTAGGTATTGTTTCATAAAACAAGTTTTATCTATATAAAGACGTACACTGGGATGTCAAAGTAAGATGCATTTCTTACTCTGCTTTATTCTTTTTTAAAACATTTATCACCCCCTTTACGTTATATGCATGGGGTAGGCAAAAGTAGGTCTACGGTTCCTCTGTAATTATTTGCCTCGCTGCCTATTCCTCCAATGTTCCATTTGGGCAGGAACTTTGTTGTTATCTCCAATGCCTAGAATAGTCTGGCACATAGCAGGCCAGTGATGGCGAACCTATGACACGTGTGTCAGAGGTGACACGTGAACTCATTTTTTTGGTTGATTTTTCTTTGTTAAATGGCATTTAAATATATAAAATAAATATCAAAAATATAAATCTTTGTTTTACTATGGTTGCAAATATCAAAAAATTTCTATATGTGACATGGCACCAGAGTTAAGTTAGGGTTTTTCAAAATGCTGACACGCTGAGCTCAAAAGGTTCGCCATCACTGTAGTAGGCACTCAAAAGAAAAAAATCTTTGTTGAACAAATGAAAACAAGTATTTTCATTCTATTCACATGAAGACAAGGAGAGGGTATAACTACACAAAAATGAAACAGTAAAACAAGGGCCATTCTATCACATTGGGTGGTTCATTCATTTACTCATTTAAACAAATCTTACCACTGCTATTCAACATTGCCTTGGGCTTTGGGGATACAGTAGTGAACAAGGCACAAAATACCTGTCCTTATGGAGGTTATAGTCTGGTAATAAAGATAGACATTAACTGCCTAATAATACAATCAATTAATTACTATAGTGGTGAACACTATGAAAAAAATACAGGTCTCCAAGAGATTAACAAAAGAATTGGATCTAGTCTTTGCAGTAGGGATTGAGGAGAGTATGGGTGGCAGGAATTGATGGAAAGCTCTGTAAACAAGTGACAGTTGAGTTGAACTCTGGACCTTGAACAGAAATAAAGCAGGTAAAGAAAAAAGGAAAATAATTTTGGCAGAGGCATTATTTTTGGCAAGGGGAACAAGGCAGGGTACATTTAGGAGCTGAGAGGAGGTCAAAATGGCTGGAGTGCAGAGAGCTCGCAAATGGAGAATAGCAAGTGGACATGCAGATCAATGTCCACTCAACTCAGTCTTGCATCTTTCTGACCGTTTTGGTTGATGATTTACAATTGTCATAATTATTGCAAAATATTCCCAACCAGAAATCCAGTTTGTAATTTTAGTCATAAGTCTAAGAATATAGCAGTGTATCAATATAGTCTTCTTAGAAAGGGCAGGATAATTAATTCAACCTCCTCATGCAAGACTTTAAAGGAATAAATACAGTAAGATAAAAGTAGATATTCGGTGAACACAAAACACAACCAAGGTTCTTATATAAATTATAAAAATAAAGCATTAGGGCAAAAGAGCACCTTATTATTTCTAAACCAGATTTTCTTTTCACTACCTATGAGATTCTATTTTAATAATTTCCTTTGCTGATTCCTCACCAAAAACAATCTCTAAAATCATATCATCTACCCACCGACTCCAATATAGTCTTTTCAAAGATATCCAGTCTTCGTGTCTCCAGAGCAATGCCGATAGCTTGCTTATATTTGTGATCATCCAGACATCGCTGGAACATTTTATTCACAATGCCTTCCAATCTCTGATCAATTGGTTTTCTTTCTCCTTCAGGCAAATCTGCATTTTCCACGCACTGTTTGGTATAGTGATCAATGCATTTTGCTATGAAGAAAATAAAATAACTCTGATCACCTTGTAAATTGGGCCAAACTACTAGAAAGGACAATGTCAACATTTATAATCATAAAAACGTATGGGATGACTGTAGATTAATAAGCACATTTTAATATTTTTAAATGCTAGAAGTTATACATTCAAATTAATATTCTTCCCTCATAACAGTTATATTGGAGGGCTACACATTAATTTAATAAGGCTGATATTATTGAAAACATTTCTATCTTGTTACTTTATTTTGACCAAAATTATATTAAACAACTTGACTAAACTACTTACTCAAAAGAGCTGGCTACAAATAGCTGTTTTACTTTCAAAAAACAAACACTTGCTATTATTGATGATATTAAAAAAGACCTATTGTAGCAATTATCACATGGCAATAAATTATTAGACTTCTTTACAATGAAACTATTAGCTCCTTGAGAAAAGTGACTGTGTCTAAAGCATCTTTGTAGAATAGTGGTGAAATGACCTGAATTGTGCCACAGGTTCTAGAGACAATTCTAAAGATTTCCAAAATTGTAGCACACTAACTGAAATAGTCATTGTCTCAATGTGAGGTGGGCAGAAGCTACTCACACTCCCTCACCCCAGGAGTCTAAAAATTCATGTAATGGTGTATGTGCACAAGTTGGCTTTCACATTCACAATAATTTGGGTGGAAGGGGAGGATGGAGCCACATACTGAAGGGTGCCAATGGTGCACTTGATAAAAAACACTTAAGACCCAGCCAGTTTTTCTCAGTGGTTAGAGCATCGGCCCAAGGAATGAAGGGTCATGGGTTCGATTCCAGTCAAGGGCATGTACGTTGGTTGTAGACTCAATTTCTGGTCACGGTCTGGATGGGTGTAGGAGGCAACCAACTGACGTGTCTCTCTCACATCAATGTTTCTCTCTCTCTGTCTCTCCCCGTCCCTTCCACTCTCTCTAAAAATCAATGGAAAAAATATCCTCAGCTGAGGATTAACAAAAAAAACACCCACACACAAAATAAAAAAAAACAAATAAATAAAAAACCCACTTAAATTTGTTTACAATTTTTACCACTTTGCAATCACACCACGAACTTTTTAGGAAAAAACAAAAACGAGAATTTCCCTAAGCCTTCTTCTACCTTCATATTGGAAGATAGCCACCCATTTTGACTGACATATGCAATAGTACCCTCTCTACTAGTATAATTCATTGCCTTGTCGCTATCTCCTTTAAAGAGAAGAAAGGCTACAAGGACAGTTGGAAACTATAGCCCCAGGAAACAGAAATGATTTGAACTACCATAAAGAACTACTGTTGAGCCTGGCTGGTGTGGGTCTGTGGTTGAGTGTTGACTATGAACCAGGAGGTCATGGTTTGATTCCCAGTTGGGGCACATGCCAAGGTTGCAGGTTTGGTCCCTGGTAGGGGGTAGGGGGCAGGAGGCAGCCAATCAATGATTCTCTCACATCATTGATGTTTCTCTCTCCCTCTCTCCCTTCCTCTCTGAAATCAATAAAAAAATATTTTTAAAAAGAGGAATTGCTGTCTACTAGATGACCCATGTTAATGGATCTATAACTTCAGGGGAAGCAAAGAATTTTTATTTTTATTTTTTTAAATAGCAACAAGATTTTATGGTTAGGCAAATCAACAAAGGTTACAGTGAGCTCCAAGTTATGCATCTAACTTCTGAAGAGACGATGGACCTGTTTGTGGCATCACAGGGTTTAAAGTGACGTCTGCTGACACCCAAGGGGACTCATGAGAGTGACTGCAGTTTGCTCCCAAATTAATAGGCTTAGAGGAAACTGCAGGGCTGAGGTACATTTCCTAGAGAGCTCATGTCATAAAAAAATACATAAAACATGAATTTGTAAAAGAGTTAAAAAAAAATACTGTCGCTGTTTTAATATCTCCTGTTCGTAAGTGAGGCTGGTGTGTCAGTACAGGCTGCTGACGTGTGGCTAAAACTCGAGCCTGAATCTCACCCAAGGAAACCTGGACCACAGTGGAATAGACAGGAAGTCAGATATTCAGAGCGGGTGGTCTCCTGTGAAACACAGGTGAGTGTACAACAACTCCGAGTCTCCCGTCTCCTGTGCATTCCACAGGGAGAGGCCCCTCAGATCCTGAACTAGGGGCAGTGTCTCACTCGCTGCCGGAGCGTCAGCGCCCTGGAGACTAGGACTTTTATTAAAACTAATAAAAGGATAATATGCTAATTAGGGCGGACACCTTCCAGACGACCTTCCAGATGTCCTTCCGGACAAGGCCGCGCGGCAAGGGCAGGCACAGCTGCGAAGGGCCCAGGCTCAGGCCGGCAGTGGCAGCAGCCTTGGGGTAATGGGGGCGGTGCCTTCCCCTGATCCGCCAGGTCACCTCCCACAGAGGGAGGCCAGACTGCGGCTTAGGCCGGGGGCCGAGGTAGAGGTGGTTAGGGGCAATCAGGCCAGCAGGGGAGCAAGTTAGGGTTGATAAGGCCAGCAGGGGGGCAAGAAGGTAGGGGTCAGGCCAGCAGGGAGGCAAGTTAGGGGTGATCAGGCCGGCAGGCAGAGTCAGTTAGGGGCGATCAGGCAGGCAGGCAGGCGAGCGGTTAGGAGCCAGCGGTCCCAGATTGGAGAGGGTGCAGGCCAGGCTGAGGGAGCCTCTAGTTGATAATAATCTGACTTAAGTTTCTCATGTAACAGTATGCTCATTGGGCTAGAGATAACCATATCACTGAGATAACTAACTCTGTTAAGTTAGCTGTTTCAGAATCATTTTTTAGATTCATTCTTAAAATGTTTTGTGAGATGTCCTCATCATTGCTGTTATTATCACTGTTCATTATGATAAAAAATAAAGCACAGAATTGGAAATTAGATCTAAAAGAGCCTGCATAAAATTACTGGAGAAAGATTACGAACTTTCAATTAAAATAAAATTTGGCAACAACAAAAATAACTCAGAAAAAAGATGCTATATACACTAGAGCAAGAAAGAAGCTGACGAGATAAAGCATTAGTACATGGAAGATAATTACCTATAATAGTCTCCACATATTCAGAGTTATCATTGACATTGAAGAGGTCACCTGCTCCAAGTGCATAATTCAGAGACTCCTCAAAAGCCCCCAGGTGATAAAATACTTTAGATGCCACCAAGGCTGCAAACTGCCGACTCCGGAAACCTTCATCTTCATACAAAACTTCTCTGAAAGAACAGGAAGTATAGGTTTAGTTCAAACTCTGGTTTTCCTTAAAAATCCCAAATCTAAATATTCAAGCCACAATTTAGTAGCAGCAAATTTCTAAATGAATATAAACCACAAGATCCACATCTACAGATACGTTAAGTTGTTCTACTTTATTTCAATTTATAGAAATAAACTTCTTACATTTTGTCTACAGACTCAGAAATTTCTGCCCAGAAGTCATTGACAACTGCATTCAATTTGTGTAGTGCAAATTCCTGTAGAAGATAAAACCAAAATTCAATTTTGAGACAGACTCAACATTACACTTCCTTAAAAACGTTTCCAACAAATCAATGGCCAAACTGTCATATTTACTAAAACTTTTATTAATCTATGACAAATATAAAAACTTACCAACATATTTTCTCTTCAGTTTATACATTTCCTTTGTCTTCAATCATCAAACATCAGACTACCATATAATGTCATTCCTTAATATAATGAATATTTTTTCTTCTTTGAATATACAAGGTTGACGTGAGTTGCTAGTTTGAATATATATATGTAAATGAATTCAGGTGTCTAGAGCCACTTGAATTATATTCCAAATTTTTGTCAAATGAAAATTTAAAATATGGGACACAGAAGAAACAAACTTTTACGTGTTGTTGATAAACTGAGGAGTGTGGATTTATGGTGTGGGGGGTGCTCAGGTGCCATACTGAGGTTTATTTGCCTTAGTTTTGTTAAACTCTAGGGAAAACCAACTGCTGTTCTCAAAGCACTGTCCTCTAGGGCTAGATTTCAACTGACTGGGTATAGGCTGGGCAGGATGGCTATTTTATTTTATTTTTTAATTTAATATTTTATTGCTAAAGTATTACATATGTCTCCTTTTCCCCCCATTGACCTCTCCCAGGCTGCTCCCGCCCCCCAAGAATGTCTATTTTAAATGATGGAAGATATACAGACACCACTAAATTCAGAGAGCTTCACCATATTTGTACTAAGCCAAATAAATTTTCCTTCAACTCATACCTTAAGCTGCGGTTCTTCTTCATCCAGAAGAGAAATAATTCCAGCTATAAGACAAAAGATATATCCTGATTATGAAATATATGATAAAAGAGAAACTAACTTAGTAAAAAATATGATAGTTAGAAAAAAAGTATTTTTTGAAGGGTGACTTCAATAGAGGAATTATTATTTTTCTTTAAAACTATAAAGGTTTATATTTCAAACTTTAAGAATTAACTGTTATCAAACTCTCATAACACGACATATATCACATTGTTTGCCTAATTCAGTGGTTTTCAAAGTATGATCCCTGGACCAATACCATTAGCATTACTTGGGAATTCGTTAAAAATGCAAATTTTTGGCCCTATCCCACATCTACTGAATCAGAAATTGTGGGGATGGGGTCCAACAATGGGGCCACAAGCCCTCCTAGTGATACTGATGCTTGCTATAGTTTGAAAATCAATGGCCTAATTTACTGAGCAAAAGGGGAAACTTTCCCATATCCTATCCTATATAATAAAACCCTAATATGCAAATCGGCCAAACAGTGGACAGACTGTTCACTGATGCACACTGACTACCAGGGGCCAGATGCTCAACACAGGAGCTGCACCCTGGTGGTCAGTGCACTCCCACAGGGGGAGCACCGCTCAGCCAGAAGCCGGGCTCATGGCTGGCGAGCGCAGTGGAGGGGGGGGGAGCCTCTCCCGCCTCTGCAGCAGTGCTAATGACCCCTCCGAGGGGTCCTGAACTGTGAGAGGGTGCAGGCCAGGCTGAGGGCCCCCCCAAGTGCACGAATGCCGTGCACTGGGCCTCTAGTAATATTAGAATAATATTAGTCACAAAATACACCAACAGTTAGTTATATAGTTATATACAAAAGAAGGGACTATAGTCATCAACTCACCAGTGTAGAATACTTTTTTAAGTATGAGTTTTTTTATTTTAATTATTTCAAGATGCCTATATAAAGGCTTCACCTTTGTATCACAAGTAAACTAGATTTTGCTAAATGATGAGCAATCTTACTTATTCTGACTTTAACTACCCAAGCACAGTATTCCCCATATGACCTTGAGGTGCTAGCACTAACACTGGAGAGTAAAGAAAGCAACTGCCCTCTCCAAAAAAAAATGCGCCTTCAAATACAGTCATATGTGAAAGGGAATATTAGAATAAAGTAAAAGGAAACCAAACTGTCTCTCAGATACCATGTAGGTCTAAAAATCATTCTGGAATGCTGAGTTGAAATTGTGATTTGATTAAAAAGTGTCAAGGCAACTATAACCATTTCTAGCTGATAAGTGTAGGTTTGCTAAATAGCTTCAGCAGTCTTTAGAGAGCCTTACAGAAAAGGATAAAAAATTTAGCAAACAAAACTATGCCATGGTGCCAGCTAGGGCATACTATTACATAGTCTAAAAGTATGAAAGCAGATAAAAAGAACTTCTAGGTTGGTATGACAAGTCCAGAACAGAGACTGAACTGACGGCATTGAAAGAAGACAGGTCAAAGAATGAAATCAGTGTGTGTGTGTGTGTGTGTGTGTGTGTGTGTGTGTGTGGGGGTGTAGGGGGTGGGGGGTGGGGGGGTTGTTGCAAATCCATGATATGGAATAGCTGATAAACAAGAATTCTTTAAATGTAGAGCAGATCATCAAAATACTAAAAAGGCTACCCCATTCCTATCATCAATCAATAGTGTGTTTTGAATTGCTTTTACCAAAAGAGGAGACAGATTTTCCTATACTCTGCTGACTGATTTCACTTCTGATTAAGTTGTTACACAGTTGTCCTGGCTTAGAAATAAAACCATTGTCTGCAGAACACACCTAAATCAAATACTCTACACTCCACACATGAATATTTTCCATCTTAAAAACAAAACAGCACTCTCCTCTAGAGGGGGAGAGGAAGCAGGAGATGGGAAAGATTAAGGATGCTAAAAAATCTTGTAACAGGAAATAGCTTAAAAGTTGAAAATGATTGCCTCTAGGGATGAGAAAGGGGAAAGAGGAGTGGGAGACTCGTTTTAAAACATTTTAGCCAAGTTTTCTTTTATGTGCCTATGTTGTTAAAAATCACAACCCCAAACCCCACTCAATCTCACATCTCCCTCCAGCAAACACCTATCTCTACCTCTCCACTCCCTTTCTTTGTCAGGTCTCCTGAAAAACTTAGCATATATGTTGACCTCTCATTCACTACTGTGTTCTCAGTGCCTAGTGGATAAATGAATGAATGAAGTGACTAATCCACACCAGAGCTGGTATGGTACCTGGGACAGATCCTAAGCCAATGTGAGCCAACCCATGGGAAACAGGGTGACAAAAGGTTTGGAGCAGAAGCTGATATGTAACCCAGTATACGTAACAAGTGATAGTAACAAATACACCCTATAGTATTGTCAGTCTCAGGGTAGGACCTAAAAATCATTACTCCTGCCACACCTGATAGGTTTAAATTATCTGTATTATATTCCCATCAATCCTTTCTGTCTCTATTTTAAACACTCTAGGGCAGGGGTGGGCAACCCCTGGCACGCGTGCCAAACATGGCACGCCAGTAACTTTTGCTGGCACACGAAACCCTCTTATAATCTTCCATTTACAGTTTTTTTCTTAATATCGACTTTCTTATTTTTCAGATAAATTCAGTGTAGGTGCATCTTAGATAAATAAATAATTTTACATAACAAGTTACCTTAAAAGACCATAGACATGGATTGACGAGAGAGGAGAAGAGCAATTTCTTTTTTCTTTTTTTAAATATATTTTATTGATTTTTTACAGAGAGGAAGGGAGAGGGATAGAGAGTTAGAAACATCGATGAGAGAGAAACATCGATCAGCTGCCTCCTGCACACTCCCTACTGGGTATGTGCCCGCAACCAAGGTACATGCCCTTGACCGGAATCGAACCTGGGACCCTTGAGTCTGCAGGCCGATGCTCTACCCACTGAGCCAAACCGGCTAGGGCGGAAGAGCAATTTCTATGCCTCTGCCTTAACTCTCCCTGTCTTCCTAGATCTGACCAGTGTTTTGGTTTCATCCACATATGCTTGTGAATCTTTGTTCTCAGTGATGAATTTTGTTAAGTCTCGTAATAGGAGTAGCCTGACGGATGAAAGTAGTAGCTCGTGCATATCTCTGAATGTCACGAAATATAAACCTGATGTAAAATCTCTGTCATCAGTGATGCAGCAGCAAAAGTCCCACTGATAATATCAAACGGAGTCATAAAGTTTTCTGTCGGACTATCAGTGTACATGTATACATTAAAAAATAAACGTATTTTTCATCATCATATACTGTGTTTTTGTCGCTCGAATGAATTTTATTATTTCTTCAAGGTTCTTCACATACGTACACCTTAAGAGATATCAAGTAGGCGTAACATGTTCTCAAAAAATTAGGGTTGGCACGCAGAAGAATTTAGAGTCAGAGATTTTGCTGGTTTTGGCACGCACTCACAAAGAGGTTGCCCACCCCTGCTCTAGGGGTTGATTTATTCATTCTGGGCATACTTTTGAACTTCAGCCAACTGCTAGGCAACGTTAGTTTCCCGCCCAAAATCCTACCAGAAAGAAAGACAGTAATCAGACAAGTAAACAAAGTAATTACAGGACTGTGATGAAGGGAGGGGACAGCAAAGGGGAGAAAGGCAGCATGTTTTAATAAAATGAGCAGGAAAGCCCTAACCGGTTTGGCTCAGTGGACAGAGCGTCAGCCTGCGGACTCAAGGGTCCCAGGTTCGATTCCGGTCAAGGGCATGTATGTACCTTGGTTGCGGGCACATCCCCAGTAGGGTGTGCAGGAGGCAGCTGATCGATGTTTCTCTCTCACTGATGTTTCTAACTCTCTATCCCTCTCCCTTCCTCTCTGTAAAAAATCAATAAAATATATATTTTAAAGAGCTTATTGATTTGACTTACCTTTAAAAAAATAAAATAAAATGAGCAGGAAAGACTAACATTTGAGCTGAGACTAAAGACTGAGAAGCTAAGAAGTTGAGGAACAGGAGTCTAGAAAGAAGGAACAGAATGTGCAGGGACCCTGCAGTAGGAGAGAAACTGACATATTCCAGGCCCAGAGGGAATACTGTATGATTAAGGTGTAGGGAGTGAGGAAGAGAGTAGGACAAAACAAGGCAGAAGCCCTCGTCGGTTTGGCTCAGGGGACAGAGCGTCAGCCTGCAGATCGAAGGGTCCCGGGACATGTACCTTGGTTTCAGGATCCTCCCCGGCTGGGACCCTGCCTCCCTGTGCAGGAGGCAACCAATCCATGTGTCTCTCTTGCATCGATGTTTCTGTCTTTCCCTCTCTCTTCCACTCTCTAACAATCAATGGAAAAATATCCATGGGTGAGGATTAAAAAAATAATTTTTTTTAAAAAAAAATAAATAATACAATATTTTTTAAAAACCAAGGCAGAAATCATCATGAGGTCTTTGGTTAAGAGCCTGGACTTTAAACACAACGGAAAGCACTGGAGGATTTAAAGCAAAGTAATGATATTATGTGATTAAAGTTTTAAAAAGAAGACTCTGACTACGACAAGAATGGACTGTATGGAAGTAATGGTGGGAAAACAAGAGGCTTAAGGCTGCTGCGGGAACCCAGGCCAGGGATGAGCCCAGGCCTGGGCTAAGAGGTGGCAACGGGTGGATCTGAGATAGAACGAGGCCTTCATTTGCAGGGGGCAAGATACCCGGTGCTCATTTTATCTGTAGATAGCTCTGACTGGTAAAGCTCTCCCTTTTATTGAGCTAAAATTCACCTCCCAGTACAGGTGACAGCTCTTCCAATCTTTGAAAATGACCTAGATCGCCCAGCATCTCCGCCAATTTCTTAAGCAATGCTCGTAAGAAGATGGTCTGGAGCTCCATCCAAGTACAAGTTACTGTCTTCTGGCCACCAGTTGTTTACAACGAAATATTTGTGGGACAAGTGTGGAGGAAAACAGGATGAGATAAGGGAAGGCAGGCAAGAAAAAAAAAAAAAGGCACCAAGGCTGTGGACAGCGCTAACTGAAACAATCCGCCGTGAGGGCGTTTAAGGCCCCCCTAGATCCCGTCTCAAGCGTCATTACAGGAATCTACGGGTACGACGATCAGGTGAGCGAACGACACCTGCTCTGCACGCCCAGTTCTTTCTGCAATGCAGAGTATTTACTGAGCATTTAGCCTCAAAAACCCAGAGCTTGCTTCTCAGCATAAAGCTGCTCCACCCAGCACAGAAGTCCTCTGGGTGCGAACACCTCGCCGTAGGCCCAGACCGACCCGCCTCAAATCCAGCTCCAGGTTTCACTCTAAGGAGCACCGGGCTGAGCCAGGGCCAGGGAAGACTGCTTCGCCGTCCGGCCGCACCGGGGGTCGTCCGTCCCAACCACCTGCGAGTAAGGACTGGGATGCGACGCCCCACGTGGTCCATTTCGGGAGGATTCGAACTAAGGAAAACTCCTCGGGACCCGAGAAGGACCCAGGGAGCACCTCGGGGTCCGGGCACGGGGGTGTGGCGGGAGGGATGCCGAGGCGGGCGACCTGGTGCGATTCCCCCGAGCCCGGCGGGGTCCCAGGGCAGAGAGGCCCAGACGGACTGCCAGTCCCCGGCCCGGGACTGGGCCTTGGGCAGCGAGCGGCCGCACAGGCCGGCGCTCCGCCGGGAGGTGCCCAGTCACCGGCCCTGACTCAGCTAAAAGCCGGCATGGCGGCTCCTCCCTTTCGGCGCCCGCTGCGGTCGCACTCACCGGCTGAGGTGATCATGGCTGCGCCCTGCACTCGCCTGCCCGTTCACTCGCAGTCCGGGGTCCGCAGTGTATCTGTCAACTCAGGACCCGTAGGCTCCGCGGCGCCTCCTCACTGCCCCGGTGCGCTGCTCAGTCAGTCGCCAGCTCGGGCCGCCGGCTCACTTCTCACTCAGGACCCCGACCGCCCATGGACTGTCCACCGTCCCGCCTGCCGCTCCGGCACAAGTCCTCCCCCGGCCTACGCCTTCCGCGCCACTACCGCCGCCCCGACCGGCACGAAAGAATGCACAGAGAGCTCCATTGTTTTCTCTAACCCTTTTTGAGGTCAGAGCTCTCACAGGGTGGGGACACTTGTCGGCACCTGGGATCAGGCTTCACAATGGCCACGCCTAGAAAGAGGCCCCTCTACCGTCACCCGCCATTGCTGAGAAAGGGCTTTGAGGGGAAGTGCGAGCGGTGCGTGCTGCAGCGCCACCTGCTGCGTGGGGGGCCTCACTGCAGCGCCCACCCTGCCAAGCCTTTGGAGGCTAAGGATGTGGCAAAGACCGTTTTCTTTAAAAAGTGATAACCAAAAAGAGTTTAAAAAGCAGAACCCGTCTTCAAAAGAAATCCTCACAGAAATACTTCATTATAAGGAATCCATCATTACTTTATTAAAACGTTGAACAATGGACGTTTTTATTTACATTTGGAATAGTTAATACTGTACATTTACATATTTGAAAAATCGTTAAGTATAAAAAGATATACTGTGAAAAGTATTCCAAAAGCGAGGGGTGGGGGAGAGTCTTCCATTTTTGTTTTCCATCTGCCTGGTTCCTCCCCCCACCCCCCCCCATAGCAATGGGTTCTTGATTTTTAATATATCTTTAGAAATTGGAAATGGCAGTTGTGATTGCCATGTGCAGTCTTATACCAGCTTCAATAGCCATCTTACCTCTATAGTACTAAAGAAAGCATTGACAGGTACTAGTGGCAAGTGATGGCATTTTAAAGTCACTAGCCTTGCATTTAATTGGACAATAATCACTAACGCTTAGTTCGCAAAACACCGTAACCTAGTGGCACAAGTCAATGTTTTGTGGTTGATAACACATTTGAGTGTATGTGTGGATTTTTAAAAAATGAGTATTCTTAAGCTATGGTTGTTAAAGTGTATCAAATGTAATTATTTAACACTTTTGAAGAGCTCCCTTTAAACAGATGGAATGTTCGGGGGTATCATTTTATGGAGGCACTTTGGACAGTCCCTCCCATAGACACTCATGCTCCCCAAACTCCTAGAGAAATCGCAAACAAAAGGTAGCACGTAATGGAAATGAATGAAGCAGGAGTAGAGCAAGAAAATGCTAGCTCAGCAGGATGGTGGATTGCCACTGACACGTAGGGAGGCAGTAGTGGGGGGTGGTGACGGTGACAGAATGAAGAGTGCATGCCCATGTAGAGAGCAGTGACTACTCGGCTCCTGCAGCGCTGCTGTGCAAAAACGCAGGGCTGTTGCTGTAACAGCTTATGATTCTTCCAAGAAAAGCCAAAAATCGGAATTTCATGTGAAATCTTCTGAATTTGCAATGTTGGCAACTTGGACAAAATGGCTGAAGGTGACCAAAAGGTACAAACTTCCAGTGATAAGTCCTGGAGATGTACAGCCTGGTGACTACAGTCAACAACACTGTATTGTATATTTGAAAATTGCTACGAGAGTAAATCTTAAAAGTTCTGATCACAATAAAAAAATTGTAACTCTATGCAGTGATGGATGTCAACTAAACTTACTGTAGTAACCATTTTCCAAAATATACATATACCAGATCATTATGTTGTATGCCAAAAACTAACACAATGTTTTCCTAGCTGGCGCGGCTCAGTGGTTGAGCATTGTCAACCTATGAACCAGGAGGTCACTGTTCAATTCCCGGTTGCACAAGCCGGGGTTGCAGGCTTGATCCCCCGCAGGGGGCATGAGGGAGGCAGCAGACCAGTGATTCTCTCTCATAGATGTTTCTATCTCTCTCTTCCTCTCTGAAATCAATAAAAAAAATATTTTTAATAACATAACACAATGTTTTATGCCAATTGGACTCAATTAAAAGAAATGTTGGCAACTAATTCAAAATGTTTTAAAGTGGAGAGGTGGCCACTTTGCCACCCTTGCTCTTCAAAGAGAAGACGTTTTCTATGGGAGGACAATCATGTCTCTGGGGTGGATGCTGTGCTTGTAATCACCCCAACCTCACTTGAGCCCCATGAGGCCCCTCTCTTCTTGGGGATGCTGCTCTGCACCTAGATGGCGGCCCCATATCTGTGCCTTCTCCCATTCTGCACTATTTAATCAGAGCAATCTTCCCCAAACTCAACTCTAACCACTGCCTCTGCTACTTGCAACCCTCAGCTCCATCTTGGGCTCTAGTCTTAATGCTTCATTCTTCTGTGTTTTTGTCCACAGTCGCCTTCTCACTCCCTGTTCTCCCTGCGGGAGATCGATGTTTTTATTGCTATGGACAAGAGAGTGACTCCTAAAATGTACTCCTGCAGCCTTGCCCTCTCTCCGGAGCACTAGACTCACACACCTACCAGACATCTCTGCTTGATGCTCCTTAACCTCAGAGTTGCACACACCTGTCCATGCCTCCAGCCCATCCACCATCCTGCCTGGATCTCAGTGTGGGGAAGGGTATCCCTCAGCTACGGAAGCAGGACCCTGAGGGGCACCTTGATCTGGTCTGTGCCAGACCTGGTCTCCTCAATCTCTCTCAGACCAGCCCCGTTCCCACGTCGCTCCATTACTCACTGGTGGCCTCCCCCTCTTCTTTTCCAGCTGTGACAGCTTCCAGCAGCCTTGACTTCCTGTCTCCTGTCTCACAATTCTCCAGTCCGCTCTCACAGCCAGCCGAAAGCACTGCCCCAAACCAGGAAGGCAAGGAGTCTTCCCTCCGAGCTCCTCCGCGGCTTTCACCCAACCCTGCTTACCTTCCACCTTCATGGCCCAGGCGTCTGCCCTGGCTGCCATGCTGCATCCACCAGAACTATTGTGACTCCCAGAGGGGACATGAGGCTATGTATCTTGTCTCTGATCTCGGTACCTGCTCTTCCTTCTGTCTTCAAGGCTCCCCCCTCCCCCCACCTCTGTCTAATATGATTTATCTTGAGTCTCAAACAGCACCTCCTCCGGGAAGCCTTCCTTGCCTACTCTACTACGCGTCCCCTTACAGCAGCGGTTCTCAACCTGTGGGTCGCGACCCCTTTGGGGGTCGAACGACCCTTTCACAGGGGTCGCCTAAGACCATCGGAAAACACATATATAATTACAGATTGTTTTTGTGATTAATCACTATGCTTTAATGATGTTCAATTTGTAACAATGAAAATACATCCTGCATATCAGATATTTACATTACGATTCATAACAGTAGCAAAATTACAGTTATGAAGTAGCAACGAAAATAATTTTATGGTTGGGGGTCACCACAACATGAGGAACTGTATTAAAGGGTCGCGGCATTAGGAAGGTTGAGAACCACAGCTTTTACCCCACGACAGCTCTAGTCATGTCTCTTGGTCTATGTTCCAACTGAACAAGGAAGTACTCAAGGGCTCAGTGCCAGCCAGTTACTGACACAAGGCTAGAATTCAGACCTATGTCTTGGGAGCCCCTGCCCTCTCCCAGACAAGCTCTATTTATTTTCAGCGAAGACTTGGGACTTGGTAAAACCACAGAGAATTCTTACCAGGCGCTCTGTATATAAACAACTCCCTCCCTCAGTGTTAGGAGTGCCACGAAACGTCTCAGAGCCCAAACAAGGACAGCCGAGGGCTCACACAGGTAGGGGCTTGGTCGGGGCCTCTGTCAGGGCGAAGGGAGGGAACCCTGTTCTTTGCCCCTGTGCCCACCTCCAACAGGATTTCAGTTCTGAGCTTTGCCAGAGCATCTCCAGGACCCCGTTGCGGCGCCCTCTCGTGGTCACAGTGCTCCGCAGAAGGCGAGGAATTCGGGAAGGGGTGTGCGCCTTGTGAGCACTAACCCCTACCCACAAACCCCTAGCCTCCTGGCATTTAAATCCTGGGTCAGCGGAGGCCTCGGCCCAACTGTCAAGATCAGGCTTGATTGCTTTCTGAGCTACAGTGCGACGAGGTGGAAAGAGCCGGCGTGGGAGCCAGGAGACCCTGCTCTGCCACTTAGCGCTGGTGGTGGCCCTGCGGTCACCCGAGCCCTGCTATAGGGGGGGCAGGTCCGCCTTCCTGGCAAGGCTGCTCTGAGGGGAAGTGCTCTCTTCAGGGTCTGGCATAGAACAGCGCAGATCTCATGTCACCGGGGCGGGCCAGGCTGGTGCTTGAAGCTTTTATTCATATGGACATATGGGGCTAAATAAAATATATTATTAAAATTAATTTCACCTGTATAACTTCGTTTTTCCAATGTGGCTACTAGAAAATGGAAAGCTACATGTGTGCCTGGCGTTAGATTTCTCTTGGGCAGGGCCGGTTTAGTAGATTTACCCGAGGTCTTGTCCCTTCCGACCGCCCACCCAGGCCCAGGCCTTTGGCCGGCTCGGCCGTCTCGCCTGCTTTGGTTCTGGCACATGTTCAGACCAGACCAGGTGTGGAGGCTGAAAGTGAAACCCACTCCTGTCGGGGAGCAAGGGGCTGGGAGTGGCTGTCCCGGCAGCCAGGACTTCTGGAGCCGGCAATACCTTCGCCCGAGGTCTTGTCCCTTCCGACCGCCCACCCAGGCCCAGGCCTTTGGCCGGCTCGGCCGTCTCGCCTGCTTTGGTTCTGGCACATGTTCAGACCAGACCAGGTGTGGAGGCTGAAAGTGAAACCCACTCCTGTCGGGGAGCAAGGGGCTGGGAGTGGCTGTCCCGGCAGCCAGGACTTCTGGAGCCGGCAATACACCTGGGGTGTAGGTGGTCAGGGTAAGAACACTAGTAGTCTGGGGTTGGGGCCATGATCCGAGGCAACACCCCACTCTGAGAACACCCTGGTAATCAGTGAGGGAGAGAAGAAAGTCAGGGTGACAAGAAAGGGACCGAACTTCTACAACCAGGACTCAAAATGCGGGTCCTGGTTCTGTCTGGGGTCAGAGGGGTTTGTTTAGACCACAGGTGGGGGGGGGCGGGGCGCAGCCCTGGGCCCCTTTGCAGGTTTGCCTTGGTTTTGGCTGGACAACCTAGGAACTCCTCTTGTGTGGTTAATCTTGGGGACAAATACTTTGAGAAGAGAGAAACTGACACACATGTTGTAAGGGGCTCTCTGAGACTCAGTTAAGGCCATTCTATCGCGTGAAACATGTGCGTGTGCACACGCAAACATATACTCCCTGTTAACTACCAAGCTAAATACCATCTTTTTAACAAATCTCTTTTTAAGTACTTTCCAACCCCAGCCAGTAAAGTTGCAGAGATGTCCCTCGGGGCAGGACGAGCGGACTTTCAGGCCAAACTATTTCAGAGCTTCCCACCATTTGCCCAAGGGCTCCCGGAAGGAGCACCTCAAGACAGAAAGGGGGGGATCCACTGTGTTTTATTAGACAGCAGTGAGGCACTGTTTGGCTTTATTAGGTCTAAGGAATCAATTCAAGTCAGAAGCAGTACAACTGCCATGTTAGAAAGATTAGTACCAAGAGCCCAGATTGTGACCCGACGGAGGCCCCTCGTCAACGGCTCCCGGCACCACTAACCTAACCCGGGGCCTCCACTCTCAGACAGGCCCACCCCAGCTTTCAGGCCTCGGAATAGTCGCTGGAGAGGAGGCCCAGCACCAAGGTCCCTCCCAGCACCGAACTCTTCTGTCTGCTGGAAAAGAGCAAAAGGACGGTGCTTCTCTTAGCCGCCCGCCACGGGAGCCAGGAGGGGCCCGGAAGGATGTCAGTCCGGTCTTTACCAGTAGGGAGGCAGAACCCAATCTCAGTCAAGAAAGACCCTCTCTCTTCACATATTCACAGGAAATACTGAAAGTGATGAAAAAATGCGCACACCACCCTTTATAGCAGAGGCTTGCAAACTCAAATGCCCACCAGGACCAGCCCCAGGCGGGGGCCTATAGTGGGGAAGTGCAGTAGAGGGGAGGGTGGGAGGGTGAGAAAGGGCTCAAGTGTGTGGGGGTGGAATCACAGCAAAATGAAGATGACGGCACACCCCTCCCCCCTCCCTGAAAACAAGCTCTTTATGTGCAATCTCCCAAGTTTCAAATATTGGCAACAAACTCCTGAGTTTTGAAGTACAGCAGAGGCTTCTGCCTTTCGACTTCTGCCTTAGACAATTTTCTACCTTAAGAGAAGCTCCCTCCCCCCACCAAATAATAAAAGTCTAACCAAATCATTACAAAGAAATTAACGGATAAATAGAAAAATAGAGCAGCTTCAACAATACCAGTCCCCATATTTTCAAACATCAACAGCAATTCATTGAGTTCACTCTTGGGCAGAAGGCAGTCAATTGGGTCCTTCTATTGGAGATACTTTTGCATTATTAAAGTGACACATGCTGTCAAACTGCCCCAAATAAGCTGTCATCCTACCTGCCCATAGGCTCCCTGTTGTAGAAAATAAACGGAGGTGCAGAGCAGCGAGGGTCCTCTTTAACATCACAGAGGCCCCCAGCCACAGGTTTGCCACTCCACCTTTTGGCACTATCACGGTTATTTTGGCAGAAATAACTCAAGGAAGTTATGCAGCACCTGCCAGAATGCTGGGCAAATAGTAGGCACAATTGCATGTGTGCTGAGTGAGTCACGCATGAATGAATGAATGTAACTACTTCCCTTAGATAGTACTTCCTACCAGGGAAAAGCAGGAGCTGTCCTTGCCATTCCAAAGACTGGATTTCTCCTGGCGGGCAAGGAAGACAAGGGAGGTAATGCAGAGTTCCTTCTCTGAGTGAACAGATGGTCTTCCTGGCTTTTAAGGGACCATCATTGACCCTGTCTGACTCATAACCAGAGAAAAAAGGATTCCGGCACTCGGCACCTCTGGGCTGGGTCGGCTTTGACCTTGGGTTAGGACCTGAGATTGAGAGCAAGTCCTATGCCCTTGCATTAATCCATAACCCAACTTTCCTTCTGTTTGGTGCCTTATTCTCAAAAGAACTTGGCACAGAAAGTCAATGGCAACATGAGGAAGAAAGAGGGCTCTTTCTTCGCATGGCTGTGCAAGGCTATGTCTGTCCTGGGCCTGGCCCCCAGGCCCCCAGGGGGCAGTGCAGTCTTTATTCTGGCTTGCTCAGGAGCGGAGGTCCCAGGAACCCCAACCCTCTCTGCTCTGGGGGACTCTTCCTAGAATTTGACAAGGGGAAGAGATTGGCTCATCCAATTTCTCAAAGGTGCCACGACTGGCATTTTGGGTGGAACAATTCTGTTTTTGGAGCTTGCCCTACACAATGCGAGATGCCCACTAAATTCCAGGGGCGCCCCACAGTCAGAGTGAAGCCTCGCAACACACACACACACACACACACACACACACACACACACACTTCCAGTGCTGCTTGCAGGTGGGTAGCCTGGCCCGTGGTTGAGTGACAGGTCTAAGATCTCCCCTCCCTGTTTGATAACTCCTGGTCCAGACTTCTTTCCAGCTGCATGTGCAGTGATGGATGCTCATGCACACGACCACGGGATGCCACAGCACCACAGAGCCGCAAAGTAGGCCGCCTTCTGTCTCAATGGCACAGAGAAACCAAGGCGAGGGAGAAAAAACAACCTCACTGTGACCAGAGTGACCAAAATGGAGGCGGGGGAGGGACCAAGTTCCCAGAGGATACATTTTCCTAGGTCTGGCTTAGCTGAGGAAGTCCCGCTGCCTTGCTGGTGTCTGTCAGTGTGGCAGTCCCCTGGAAGGTGGGGCTTCATAGAGACTGCACTCCCAAGGTCATCGTGGAGGCCTGGGGGCTCAGTGAGGAGCTGCAGCAGCCCAGGGGTCCAGACTTCATCTGGAGTCTCCAGCGGGCTCAGCGGGAGTGTGGGCAGCTCTGTCACAGGCTCCCGACCCCTTTCCAGGATCCTCACAGTCTCCGTTGGGAAGTATGACTGTCAGCGCCAGCTCCTCCTCAGGTTCCCGGAAGTTACCTACACAAGAGAGGGAACCACCCAATCAGAAGATAGAGTCTGTGAGTGAGTAAGCTAGGAACCAAAGGGAGGAAATTGGCCCCAGTGACTATCTACTCAAAAAAACACACCAGAATACATATCGAAAACCTTAAAAATGTACATACCCTTTGACCCAGCAATTCCACTTCTAGGATTTTATCCTAAGGAGATAATTAGGGATAATTAGTGGAAATGCTGCAGTGATCTTGCTACCAGACTAGGGATGAAACAACATGAGGATGGCCCCTCAGAGAGAAGGAAAGAACCTTGATGGGGTCACCGGACCCCTGAACCAACCGGCCCTGACGCTGAATCTACCTAGACATTCTTTAGGTGAGCTCATGAGTGCCCTTGCTGCTTGTGCTAGTTTGAGGCACAGTTTCTTTATCTGTAACTGAAATCAGTTACATCCTAACTGATTTGAAGTCCAACAAAGGGATTGAATGAATTAACTGGCTCACCCATATAATGGGAAATCTGAATATCAAGATCTGTGGATTGTTTCAATGTCAATATCCCAAAATGATGATGGAGAGGTCGAAGTTACCATTTTTTGCAATTAAATTTTTTAAATACCTGATGCAGATTTTATATACGATATAGAAGCAAATTTCTTAACATTTAAATAGTACAGGGAGATATAGACAGATGGATGGACAGAACGGGCCTACTCCAAATAGGAACTTGTATTTTTACCTTTGAGTGATGGGATTAAGTGGATGATTTATAAATATTTGTGTTCCTTCTTTTGTACGTGTTGAGTTTTCAGTTAGGCAGAATTCTCAGGTGGCCTCCAAGATTCCCGCCCTTTGACGTACTCATCCTGCATAATCCCCTCCCTTGAGTGTGGGGGCGACCTGTGAATATGCCTGGATGGTTACTCCCTTGTTTGGGCACCTTATATGGCAAAGGTGATGGAGAGTCACTCCTGTGATTATGTTCCATTGTAGGAGCCCGAGGATCCCCGCCGACTGAAGGAGCACCTGCCTGTGAGAGGAGGGAACTCTCAGAGCTGACAGTCAGCAAGAAGGCCGGGCCCTCAGCCCTACGGAGGCAAACAAATGAATTCTGCCAACAATCAGATGAACTCGAAGGAGGACCCGGGCCCCTTCAAGGAATGAGCTGGCCCACGTTGAGGCAGCTGTGGGAGCCCCTGAACGGAGGCCCCACGAAGCCGTGCCCTGACTCCTGACCCTCGGAAAGTGTAAGGGGATAAATGGGTGTTGTTTTAAGCAGCTAAATCTGTGGTAATTTGTTACTAGGCAATAGAAGACTGATAATGATTTTTTTTAAAGAGACACAATAGAAGTTCATTTTAAAGCACTACTCACTTTTTCTATAACAAAGCTATACTATTCAGTACACTCTGGAGTTGGGATCATGTACATTCAACTGGTTACAACCTGCCTCCCTGAGCACAGTCAGGCGCCCCACAACGATGTTTTGGTCAATGAGGTTATAATGGAGCTGAAAAACTATTGCTCCGAGGCACAGGAGCAATAGGCTATCCCTAGCACGTAGCAGGATATACCCTCCAGGTTTGTGTAAGTGCACTCTATAATGTCTGCACAGCGACAAACTCGCCTAGGATGCATTTCTCGGATCGTATCCTCATAGTTAAGCAGTAGGCAACTTGTCAGTCCTCTCTGGGTCACAGCAAACTCAGCCTACGGAGTACCTCTGTGGATCTCACTATCTTTCCCTTTCCCTTCTTCCCTCGCCTCCCCTTAGCAGCCTGATGATTCTACCCCAGAAATGGCTCCGGGCTGGTGAGCTCCTTCCTCTCCAATCCAACACTGCCCCCCTTGGGCCAGGACCCTCATCGTCCCTCCTGGGACTATGCAGTCCCCTCCTGGCTGGGTCTGCCTCTGGTGGCTCCCTGGCCCCCAAATCCAGTCACCTCTCTAAACACAGCCCTAGTCTTCATGCCCTTGCTCAGAAATCGCCAGTGTCTCAACTTTCTGCTTCAGCCTTGCTCTCAGCAGTCTCCTGCACCGCACCCCTGGCACTCTTAACAGGGGTCCCTTTTCTGAGCATGACATTATGCTGTTAAGCCTTTGTTCATGATGCTCCCTCTTCAAATCTTCCCATTTCTGACTAAGACAATCCCCTGACCCCCCCTCACTTGCTCTGTGAGGCCATGGGTCTGACTCCACGTGCCTTGCCATGTCAATGGCCTATCCCAGTGGTCGGCAAACCGCGGCTTGCAAGCCACATGCGGCTCTTTGGCCCCTTGAGTGTGGCTCTCCCACAAAATACCACCTGCGGGCGCGCACGTACAGTGCGATTGAAACTTCATGGCCCATGCACAGAAGTCGGTTTTCGGCCTGGGCGAGTCTATTTTGAAGAAGAGGCGTTAGAAGGAGTGGGGGGTGTCGGTCGGTCGGGCGATGGGAGACACGGCGCAGGCTGGCCGGGCCGCGGGATACGCAGCGCGGGGGAGGCGCACTCAATTAATGCACGAGTTGAGTGAGCCAGTCAGTCAGCAGTCTCATTGTGCAGTGGTTAGTGCTAGTCGTGTCCGCAAATCGTGCGCGGGTGACAAAAGTACCTACTCGAAGCATAAAGTTACCTGTATTTTTCCAACCAGCTGCAAATCCTACAGGTATTTTTGTCATCAATTTAAGAATTGTAATTATTTTGTGTTGGTGGCTTTATTATTATAAAATGAAACATTTTTT